>NC_138134.1:8868534-9177177 GCF_964188305.1 Podarcis bocagei
TGAAAAAATCCCTAAGCCCGGAGTCACAATTTCAGCAAAAATCTGACTTTTGGCAATTCACTCAAAAATGGTGCCAAAAGCTTGAAATGCTCTCCTGAAAGGTTTGGCACTCGAAACAGAAGGCTTTTTATCACAGGACAAGAAATCAGCCCTCAAAAACTTAACCGGCAGAAAATATTTTTTTGAAAAAATCCCTAAGCCCCGGGGTCACAATTTCAGCAAAATCTGACTTTTGGCAATTCACTCAAAAATGGTGCCAAAAGCTTGAAAATGCTCTCCTGAAAGGTTTTGCACTCGAAACAGAAGGCTTTTTATCACAGGACAAGAAATCAGCCCTCAAAAACTTAACCCGCAGAAATATTTTTTTGAAAAAATCCCTAAGCCCCGGGGTCACAATTTCAGCAAAAATCTGACTTTTGGCAATTCACTGAAAAATGGTGCCAAAAGCTTGAAAATGCTCTCCTGAAAGGTTTGCACTCGAAACAGAAGGCTTTTTATCACAGGACAAGAAATCAGCCCTCAAAAACTTAACCGGCAGAAAATATTTTTTGAAAAAATCCCTAAGCCCCGGGGTCACAATTTCAGCAAAAATCTGACTTTTGGCAATTCACTCAAAAATGGTGCCAAAAGCTTGAAAATGCTCTCCTGAAAGGTTTGGCACTCGAAGCTTTTTATCACAGGACAAGAAATCAGCCCTCAAAAACTTAACCGGCAGAAAATATTTTTTTGAAAAAATCCCTAAGCCCCGGGGTCACAATTTCAGCAAAAATCTGACTTTTGGCAATTCACTCAAAAATGGTGCCAACCGGTTGCAAATGCTCCCCTGAAAGCTTTGGCGATGGAAACAGAAGGCTTTTCATCACAGGACAAGAAATCAGCCCTCAGAAACTTAACCGGCAGAAAATATTTTTTTGAAAAAATCCCTAAGCCCCGGGGTCACAATTTCAGCAAAAATCTGACTTTTGGCAATTCACTCAAAAATGGTGCCAAAAGCTTGAAAATGCTATCCTGAAAGTTTTGGCACTCGAAACAGAATTCTTTTTATCACAGGACAAGAAATCAGCCCTCAAAAACTTAACCGGCAGAAAATATTTTTTTGAAAAAATCCCTAAGCCCCGGGGTCACAATTTCAGCAAAAATCTGACTTTTGGCAATTCACTGAAAAATGGTGCCAACCGGTTGCAAATGCTCCCCTGAAAGCTTTGGCACTTGAAAGAGAAGGCTTTTTATCACAGGACAAGAAATCAGCCCTTAAAAACTTAACCGGCAGAAAATATTTTTTTGTAAAAAACTCTAAGCCCGGGGTCACAATTTCAGCAAAAATCTGACTTTTGGCAATTCACTCAAAAATGGTGCCAACCGGTTGCAAATGCTCCCCTGAAAGCTTTGGCGATGGAAACAGAAGGCTTTTCATCACAGGACAAGAAATCAGCCCTCAAAAACTTAACCAGCAGAAAATATTTTTTTGAAAAAATCCCTAAGCCCCGGGGTCACAATTTCAGCAAAAATCTGACTTTTGGCAATTCACTCAAAAATGGTGCCAAAAGCTTGAAAATCCTCTCCTGAAAGGTTTGGCACTCGAAACAGAAGGCTTTTTATCACAGGACAAGAAATCAGCCCTCAAAAACTTAACCGGCAGAAAATATTTTTTTGAAAAAATCCCTAAGCCCCGGGGTCACAATTTCAGCAAAAATCTGACTTTTGGCAATTCACTCAAAAATGGTGCCAAAAGCTTGAAAATGCTCTCCTGAAAGGTTTGGCACTCGAAAGAGAAGGCTTTTTATCACAGGACAAGAAATCAGCCCTCAAAAACTTAACCGGCAGAAAATATTTTTTTGAAAAAATCCCTAAGCCCCGGGGTCACAATTTCAGCAAAAATCTGACTTTTGGCAATTCACTGAAAAATGGTGCCAAAAGCTTGAAAATGCTCTCCTGAAAGGTTTGGCACTCGAAACAGAAGGCTTTTTATCACAGGACAAGAAATCAGCCCTCAAAAACTTAACCGGCAGAAAATATTTTTTTGAAAAAATCCCTAAGCCCCGGGGTCACAATTTCAGCAAAAATCTGACTTTTGGCAATTCACTCAAAAATGGTTGCAACCGGTTGCAAATGCTCCCTGAAAGCTTTGGCGATGGAAACAGAAGGCTTTTCATCACAGGACAAGAAATCAGCCCTCAGAAACTTAACCGGCAGAAAATATTTTTTGAAAAAATCCCTAAGCCCCGCGGTCACAATTTCAGCAAAAATCTGACTTTTGGCAATTCACTCAAAAATGGTGCCAAAAGCTTGAAAATGCTATCCTGAAAGTTTTGGCACTCGAAACAGAATTCTTTTTATCACAGGACAAGAAATCAGCCCTCAAAAACTTAACCGGCAGAAAATATCTTGTTGAAAAAATCCCTAAGCCCCGGGGTCACAATTTCAGCAAAAACTGACTTTTGGCAATTCACTCAAAAATGGTGTCAAAAGCTTGAAAATGCTCTCATGAAAGGTTTGGCACTCGAAACAGAAGGCTTTTTATCACAGGACAAGAAATCATCCCTCAAAAACTTAACCGGCAGAAAATATTTTTTTGAAAAAATCCCTAAGCGCCGGGGTCACAATTTCAGCAAAAATCTGACTTTTGGCAATTCACTGAAAAATGGTGCCCAAAGCTTGAAAATGCTCTCCTGAAAGGTTTGGCACTCGAAACAGAAGGCTTTTTATCACAGGACAAGAAATCAGCCCTCAAAAACTTAACCGGCAGAAAATATTTTTTGAAAAAATCCCTAAGCCCCGGGGTCACAATTTCAGCAAAAATCTGACTTTTGGCAATTCACTCAAAAATGGTGCCAACCGGTTGCAAATGCTCCCCTGAAAGCTTTGGCGATGGAAACAGAAGGCTTTTCATCACAGGACAAGAAATCAGCCCTCAAAAACTTAACCGGCAGAAAATATTTTTTTGAAAAAATCCCTAAGCCCCGGGGTCACAATTTCAGCAAAAATCTGACTTTTGGCAATTCACTCAAAAATGGTGCCCAAAGCTTGAAAATGCTCTCCTGAAAGGTTTGGCACTCGAAACAGAAGGCTTTTTATCACAGGACAAGAAATCAGCCCTCAAAAACTTAACCGGCAGAAAATATTTTTTTGAAAAAATCCCTAAGCCCCGGGGTCACAATTTCAGCAAAAATCTGACTTTTGGCAATTCACTCAAAAATGGTGTCAAAAGCTTGAAAATGCTCTCATGAAAGGTTTGGCACTCGAAACAGAAGGCTTTTTATCACAGGACAAGAAATCAGCCCTCAAAAACTTAACCGGCAGAAAATATTTTTTTGAAAAAATCCCTAAGCCCCGGGGTCACAATTTCCGCAAAAATCTGACTTTTGGCAATTCACTGAAAAATGGTGCCAAAAGCTTGAAAATGCTCTCCTGAAAGGTTTGGCACTCGAAACAGAAGGCTTTTCATCACAGGACAAGAAATCAGCCCTCAAAAACTTAACCGGCAGAAAATATTTTTTTGAAAAAATCCCTAAGCCCCGGGGTCACAATTTCAGCAAAAATCTGACTTTTGGCAATTCACTCAAAAATGGTGCCAACCGGTTGCAAATGCTCCCCTGAAAGCTTTGGCGATGGAAACAGAAGGCTTTTCATCACAAGACAAGAAATCAGCCCTCAAAAACTTAACCGGCAGAAAATATTTTTTTGAAAAAATCCCTAAGCCCCGGGGTCACAATTTCAGCAAAAATCTGACTTTTGGCAATTCACTGAAAAATGGTGCCAAAAGCTTGAAAATGCTCTCCTGAATGCTTTGGCGATGGAAACAGAAGGCTTTTCATCACAGGACAAGAAATCAACCCTCAAAAACTTAACCGACAGAAAATATTTTTCTGAAAAAATCCTTAAGCCCCGGGGTCACAATTTCAGCAAAAATCTGACTTTTGGCAATTCACTGAAAAATGGTGCCAAAAGCTTGAAAATGCTCTCCTGAAAGGTTTGGCACTCGAAAGAGAAGGCTTTTTATCACAGGACAAGAAATCAGCCCTCAAAAACTTAACCGGCAGAAAATATTTTTTTGAAAAAATCCCTAAGCCCCGGGGTCACAATTTCAGCAAAAATCTGACTTTTGGCAATTCACTCAAAAATGGTGCCAACCGGTTGCAAATGCTCCCCTGAAAGCTTTGGCGATGGAAACAGAAGGCTTTTCATCACAGGACAAGAAATCAGCCCTCAAAAACTTAACCGGCAGAAAATATTTTTGTGAAAAAATCCCTAAGCCCCGGGGTCACAATTTCATCAAAAATCTGACTTTTGGCAATTCACTCAAAAATGGTGCCAAAAGCTTGAAAATGCTCTCCTGAAAGGTTTGGCACTCGAAACAGAAGGCTTTTTATCACAGGACAAGAAATCAGCCCTCAAAAACTTAACCGGCAGAAAATATTTTTTTGAAAAAATCCCTAAGCCCCGGGGTCACAATTTCAGCAAAAATCTGACTTTTGGCAATTCACTCAAAAATGGTGCCAAAAGCTTGAAAATGCTCTCCTGAAAGGTTTGGCGATGGAAACAGAAGGCTTTTTATCACAGGACAAGAAATCAGCCCTCAAAAACTTAACCGGCAGAAAATATTTTTTTGAAAAAATCCCTAAGCCCCGGGGTCACAATTTCAGCAAAAATCTGACTTTTGGCAATTCACTCAAAAATGGTGCCAAAAGCTTGAAAATGCTCTCCTGAAAGGTTTGGCACTCGAAACAGAAGGCTTTTTATCACAGGACAATAAATCAGCCCTCAACAACTTAACCGGCAGAAAATATTTTTTTGAAAAAATCCCTAAGCCCCGAGGTAACAATTTCAGCAAAAATCTGACTTTTGGCAATTCACTGAAAAATGGTGCCAAAAGCTTGAAAATGCTCTCCTGAAAGGTTTGGCACTCGAAACAGAAGGCTTTTTATCACAGGACAAGAAATCAGCCCTCAAAAACTTAACCGGCAGAAAATATTTTTTTGAAAAAATCCCTAAGCCCCGGGGTCACAATTTCAGCAAAAATCTGACTTTTGGCAATTCACTCAAAAATGGTGTCAAAAGCTTGAAAATGCTCTCATGAAAGGTTTGGCACTCGAAACAGAAGGCTTTTTATCACAGGACAAGAAATCATCCCTCAAAAACTTAACCGGCAGAAAATATTTTTTTGAAAAAATCCCTAAGCGCCGGGGTCACAATTTCAGCAAAAATCTGACTTTTGGCAATTCACTGAAAAATGGTGCCCAAAGCTTGAAAATGCTCTCCTGAAAGGTTTGGCACTCGAAACAGAAGGCTTTTTATCACAGGACAAGAAATCAGCCCTCAAAAACTTAACCGGCAGAAAATATTTTTTTGAAAAAATCCCTAAGCCCCGGGGTCACAATTTCAGCAAAAATCTGACTTTTGGCAATTCACTCAAAAATGGTGCCAACCGGTTGCAAATGCTCCCCTGAAAGCTTTGGCGATGGAAACAGAAGGCTTTTCATCACAGGACAAGAAATCAGCCCTCAAAAACTTAACCGGCAGAAAATATTTTTTTGAAAAAATCCCTAAGCCCCGGGGTCACAATTTCAGCAAAAATCTGACTTTTGGCAATTCACTCAAAAATGGTGCCAAAAGCTTGAAAATGCTCTCCTGAAAGGTTTGGCACTCGAAACAGAAGGCTTTTTATCACAGGACAAGAAATCAGCCCTCAAAAACTTAACCGGCAGAAAATATTTTTTTGAAAAAATCCCTAAGCCCCGGGGTCACAATTTCAGCAAAAATCTGACTTTTGGCAATTCACTCAAAAATGGTGCCAACCGGTTGCAAATGCTCCCCTGAAAGCTTTGGCGATGGAAACAGAAGGCTTTTCATCACAAGACAAGAAATCAGCCCTCAAAAACTTAACCGGCAGAAAATATTTTTTGAAAAAATCCCTAAGCCCCGGGGTCACAATTTCCGCAAAAATCTGACTTTTGGCAATTCACTCAAAAATGGTGCCAAAAGCTTGAAAATGCTCTCCTGAAAGTTTTGGCACTCGAAACAGAAGGCTTTTTATCACAGGACAAGAAATCAGCCCTCAAAAACTTAACCGGCAGAAAATATTTTTTTGAAAAAATCCCTAAGCCCCGGGGTCACAATTTCAGCAAAAATCTGACTTTTGGCAATTCACTCAAAAATGGTGCCCAAAGCTTGAAAATGCTCTCCTGAAAGGTTTGGCACTCGAAACAGAAGGCTTTTTATCACAGGACAAGAAATCAGCCCTCAAAAACTTAACCGGCAGAAAATATTTTTTTGAAAAAATCCCTAAGCCCCGGGGTCACAATTTCAGCAAAAATCTGACTTTTGGCAATTCACTCAAAAATGGTGTCAAAAGCTTGAAAATGCTCTCATGAAAGGTTTGGCACTCGAAACAGAAGGCTTTTTATCACAGGACAAGAAATCAGCCCTCAAAAACTTAACCGGCAGAAAATATTTTTTTGAAAAAATCCCTAAGCCCCGGGGTCACAATTTCCGCAAAAATCTGACTTTTGGCAATTCACTGAAAAATGGTGCCAAAAGCTTGAAAATGCTCTCCTGAAAGGTTTGGCACTCGAAACAGAAGGCTTTTCATCACAGGACAAGAAATCAGCCCTCAAAAACTTAACCGGCAGAAAATATTTTTTGAAAAAATCCCTAAGCCCCGGGGTCACAATTTCAGCAAAAATCTGACTTTTGGCAATTCACTCAAAAATGGTGCCAACCGGTTGCAAATGCTCCCCTGAAAGCTTTGGCGATGGAAACAGAAGGCTTTTCATCACAAGACAAGAAATCAGCCCTCAAAAACTTAACCGGCAGAAAATATTTTTTTGAAAAAATCCCTAAGCCCCGGGGTCACAATTTCAGCAAAAATCTGACTTTTGGCAATTCACTGAAAAATGGTGCCAAAAGCTTGAAAATGCTCTCCTGAATGCTTTGGCGATGGAAACAGAAGGCTTTTCATCACAGGACAAGAAATCAACCCTCAAAAACTTAACCGACAGAAAATATTTTTCTGAAAAAATCCTTAAGCCCCGGGGTCACAATTTCAGCAAAAATCTGACTTTTGGCAATTCACTGAAAAATGGTGCCAAAAGCTTGAAAATGCTCTCCTGAAAGGTTTGGCACTCGAAAGAGAAGGCTTTTTATCACAGGACAAGAAATCAGCCCTCAAAAACTTAACCGGCAGAAAATATTTTTTTGAAAAAATCCCTAAGCCCCGGGGTCACAATTTCAGCAAAAATCTGACTTTTGGCAATTCACTCAAAAATGGTGCCAACCGGTTGCAAATGCTCCCCTGAAAGCTTTGGCGATGGAAACAGAAGGCTTTTCATCACAGGACAAGAAATCAGCCCTCAAAAACTTAACCGGCAGAAAATATTTTTGTGAAAAAATCCCTAAGCCCCGGGGTCACAATTTCATCAAAAATCTGACTTTTGGCAATTCACTCAAAAATGGTGCCAAAAGCTTGAAAATGCTCTCCTGAAAGGTTTGGCACTCGAAACAGAAGGCTTTTTATCACAGGACAAGAAATCAGCCCTCAAAAACTTAACCGGCAGAAAATATTTTTTTGAAAAAATCCCTAAGCCCCGGGGTCACAATTTCAGCAAAAATCTGACTTTTGGCAATTCACTCAAAAATGGTGCCAAAAGCTTGAAAATGCTCTCCTGAAAGGTTTGGCGATGGAAACAGAAGGCTTTTTATCACAGGACAAGAAATCAGCCCTCAAAAACTTAACCGGCAGAAAATATTTTTTTGAAAAAATCCCTAAGCCCCGGGGTCACAATTTCAGCAAAAATCTGACTTTTGGCAATTCACTCAAAAATGGTGCCAAAAGCTTGAAAATGCTCTCCTGAAAGGTTTGGCACTCGAAACAGAAGGCTTTTTATCACAGGACAATAAATCAGCCCTCAACAACTTAACCGGCAGAAAATATTTTTTTGAAAAAATCCCTAAGCCCCGAGGTAACAATTTCAGCAAAAATCTGACTTTTGGCAATTCACTGAAAAATGGTGCCAAAAGCTTGAAAATGCTCTCCTGAAAGGTTTGGCACTCGAAACAGAAGGCTTTTTATCACAGGACAAGAAATCAGCCCTCAAAAACTTAACCGGCAGAAAATATTTTTTTGAAAAAATCCCTAAGCCCCGGGGTCACAATTTGAGCAAAAATCTGACTTTTGGCAATTCACTCAAAAATGGTGTCAAAAGCTTGAAAATGCTCTCCTGAAAGGTTTGGCACTCGAAACAGAAGGCTTTTTATCACAGGACAAGAAATCAGCCCTCAAAAACTTAACCGGCAGAAAATATTTTTTTGAAAAAATCCCTAAGCCCCGGGGTCACAATTTCAGCAAAAATCTGACTTTTGGCAATTCACTCAAAAATGGTGCCAAAAGCTTGAAAATGCTCTCCTGAAAGGTTTGGCACTCGAAACAGAAGGCTTT
This sequence comes from Podarcis bocagei, assembly GCF_964188305.1. Lineage (NCBI taxonomy): Eukaryota > Metazoa > Chordata > Lepidosauria > Squamata > Lacertidae > Podarcis > Podarcis bocagei. The sequence continues at coordinate 8,876,969 of NC_138134.1, forward strand.
TTATCACAGGACAAGAAATCAGCCCTCAAAAACTTAACCGGCAGAAAATATTTTTTTGAAAAAATCCCTAAGCTCCGGGGTCACAATTTCAGCAAAAATCTGACTTTTGGCAATTCACTCAAAAATGGTGCCAAAAGCTTTAAAATGCTCTCCTGAAAGGTTTGGCATTCGAAACAGAAGGCTTTTTATCACAGGACAAGAAATCAGCCCTCAAAAACTTAACCGGCAGAAAATATTTTTTTGAAAAAATCCCTAAGCCCCGGGGTCACAATTTCAGCAAAAATCTGACTTTTGGCAATTCACTCAAAAATGGTGCCAAAAGCTTGAAAATGCTCTCCTGAAAGGTTTGGCACTCGAAACAGAAGGCTTTTTATCACAGGACAAGAAATCAGCCCTCAAAAACTTAACCGGCAGAAAATATTTTTTTGAAAAAATCCCTAAACCCCGGGGTCACAATTTCAGCAAAAATCTGACTTTTGGCAATTCACTCAAAAATGGTGCCAAAAGCTTGAAAATGCTCTCCTGAAAGGTTTGGCACTCGAAACAGAAGGCTTTTTATCACAGGACAATAAATCAGCCCTCAACAACTTAACCGGCAGAAAATATTTTTTTGAAAAAATCCCTAAGCCCCGGGGTCACAATTTCAGCAAAAATCTGACTTTTGGAAATTCACTCAAAAATGGTGCCAACCGGCTGCAAATGCTCCCCTGAAAGCTTTGGCGATGGAAACAGAAGGCTTTTCATCACAGGACAAGAAATCAGCCCTCAAAAACTTAACCGGCAGAAAATATTTTTTTGAAAAAATCCCTAAGCCCCGGGATCACAATTTCAGCAAAAATCTGACTTTTGGCAATTCACTCAAAAATGGTGCCAAAAGCTTGAAAATGCTCTCCTGAAAGGTTTGGCACTCGAAACAGAAGGCTTTTTATCACAGGACAAGAAATCAGCCCTCAAAAACTTAACCAGCAGAAAATATTTTTTTGAAAAAATCTCTAAGCCCCGGGGTCACAATTTCAGCAAAAATCTGACTTTTGGCAATTCACTCAAAAATGGTGCCCAAAGCTTGAAAATGCTCTCCTGAAAGGTTTGGCACTCGAAACAGAAGGCTTTTTATCACAGGACAAGAAATCAGCCCTCAAAAACTTAACCGGCAGAAAATATTTTTTTGAAAAAATCCCTAAGCCCCGGGGTCACAATTTCAGCAAAAATCTGACTTTTGGCAATTCACTCAAAAATGGTGTCAAAAGCTTGAAAATGCTCTCATGAAAGGTTTGGCACTCGAAACAGAAGGCTTTTTATCACAGGACAAGAAATCAGCCCTCAAAAACTTAACCGGCAGAAAATATTTTTTTGAAAAAATCCCTAAGCCCCGGGGTCACAATTTCCGCAAAAATCTGACTTTTGGCAATTCACTGAAAAATGGTGCCAAAAGCTTGAAAATGCTCTCCTGAAAGGTTTGGCACTCGAAACAGAAGGCTTTTTATCACAGGACAAGAAATCAGCCCTCAAAAACTTAACCGGCAGAAAATATTTTTTTGAAAAAATCCCTAAGCCCCGGGGTCACAATTTCAGCAAAAATCTGACTTTTGGCAATTCACTCAAAAATGGTGCCAACCGGTTGCAAATGCTCCCCTGAAAGCTTTGGCGATGGAAACAGAAGGCTTTTCATCACAAGACAAGAAATCAGCCCTCAAAAACTTAACCGGCAGAAAATATTTTTTTGAAAAAATCCCTAAGCCCCGGGGTCACAATTTCAGCAAAAATCTGACTTTTGGCAATTCACTGAAAAATGGTGCCAAAAGCTTGAAAATGCTCTCCTGAATGCTTTGGCGATGGAAACAGAAGGCTTTTCATCACAGGACAAGAAATCAACCCTCAAAAACTTAACCGACAGAAAATATTTTTCTGAAAAAATCCTTAAGCCCCGGGGTCACAATTTCAGCAAAAATCTGACTTTTGGCAATTCACTGAAAAATGGTGCCAAAAGCTTGAAAATGCTCTCCTGAAAGGTTTGGCACTCGAAAGAGAAGGCTTTTTATCACAGGACAAGAAATCAGCCCTCAAAAACTTAACCGGCAGAAAATATTTTTTTGAAAAAATCCCTAAGCCCCGGGGTCACAATTTCAGCAAAAATCTGACTTTTGGCAATTCACTGAAAAATGGTGCCAACCGGTTGCAAATGCTCCCCTGAAAGCTTTGGCGATGGAAACAGAAGGCTTTTTATCACAGGACAAGAAATCAGCCCTCAAAAACTTAACCGGCAGAAAATATTTTTGTGAAAAAATCCCTAAGCTCCGGGGTCACAATTTCATCAAAAATCTGACTTTTGGCAATTCACTCAAAAATGGTGCCAAAAGCTTGAAAATGCTCTCATGAAAGGTTTGGCACTCGAAACAGAAGGCTTTTTATCACAGGACAAGAAATCAGCCCTCAAAAACTTAACTGGCAGAAAATATTTTTTTGAAAAAATCCCTAAGCCCCGGGGTCACAATTTCAGCAAAAATCTGACTTTTGGCAATTCACTGAAAAATGGTGCCAAAAGCTTGAAAATGCTCTCCTGAAAGGTTTGGCACTCGAAACAGAAGGCTTTTTATCACAGGACAAGAAATCAGCCCTCAAAAACTTAACCGGCAGAAAATATTTTTTTGAAAAAATCCCTAAGCCCCGGGGTCACAATTTCAGCAAAAATCTGACTTTTGGCAATTCACTCAAAAATGGTGTCAAAAGCTTGAAAATGCTCTCATGATAGGTTTGGCACTCGAAACAGAAGGCTTTTTATCACAGGACAAGAAATCAGCCCTCAAAAACTTAACCGGCAGAAAATATTTTTTTGAAAAAATCCCTAAGCCCCGGGGTCACAATTTCAGCAAAAATCTGACTTTTGGCAATTCACTGAAAAATGGTGCCAAAAGCTTGAAAATGCTCTCCTGAAAGGTTTGGCACTCGAAACAGAAGGCTTTTTATCACAGGACAATAAATCAGCCCTCAAAAACTTAACCGGCAGAAAATATTTTTGTGAAAAAATCCCTAAGCCCCGGGGTCACAATTTCATCAAAAATCTGACTTTTGGCAATTCACTCAAAAATGGTGCCAAAAGCTTGAAAATGCTCTCATGAAAGGTTTGGCACTCGAAACAGAAGGCTTTTTATCACAGGACAAGAAATCAGCCCTCAAAAACTTAACCGGCAGAAAATATTTTTTTGAAAAAATCCCTAAGCCCCGGGGTCACAATTTCAGCAAAAATCTGACTTTTGGCAATTCACTGAAAAATGGTGCCAAAAGCTTGAAAATGCTCTCCTGAAAGGTTTGGCACTCGAAACAGAAGGCTTTTTATCACAGGACAAGAAATCAGCCCTCAAAAACTTAACCGGCAGAAAATATTTTTTTGAAAAAATCCCTAAGCCCCGGGGTCACAATTTCAGCAAAAATCTGACTTTTGGCAATTCACTCAAAAATGGTGTCAAAAGCTTGAAAATGCTCTCCTGAAAGGTTTGGCACTCGAAACAGAAGGGTTTTTATCACAGGACAAGAAATCAGCCCTCAACAACTTAACCGGCAGAAAATATTTTTTTGAAAAAATCCCTAAGCCCCGGGGTCACAATTTCAGCAAAAATCTGACTTTTGGCAATTCACTCAAAAATGGTGCCAAAAGCTTGAAAATGCTCTCCTGAAAGGTTTGGCACTCGAAACAGAAGGCTTTTTATCACAGGACAAGAAATCAGCCCTCAAAAACTTAACCGGCAGAAAATATTTTTTTGAAAAAATCCCTAAGCTCCGGGGTCACAATTTCAGCAAAAATCTGACTTTTGGCAATTCACTCAAAAATGGTGCCAAAAGCTTTAAAATGCTCTCCTGAAAGGTTTGGCATTCGAAACAGAAGGCTTTTTATCACAGGACAAGAAATCAGCCCTCAAAAACTTAACCGGCAGAAAATATTTTTTTGAAAAAATCCCTAAGCCCCGGGGTCACAATTTCAGCAAAAATCTGACTTTTGGCAATTCACTCAAAAATGGTGCCAAAAGCTTGAAAATGCTCTCCTGAAAGGTTTGGCACTCGAAACAGAAGGCTTTTTATCACAGGACAAGAAATCAGCCCTCAAAAACTTAACCGGCAGAAAATATTTTTTTGAAAAAATCCCTAAACCCCGGGGTCACAATTTCAGCAAAAATCTGACTTTTGGCAATTCACTCAAAAATGGTGCCAAAAGCTTGAAAATGCTCTCCTGAAAGGTTTGGCACTCGAAACAGAAGGCTTTTTATCACAGGACAATAAATCAGCCCTCAACAACTTAACCGGCAGAAAATATTTTTTTGAAAAAATCCCTAAGCCCCGGGGTCACAATTTCAGCAAAAATCTGACTTTTGGAAATTCACTCAAAAATGGTGCCAACCGGCTGCAAATGCTCCCCTGAAAGCTTTGGCGATGGAAACAGAAGGCTTTTCATCACAGGACAAGAAATCAGCCCTCAAAAACTTAACCGGCAGAAAATATTTTTTTGAAAAAATCCCTAAGCCCCGGGATCACAATTTCAGCAAAAATCTGACTTTTGGCAATTCACTCAAAAATGGTGCCAAAAGCTTGAAAATGCTCTCCTGAAAGGTTTGGCACTCGAAACAAAAGGCTTTTTATCACAGGACAAGAAATCAGCCCTCAAAAACTTAACCAGCAGAAAATATTTTTTTGAAAAAATCTCTAAGCCCCGGGGTCACAATTTCAGCAAAAATCTGACTTTTGGCAATTCACTCAAAAATGGTGCCCAAAGCTTGAAAATGCTCTCCTGAAAGGTTTGGCACTCGAAACAGAAGGCTTTTTATCACAGGACAAGAAATCAGCCCTCAAAAACTTAACCGGCAGAAAATATTTTTTTGAAAAAATCCCTAAGCCCCGGGGTCACAATTTCAGCAAAAATCTGACTTTTGGCAATTCACTCAAAAATGGTGTCAAAAGCTTGAAAATGCTCTCATGAAAGGTTTGGCACTCGAAACAGAAGGCTTTTTATCACAGGACAAGAAATCAGCCCTCAAAAACTTAACCGGCAGAAAATATTTTTTTGAAAAAATCCCTAAGCCCCGGGGTCACAATTTCAGCAAAAATCTGACTTTTGGCAATTCACTGAAAAATGGTGCCAAAAGCTTGAAAATGCTCTCCTGAAAGGTTTGGCACTCGAAACAGAAGGCTTTTTATCACAGGACAAGAAATCAGCCCTCAAAAACTTAACCGGCAGAAAATATTTTTTTGAAAAAATCCCTAAGCCCCGGGGTCACAATTTCAGCAAAAATCTGACTTTTGGCAATTCACTCAAAAATGGTGCCAACCGGTTGCAAATGCTCCCCTGAAAGCTTTGGCGATGGAAACAGAAGGCTTTTCATCACAGGACAAGAAATCAGCCCTCAAAAACTTAACCGGCAGAAAATATTTTTTTGAAAAAATCCCTAAGCCCCGGGGTCACAATTTCAGCAAAAATCTGACTTTTGGCAATTCACTCAAAAATGGTGCCCAAAGCTTGAAAATGCTCTCCTGAAAGGTTTGGCACTCGAAACAGAAGGCTTTTTATCACAGGACAAGAAATCAGCCCTCAAAAACTTAACCGGCAGAAAATATTTTTTTGAAAAAATCCCTAAGCCCCGGGGTCACAATTTCAGCAAAAAATTTGACTTTTGGCAATTCACTTAAAAATGGTGCCAAAAGCTTGAAAATGCTCTCCTGAAAGGTTTGGCACTTGAAACAGAAGGCTTTTTATCACAGGACAAGAAATCAGCCCTCAAAAACTTAACCGGCAGAAAATATTTTTTTGAAAAAATCCCTAAGCCCCGGGGTCACAATTTCAGCAAAAATCTGACTTTTGGCAATTCACTCAAAAATGGTGCCAAAAGCTTGAAAATGCTCTCTTGAAAGATTTGGCACTCAAAACAGAAGGCTTTTTATCACAGGACAAGAAATCAGCCCTCAAAAACTTAACCGGCAGAAAATATTTTTTTGAAAAAATCCCTAAGCCCCGGGGTCACAATTTCAGCAAAAATCTGACTTTTGGCAATTCACTCAAAAATGGTGCCAACCGGTTGCAAATGCTCCCCTGAAAGCTTTGGCGATGGAAACAGAAGGCTTTTCATCACAGGACAAGAAATCAGCCCTCAAAAACTTAACCGGCAGAAAATATTTTTTTGAAAAAATCCCTCAGCCCCGGGGTCACAATTTCAGCCAAAATCTGACTTTTGGCAGTTCACTCAAAAATGGTGCCAACCTATTGCAAATGCTCTGCTGAAAGCTATGGCCATGGAAACAAAAGGCTTTTTATCACAGGACAAGAAATCAGCCCTCAAAAACTTAACCGGCAGAAAATATTATTCTGAAAAAATTCCTAAGCCCCGGGGTCACAATTTCAGCAAAAATCTGACTTTTGGAAATTCACTCAAAAATTGTGCCAACCGGTTGCAAATGCTCCCCTCAAAGCTTTGGCGATGGAAACAGAAGTCTTTTTATCAAAGGAAAATAAATCAGCCCTGAAAAACCTAAGCGGCAGAAAATATTTTTTTGAAAAAATCCCTAAGCCCCGGGGTCACAATTTCTGCAAAAATCTGACTTTTGGCAGTTCACTCAAAAATGGTGCCAACCGGTTCCAAATGCTCCGCTGAAAGCTATGGCCATGGAAACAAAAGGCTTTTTATCACAGGACAAGAAATCAGCCCTCAAAAATTTAACCGGCACAAAATATTTTTTTTAAAAAAATTTGACTTTTGGCAATTCACTCAAAAATGGTGCCAACAGGTTGCAAATGCTCCCCTGAAACTTTTGGCGATGGAAACAGAAGTCTTTTTATCAAAGGAAAATAAATCAGCCCTGAAAAACCTAAGCGGCAGAAAATATTTTTTTGAAAAAATCCCTAAGCCCCGGGGTCACAATTTCAGCAAAAATCTGACTTTTGGCAGTTTACTCAAAAATGGTGCCAAAAGCTTGAAAATGCTCTCCTGAAAGGTTTGGCACTCGAAACAGAAGGCTTTTTATTACAGGACAAGAAATCAGCCCTCACAAACTTAAGCGGCAGAAGATATTTTTTTGAAAAAATCCCTAAGCCCTGGGGTCACAATTTCAGCAAAAATCTGACTTTTGGAAATTCACTCCAAAATGGTGCCAAAAGCTTGAAAATGCTCTCCTGAAAGGTTTGGCACTCGAAACAGAAGGCTTTTTATCACAGGACAAGAAATCAGCCCTCAAAAACTTAACCGGCAGAAAATATTTTTTTGAAAAAATCCCTAAGCCCCGGGGTCACAATTTCAGCCAAAATCTGACTTTTGGCAGTTCACTCAAAAATGGTGCCAACCAGTTGCAAATGCTCCACTGAATGCTTTGGCGATGGAAACAGAAGGCTTTTTAACACCGGACAAGAAATCTGCCCTCAAAAACTTAACCGGCAGAAAATATTTTTTTGAAAAAATCCCTAAGCCCCGGGGTCACAATTTCTGCAAAAATCTGACTTTTGGCAGTTCACTCAAAAATGGTGCCAACCGGTTCCAAATGCTCCGCTGAAAGCTATGGCCATGGAAACAAAAGGCTTTTTATCACAGGACAAGAAATCAGCCCTCAAAAACTTAACCGGCAGAAAATATTTTTTTGAAAAAATCCTGAAGCCCCGGGGTCACAATTTCAGCAGAAATCTGACTATTGGCAGTTCACTCAAAAATTGTGCCAACCGGTTGCAAATGCTCACCTGAATGCTTTGGCGGTGGAAACAGAAGTCTTTTTATCATAGGAAAATAAATCAGCCCTGAAAAACCTAAGCGGCAGAAAATATTTTTTTGAAAAAATCCCTAAGCCCCGGGGTCACAATTTCAGCAAAAATCTGACTTTTGGCAATTCACTCAAAAATGGTGCCAACAGGTTGCAAATGCTCTCCTGAAAGGTTTGGCACTCGAAACAGAAGGCTTTTTATCACAGGACAAGAAATCAGCCCTCAAAAACTTAACCGGCAGAAGATATTTTTTTGAAAAAACCCGAAGTCACGGGGTCACAATTTCAGCAAAAATCTGAATTTTGGCAATTAACTCAAAAATGGTGCTAAATGCTTGAAAATGCTCACCTGAATGCATTGGTGATGGAAACAGAAGGCATTTTATCACAGGACAAGAAATCAGCCCTCAAAAACTTAACCGGCAGAAAATATTTTTTTGAAAAAATCCCTAAGCCCCTCGGTCACAATTTCAGTCAAAATCTGACTTTTGGCAGTTCACTCAAAAATGGTGCCAACCGGTTGCAAATGCTCCCCTGAAACCTTTGGCGATGGAAAGGGATTGCTTTTGATCACAGGACAAGAAATCAACCCTCAAAAACTTAACCGGCAGAAAATATTTTTTTGAAAAAATCCCTAAGCCCCGGGGTCACAATTTCAGCAAAAATCTGACTTTTGGCAGTTCACTCAAAAATGGTGCCAAAAGCTTGGAAACGATCCCCTGAAAGCTTTGACGATGGAAACAGAAGGCTTTTTCTCACTGGAGAAGAAATCAGGCCTCAACAACTTAACCGGCGGAAAAGATTTTTTTGAAAAAATCCCTAAGCCCCGGGATCACAATTTCAGGAAAAATCTGACTTTTGGCAATTCATTCAAAATGGTGCCAACCGGTTGCAAATGCTCTCCTAAAAGGTTTGGCACTCGAAACAGAAGGTTTTTTGTCACAGGAAAATAAATCAGCCCTCAAAAACTTAACCGGCAGAAAATATTTTTTTGAAAAAAACCCTAAGCCCCGGGGTCACAATTTCAGCAAAAATCTGACTTTTGGCAATTCACTCAAAAATGGTGCCAACCGGTTGCAAATGCTCCTCTGAAAGCTTTGGCCATGGAAACAGAAGGCTTTTTATCAAAGGAAAATAAATCAGCCCTCAAAAACCTAACCGGCAGAATTTTTTTTTTTGAAAAAATCCCTAAGTCCCGGGGTCACAATTTCAGCCAAAATCTGACTTTTGGCAATTTACTCAAAAATGGTGCCAACCGGTTGCATATGCTCCCATGAAAGCTTTGGCGATGGAAACAGAAGTCTTTTTATCAATGGAAAATAAATCAGCCCTCAAAAAACTAACCGGCAGAAAATATTTTTTTGAAAAAATCCCTAAGCCCCGGGGTCACAATTTCAGCCAAAATCTGACTTTTGGCAATTCACTCAAAAATGGTGCCGAAAGCTTGAAAATGCTCTCCTGAAAGGTATGGCACTCGAAACAGAAGGCTTTTTACCACAGGAGAAGAAATCAGCCCCCAAAAATTTTACCGGCAGAAGATTTTTTTTGAAAAAATCCCTAAGCCCCGGGGTCACAATTTCAGCAAAAATCTGACTTAAGGCAATTCACTCAAAAATGGTGCCAAAAGCTTGAAAATGCTCTCCTGAAAGGTTTGGCACTCGAAACAGAAGGCTTTTTATCACAGGACAAGAAATCAGCCCTCAAAAACTTAACCGGCAGAAAATATTTTTTTGAAAAAATCCCTAAGCCCCGGGGTCACAATTTCAGCAAAAATCTGACTTTTGGCAATTCACTCAAAAATGGTGCCAAAAGCTTGAAAATGCTCTCCTGAAAGGTTTGGCACTCGAAACAGAAGGCTTTTTATCACAGGACAAGAAATCAGCCCTCAAAAACTGAACCGACAGAAGATATTTTTTTGAAAAAAAAACCCTAAGCCCCGGGGTCACAATTTCAGAAAAAATCTGACTTTTGGCAATTCACTCAAAAATGGTGCCAACCGATACTTCCGGGTTGGCGCCATCGCCGAATGGCGGACTCCCTCCGAGCTCCGGAGGGAGTCTGCTCGGCAGGGGCTGGGTCCTACCGCGCCGGCGACGTGGGGACCCTCAAAAACCACGGGCACGGAGCCCGTGGACATGGGGACTCGGCTGGTACCGTCAGCGCCCTCCCGACTCGTGAAGGAGCCTTTTTAAAGGCTACGGATCGGGTGCCGGGGAGCGGCGTGGTACTGTGAGTCTATCGCTTCCCCTGCCGAGCGCAGCCGCATGCCATTCGTCGGAGAGCGCTGGCTTCTTCCATTGGAAATTCGGATATTTAACAACAACCCTTGAGTAATTGGGTAACCGGGTATAAAAGGAGAAAAAAAGGAATTTTTTTCGGGTTCGGCACGAGCGGGGGGGGGATCTAAAAAGGAAGTCAGTCCCCTCCCTGATTGTAAACATGCTAAAACAAGGAATGAGAAACCAAGATCGATTCAGAAGTTTATGGCTGACAAAAAATATCAATTCCACGATGGGATACTACAATAATTGTGCTGGAGGAGAAAAGTCGAGGGTGAGAGGGAAAAGGCAACCCCCCCCCTGGGAACCGGGGCGATTCGGAGAACCTGGCGGAGAGAGATGGAGAGTTTGACAGCTGTCAAAGTAGCTGTCAAATCTTGAGAATACAAAGAGGACTTTGTTACAAGTATTTTGCTGGTTAATTTTGTTACAATTGGATATAAATATGGATACAAAATGTCAGGGGGGGAAAGAAACAACAACTTGACTTTTGGATTAGAGGACACAAAGTTACTGCAACCCCCTAGAGGGGCTTTGGGACATTACACGTGGCGTATGTGGAAAACTACTCCGGGATGTGTACTGGTCTTAGCTCCTGGGAAAGTAGCAAAACTGAAATATTGTTTTGTCTACAGAGGTGACAACACAATAGAATCTTTCTATTGAAGCAAGGTAGGAACTGGACGTAAGTTTTTGTTCCTGAATAACAAACCTCTGTAGAGATACTAGATTTCAGAATAAGAATGGTTTTGCAGCTGAACAAGACAGAAACCTGAGAAAGTAAGAAACAAAAGAGCAAAGGACCAACTACGCCACGGAAAGAACAATGGGAGGAGCAACAATGACCAAGGGAAATTAAAGGCCTCTATTAGACTGGATTTTTGAAATTAAACATTATCAAAACAAGCAAATTCAAAGAAAACCGGCAAGATGGATTGAGGAAAATTTGGCTGTGGACTTGAGACCTCCAGGCCGACAACATACAGACTGATGGACATGGGGAATCCAAACCGGGGAAGGGAGGGGGAATTATAGAATCCAAAGGCTATGTAACCAACTTTTGGAATCTTCTTCTATCTTCTATCTTTTATCTTTCTATATAACTTTGGTATTTTGATTTAACATGTTTTGGAAAAAAAGGGGGAATTCGTGGAAGGAAACGGGGCAGATCTTGGGGGAAAAATCTTTGTTCTATTTTGTTAAAGATGAGGAGTGATGTTAAGATTGTAATTTAAATTGGCTAATAGGTACAACATATTAGGTTTAAATTGGGAATGAGAACTTGTGGAACCAACGTAGGGAAAGGGGAATACAGTCGGGAGGGGAAGGAGGGAGTCCCAGAAAGAAGGTTATGAAAATAAGGGTTTAAAATTGGTCTTTCTTTTTCTTTCTTTTCTTTATCTTTTCTATTTTTTCTATTCTGTTATTATTGGAAATTTTAATAAATATGATTATAAAAAACTAAAAAACAAAAATGGTGCCAACCGGTTGCAAATGGTCTCCTGAAAGGTTTGGCACTCAAAACAGAAGGCTTTTTGTCACAGGACAAGAAATCAGCCCTCAAAAACTTAACCGGCAGAAAATATTTTTTTGAAAAAATCCCTATTTTCAGTAAATCACAATTTCAGTAAAAATCTGACTTTTGGCAATTCACTCAAAAATGGTGCCAAAGGCTTGAAAATGCTCTCCTGAAAGGTTTGGCACTCGAAACAGAAGGCTTTTTATCACAGGACAAGAAATCAGCCCTCAAAAACTTAACCGGCCGCAAATATTTTTTTGAAAAAATCCCTAAACCCCGGGGTCACAATTTCAGCAAAAATCTGACTTTTGGCAATTCACTCAAAAATGGTGCCAAAAGCTTGAAAATTCTCCCCTGAAAGGTTTGGCACTCGAAACAGAAGGCTTTTTATCAAAGGAAAATAAATCAGCCCTCAAAAACTTAACCGGCAGAAATTTTTTTTTTGAAAAAATCCCTAAGCCCCGGGGTCACAATTTCAGCAAAAATCTGACCTTTGGCAGTTCACTCAAAAATGGTGCCAACCGTTTGCAAATGCTCCCCTGAAAGCTTTGGCGATAGAAACAGAGGGCTTTTTATCACAGGACAAGAAATCAGCCCTCAAAAACTTAACCGGCAGAAAATATTTTTTTGAAAAAACCCCTAAGCCCCCGGGGTCACAATTTCAGCAAAAATCTGACTTTGGCAATTCACTCAAAAATGGTGCCAAAAGCTTGAAAATGCTCTCCTGAAGGGTTTGGCACTCGAAACAGAACGCTTTTTGACACAAGACAAGAAATCAGCCCAGAAAAACTTAACCGGCAGAAAATATTTTTTTGAAAAAATCCCTAAGCCCCGGGGTCACAATTTCAGCAAAAATCTGACTTTGGGCAATTCATTGAAAAATGGTGCCAAAAACTTGAAAATGCTCTCCTAAAAGATTTGGCACTCGAAACAGAAGGCTTTTTAGCACAGGATAAGAAATCAGCACTCAAAAACTTAACCGGCAGAAAATATTTTTTTGAAAAAATCCCTAAGCCCCGGGGTCACAATTTCAGCAAAAATCTGACTTTTGGCAATTCACTCAAAAATGGTGCCAAAAGCTTGAAAATGCTCTCCTAAAAGGTTTGGCACTCGAAACAGAAGGCTTTTTATCAAAGGAAAATAAATCAGCCCTCAAAAACCTAACCGGCAGAAAATATTTTTTTGAAAAAATCCCTAAGCCCCGGGGTCACAATTTCAGCCAAAATCTGACTTTTCGCAATTCACTCAAAAATGGTGCCAAAAGCTTGAAAATGCTCTCCTGAAAGTTTTGGCACTCGAAACAGAAGGCTTTTTGACACAAGACAAGAAATCAGCCCTGAAAAACCTAACCGGAAGAAAATATTTTTTTGAAACAAATCCCTAAGCCCCGAGGTAACAATTTCAGCAAAAATCTGACTTTTCGCAATTCACTCAAAAATGGTGACAACCGGTTGCAAATGCTCCCCTGAAAGCTTTGGCGATGGAAACAGAAGTCTTTTTATCAAAGGAAAGTAAATCAGCCCTCAAAAACCTAACCGGCAGAAAATATTTTTTTGATAAAATCCCTAAGCCCCGTGGTCACAATTTCAGCCAAAATCTGACTTTTGGCAATTCACTCAAAAATGGTGCCAAAAGCTTGAAAATGCTCTCCTGAAAGTTTTGGCACTCGAAACAGAAGGCTTTTTGTCACAGGACAAGAAATCAGCCCTCAAAAACTTAACCGGCAGATAATATTTTTTGAAAAAACCCCTAAGCCCCGGGGTCACAATTTCAGCCAAAATCTGACTTTTGGCAATTCACTCAAAAATGGTGCCAAAAGCTTGAAAATGCTCTCCTGAAAGGTTTGGCACTCGAAACAGAAGGCTTTTTATCACAGGACAAGAAATCAGCCCTCAAAAACCTAACTGGCAGAAAATATTTTTTTGAAAAAATCCCTAAGTCACAATTTCAGCCAAAATCTGACTTTTGGCAATTCACTCAAAAATGGTGCCAACCGGTTGCAAATGCTTCCCTGAAAGCTTTGGCGATGGAAACAGAAGGCTTTTTATCACAGGAGAAGAAATTAGCCCTCAACAATTTAACCGGCATAAAATAATTTTTTGAAAAATCCCTAAGCCACAATTTCAGCAAAAATCTGACTTTTGGCAATTCACTCAAAAATGGTGCCAACCGGTTGCAAATGCTCCCCTGAAAGCTTTGGGCATGGAAACAGAAGGCTTTTTATCACAGGACAAGAAATCAACCTTCGAAAACTTAACTGGCGGAAAATAATTTTTTGAAAAAAACCCTAAACCCCGGGAACACAATTTCAGCAAAATCTGACTTTTGGCCATTCACTCAAAAATGGTACCAACCGGTTGCAAATGCTCCCCTGAAACCTTTGGCGATGGAAAAAGAAGGCTTTTTATCAGAGGACAAGAAATCAGCCCTCGAAAACTTAACCGGCGGGAAATATTTTTTTGAAAAAATCCCTAAGCCCCGGGGTCACAATTTCAGTAAAAATTTGACTTTTGGCAATTCACTCAAAAATGGTGCCAACCGCTTGCAAATGCTCCCCTGAAAGGTTTGGCACTCGAAACAGAAGGCTTTTTATCACAGGACAAGAAATCAGCCCTGAAAAACTTAACCGGCAGAAAATAATTTTTTGAAAAAAAACCCTAAACCCCGGGAACACAATTTCAGCAAAATCTGACTTTTGGCCATTCACTCAAAAATGGTACCAACCGGTTGCAAATGCTCCCCTGAAACCTTTGGCGATGGAAAAAGAAGGCTTTTTATCAGAGGACAAGAAATCAGCCCTCGAAAACTTAACCGGCGGGAAATATTTTTTTGAAAAAATCCCTAAGCCCCGGGGTCACAATTTCAGTAAAAATTTGACTTTTGGCAATTCACTCAAAAATGGTGCCAACCGGTTCCAAATGCTCCCCTGAAAGCTTTGGTGATGGAAACAGAAGGCTTTTTGTTACAGGAGAAGAAATCAGCCCTCAGCAACTTAAGCGGCGGAAAAGATTTTTTTGAAAAAATCCCTAAGCCCCGGGGTCACAATTTCAGTAAAAATTTGACTTTTGGCAATTCACTCAAAAATGGTGCCAACCGCTTGCAAATGCTCCCCTGAAAGGTTTGGCACTCGAAACAGAAGGCTTTTTATCACAGGACAAGAAATCAGCCCTGAAAAACTTAACCGGCAGAAAATAATTTTTTGAAAAAAAACCCTAAACCCCGGGAACACAATTTCAGCAAAATCTGACTTTTGGCCATTCACTCAAAAATGGTACCAACCGGTTGCAAATGCTCCCCTGAAACCTTTGGCGATGGAAAAAGAAGGCTTTTTATCAGAGGACAAGAAATCAGCCCTCGAAAACTTAACCGGCGGGAAATATTTTTTTGAAAAAATCCCTAAGCCCCGGGGTCACAATTTCAGTAAAAATTTGACTTTTGGCAATTCACTCAAAAATGGTGCCAACCGGTTCCAAATGCTCCCCTGAAAGCTTTGGTGATGGAAACAGAAGGCTTTTTGTTACAGGAGAAGAAATCAGCCCTCAGCAACTTAAGCGGCGGAAAAGATTTTTTTGAAAAAATCCCTAATCCCCGGGGTCACTATTTCAGGAAAAATTTGACTTTTGGCAATTTACTCAAAAATGGTGCCAGAAGCTTGCAAATGCTCCCCTGACAGCGTTGGCGATTGAAACAGAAGGCTTTTTTATCACAGGAAAATAAAGCTGCCCTCAACAATTTAACCGCCGGAAAATATTTTTTGGAAAAAATCCCTAAGCCCCGGGGTCAAATTTCAGCAAAAATCTGACTTTTGGAAATTCACTCAAAAATGGTGCCAACCGGCTGCAAATGCTCCCCTGAAAGGTTTGGTGATGGAAACAGAAGGCTTTTTATCTCAGGAAAAGGAATCCGCCCTCGGCCATAATTTCATCAAAAATCTGACTTTCGACAATTCACTCAAAAATGGTGCCAAACGGTTGCAATTGCTCCTTTGAGAGGTTTGGCGGTCGAAACAGAAGGCTTTTTATCACAGGAAAAGAAATCAGCCCTCGAAAACTTAACCGGCAGAAAATATTTTTTTGAAAAAATCCCTAAGCCCCGCAGTCACAATTTCAGCTAAAATCTGACTTTTGGCAATTCACTCAAAAATGGTGCCAAAAGCTTGGAAACGATCCCCTGAAAGCTTTGACGATGGAAACAGAAGGCTTTTTCTCACAGGAAAAGAAATCAGCCCTGAAAAACTTAACCGGCGGAAATGATTTTTTTGAAAAAATCCCTAAGCCCCGGGGTCACAATTTCAACCAAAATCTGACTTTTGGCAATTCACTCAAAAATTGTGCCAACCGCTTGCAAATGCTCCCCTGAAAGCTTTGGCGATGGAAACAGAAGGCTTTTTATCACAGGACAAGAAATCAGCCCTCAAAAACCTAACCCGCGGAAAAGTTCTTTTTTAAAAAAAATCCCTATCCTTCCAGTGTGCACTCAGGGCTGATTTCCTTCAGAATGGAGAGGGTTGATTTTCTTGCAGTCCATGGTACTCTCAAGCGTCTCCTCCAGCACCAGAATTCAAAAGCATCAATACTATTCTTCTTTAAATTTGAACTGAATTGAATTGTTTCTCCATCCCTAAGCCATCTCCACTTGAAGGCTGGCAGGAACCTTGCATATAGGAAGATATACAATAGTTGCTGTAATTTTCCATACCTGGGTATACTACAAGTAGGTTAACGTCTTTTCAGCCCCACCCACCAGGACTTCAGTTTTCTGAAACTGCTGTTTATTTTGTTTTGTTTGACAATCCTTTGGAATATACTGCTATCTTGTGGAAAGAGGGAGAAATGCAACTTAATATTTCTTGCGAGGGTGGCTTGTTCCACTGAGAGAATCCATTGGAGGATAAAGCACACTAATTTGGCAAAAATGGAGAGTCAAATGAGAGTAGAAGGAGGGGAAAAAAGACAGTAACAGAGTATGAATACAGTGAACCGTATTTGTATTTTATTTATTTATTTCATGAAATCCGTGCACCGCTTGATTGTAGAATATCTCAAATTGGTATTTTGCATCAGTAAACATTTTAAAGATGAGCTCAGATTTTGAAAATGGTTCAAAGTCCCCTTTATATGAGCTAGAAAACAACAAAAAGCACATTTTGACCACTGGTATGAATTAGCTGGATATAGCCTCCTGCCTTACAACACAGTCCTAACTCTGTTTATTCAGAAGCAACTCCTCTATGTTCAACAATACGTTTCACAATAGGGAAAACATTGAAGGTGTGAATATGGGAGCACCCAAATAAATAGCCTTTATTTATGCCGTTTTGGACTACCTCTTTGCAAAGCTGTCTACTGGCATCTTTTGGTAGCAAACAGAATAAGTCAATCACACTTGAATGCAATGTTTTCATTCTGCAATTTCCATACTTCCATGCATTTATTACAAGGCAGTGACAACTCATATCTCAACGGGACTTGAGATACGTTTCTCCTCAGTTGATGCTGACTAAGATCCAGTAGCCAATTGGCAGTTTTGAACCGATGCTATCAAATTCTTTGATCTCTCAAACTGTTTGAAATTTCATTTGAATATATTCCCTCCTCGTGCATGTGCACTGGCACCAGCTATATGGGGCACAAGGGGCTCCAGCCCCCTCCATATTTTGAATCGGGGGCTGACATCCTTAGCAAGTACGCTACCTATCGAAATATAAAGTTTGTGTATTGTTGATCAATGCATGGATGTTACAGGTGAGGGCAGCAGAGAAAATTACTAGTCCAGCCTCTGTCAACTGATTCTACTGCTTTTCAGAAAATCTGGGTTGGGTAGCGCATTAAATAAATCCCAGAAACAAGCATTTCAAAAGGGTGGCATCTATTTCCCCTCCAATATATCTTTGGTAACTGGCACAAGTGATTAAGCTTGCATAGCTTGTCTGCTCCTAATAGATTTCGGCAGAGATTTGCTGCAACCCACTTCATCGGAAAAGAAACAAATTTCGTGGCCCAACTGGGTTATATGCTTGCTGATTAAGGATTTGCATATTTGCACATGAGATTGTCTATTTCAATTTGGTGCAACTCAAACTGAAATGCCGAAACACTTTCCATCTGGTTTCTGCATAACTCTCTCGGAAGGTAGAGAAAGTGCAGCAACTGTGAAAACAGTTTTCGCACAGTAAGTAATTGTTACCCAGGGATCTTTCAAAACTACGCGAACACAGGATACCATCCTTGTAAACCACAGGCTTTCGTTCTGGAAGCAGAACTGCTTTAATTGGAAAAACAGGCCAATGAAGAAAACCAAAGGCTGCTTCCTCCCAGCAAAATAAAATAAAATAAATTGAAATCAATGAATGTAGGGAGAGCGACTTCCCTTCTGGAAATTTCATGGGTGGGAATTTAATCTTCCCATTTACTGATGCATTCCCAATCAAAATTTCTACCCACTAGCCCCAGCAAGACTTTTAACTTTTTGAAAAACGTGGGAGATCCAGTGTCATACCTACTCCCATCTCATCCAGTTGCATCTTTATTAATTGATTGGGGTTTTTTTTAAAAAAGAGTGTTCGTTCATTTTAGTGAAAGTTATATTATTATTATTTTTAAAACCCTAATTGTCCAGTGTTATGTCATGGACACAAGTCTTGTACAAGTTGATGAGATAGTGTCCATTTGTTTACATTCATGTGCACTGAAATCAACACACATCCTCAGCACTGAGAGATCGGACTTTGAAAATTTGGGGGACGACTGTTGAAATGTAAAGAGCGGCAACTCTAATGTACTAGTTTGCAAACTAATAAGTCTTTCTTCCTTTTTAGAAAGGCATCCCCCCCAAGATTGCAACCAAAGGCAAAATGGGGATGAGACAAGGAGAGTCACTCACTAGGATTAGATAGCAGAAAACGAGAATTACTTCTATAAAAGTGTTGTCGGCATCCGCCTTTCTCAAGAGACAATGGAGTGTGCCCCAAGGGTGAAGCTAAACTGCTGGAGAATCAGATCACCCAATATGGCTGCTGACACTGGTAACTTGTAACCAGTGGCGTAGCGTGGGGGTGCAGGGGGGGCCGGCCGCACCGGGCGCAACATCTGGGGGGCGCTCGCGCTCGCACCTCTCTGCCCCTACCTGGCTCACTCACTCTCTCTCACTGCAGTGCTGGCTGTGCGAATCCGATCCAAGCCGCTGGGTCGCTGCCCACTGTGGAGGGGGTGGGTGCCAGGCCTGCGGTGTGGAGAGAGAGCGAGGGACTATCTGGGGGAGGGACAGTGCAGCAGCCGCCCAGCGCAGCGCTGAGCGCGGGAGAGAACCACACCAGACCAGACCAGGCAGCAGCAAGAAGAAGCTGGCAGCAGAGGCAGGTTAGGGGTTAGGGGGCGCAAATTACTTGCCTTGCCCCAGGTGCTGACAACCCACACTACGCCGCTGCTTGTAACTGCTGCCTCCTCTGTTGTTGTTGCTATATTGACAGCACCAAAGTGACCTCTCCGGGACACAAGCCTGGAGAGTGTGTATAGGGATCCTGGACTATGCTGCCCAGATGATGAAACTCCCCACTTGGCTTCACTGATGTGGTCGAAAGGAAAGCAGAGCAATATATTTGGCACAAGCTTGTCTACAGGAGTTGCTGGAAGGAGGCATGTAAGATGTTGTCTTAGGGACTCCAGATTTGTGCTGGGTTTAGCCTTTTCTTCTCCTGAAGATACCCCACAAGGCAGCAGAGGTTTAGGCTCAGAGTTTTCTTTCTCCTAGATGGGCTACCTTCCTAGGTTGAAGAGCCCCATCTGCATGTGAAGAAACCACCTTCTTGACTGTTGACTGTTCTTGACAGCTGTGTGGTTGTTGCAGTTACACTGATGACTACAGCACGGTTCATGAATCGGGGGAGGATATTAGGATTCCTGCTCCATGTTTGCAGTCATGGGATGGTTGTCTATCACATGACGGTGTATGTTTTCATTCCACAGTGTGAGAAGTGATGGAGACAGGATGTTTTGTGTTACTGTGTTCTGGAATGTAGGACTATTGTCCTTTGTTTCTTTCTCTTTGCTGTCTGATGAGAAAGAAGAAGGAGCTAAGTCAGAATGCTCCAAGTGTATTATATGTAAATAAAGTAGATTAGCCAAAATGTGGTGTTACTGAGTTCTGTTATGCAAACTGCGAATACTCTGTGGATCCCTAAGTGTGCTGATGCTCTTTGGCATCAGTCCCTGTGATGTTCAGGCTGAAGAAAGCTTTTGAAGCTCCCGAACGACCGACCAGGAGGGAGGGAACATGCCAGTCAGGAATGTGTCTCTGCCAGGCTCCTACACGCAAGTAGGATGATCCTAACAAGACACACTATTGGTCTTGTCCGCTCAATCCACTGCATCCTGTCTTTGCATGCAGGAGAAGCCCCTAACTCACTGAGGTTTCGAGACCCATCAGTTATCCTCACCTGGTTTAGAGGGCCAGTCAAAGCCATTCCTGGGGTGGGGCTGCTGTCACATGCTGACAGCTTCTAGGAGCTACAGGTGAAATCTGAGTGCAGGGTGGAGACCTTTCCTCTAACAACCCATATACCCCAAGAAGGACAACTGGAACATATGAACCCCCAGTACCAATCTGATTGCTATATAAGAAATTAGTGTGCACAGGACTAGTATTTTTCCAAAAACAGAGATGCTCTTGATGAAGACATTGTAAGTGTGAGTGGTGTCTGCAGATTCCTGCCTCAATTGTGCCCCTGACTAGGCCAGATTATGTATCTTGCTTTCTAGTTGATTTCAACCCTAAGTCATACTTCACCTTTTGTCTTTCTAAAGACCCTTATTGGAACATAGGTGTGGTATTCAACTAAGATTTACTCAGGTAGACCCAGTTAAATTAATGAACACGACAAAGTTAGGTCCATTACTTTTGCATACCCTCTAACATTTCTCTGATGAAAATAGGAACGTCCCATTCCATAATGATAATTTGACTTTTTATACCCCACACATAATACTGGGTTGCCCCAGCCACTCTGGGCAGCTTACAACATATATAAAAACACAATAAAACATTAAACATTAAAGAAAACACCTGCTGTATATAGCGTTGCTTTCAGACGGCTCGGTGGTTGGATAACTCCATCTCCTCCAACATTTCTCCAATCAAAATAGCAACATCCTAAGGAAAAGTGGGACATTCCGGGATCAAATCAGAAACCGGGACAGCTTCTCTAAATCAGGAATGTCCCTGGAAAATAGGGACACATGGAGGATCTGCTTTCGGTAGGTGGGTCTACTCTGAGAAAACCTTAGTTGTATACTCAGTCCTTTTTTCAGTCAGAGCATGCTGAAGCATAGTTCTGGCAGGTGGGCGCCACTGTGGGTCGGCACTCCCTCCACCAGTTTTTTGTCTTTACGTACTTCTGAGAAGCCCAAAACGAACATTTCAAGTCAAAACGGAAGCTGACCAGCATGTGTGAGTCTACACTTTTTTTTGGATCTATGACTCCACCTAGCTCCTAGCTGCTCCTAGCCACAATTGGTCAAGCTATGGGGTGGGGCCTATTCATATTTCCTTTTCTTCAGTCCATCACCCATGTAGCTGCAGTGGACTTTAAGGTTTCCAGCTAGGCCTCTACCATTGCACTCAAATGCGTTTGCGCAAGGGCCTTTCCAAGCTGCCCTAGCCACCTGCCTAATCTAAGAGATTGAGGAAAGTGGGGGTACATTTATTTAATGTTCACTCATTTCTTCTCCTTGGCTAAATAAAAGATAAAAAGTAAAAAAATAAATCTAACCTTCCAGTAACCATCCAAGCGCCAATGTGTCCTGTTCTGTACCTCATCTATATGACAAAATCATTTGTGAAACTATCCAACTTTTAGAGGAGCACAGGGAAGAAGAGTAGGAGAGTGAAAGAAAGGACAAAAAAAAAATGGAGACAGCTGTTTTTGCTCAGATGTCAACTCGATTGTGCTCAGGAAAATGAAAGAAAGTGAAAGAGGACTATTTTAATGATCTAATTTTTCTTAAAGACTCTGTAAAATTGGTTGGATCTACGCTCTGTTCCTTGAAATTATTTCCCCTGACTTTGCTGCAATGCTGTTAGATTTATTCCCCCTGCCCCTCTTGAGACTAATTTGTACTGGTTTATTGTAAGTGTGGTTTTACTGAGGATGCCAACATTAATTCGAGAGCGTTTTCATCTTACACAGATTCAATGCTCATTATGGCAGGGCAAATCCAGATGTCACCAAAGTGAATATTACAGACACCGCTGGGTTTCCATAATGCACAATCTTATATGCAAAATAGAACAGCATGCATTATTATTTTTTAAACAGAAAGTACTTGTAAAACAAAGTAGTTGTATTGATTCAGCACACACAAAAAATGTTTCTTTGACTGTAAAACTTTCTTGCAATGGCACCGACTCAGAAGGAACGAGGTGCATTTGCTAGATAACTCATGGCAGAGGGTCCTTTGGAGGGTCACTACTTCAGAAAAGTTTTTGTGAGAATTTTTTTTAAAAAATTCCAAATTATTGGAGCTTTTGTGTGTTTTTTTTAAATGATATTTATTACTTTTTCAACATTTCCAGCACAACACTACAAACAAACACTTCTATTATTTGTTTCAGCAGTTCCTTTCCATCTTACTCTGTTTTCTGTTCTATAATTATCTTAACACATTCTTGCCATACTTTTCCTTTAATTTTCTATTAATCTATTTATACTTAATTCCTTATGACATTTCTACTAAAGCCATGTAATTTCATTCCAACATTTTTCTAACATTCCTTAATTTTACAATATTTCTATAAATAGTCTTTAAACTTTTCCCAATCTTATTCCACCGACTCTTCTCCCTGGTCTTGGATCTTGCCAATCATTTCCGCCAATTCCAGATAGTCCATCAACTTCGTCTGCCATTGTCCAACACTTCAGTGTTTTCAAGAAGCAACCATTCTCTCAACCAGCAAAAAGCAGATGGTTCACAACGAAGTTTAAAGGTCTGGCAGGGCAGGTCCAACTCCTTCTTTGGCATCCATCAATATCTTAAGTTTTACTAGAGGCTTCCTGCCCTGCCAAACAACTCTAGGAGCATCCCTCTGCCACCTCCTGAGACCCTCCATCCCATCCAAAGCTTGCAATGTTTGAAACAAAAGCAACATCCCCAGCATCACAGCAGCCCTCATCCCCACCACAGTAACTCGGCCCAACAGTAACAACTTCTGATTTGTCCATATTTCCAAATCCCCCTTCTCTTCAATCCAACATCCTTCACAGTTATCCTTAAGCAGATTCACATTTTTGGCGGTCATACTAACCCCCAAATACCTCTCTTTCTCAACCAATGTTAGTCCTGTCACCTCCTGAAACTCTATCAAGCTTTCCTTTTCCAATTCAGATAGGGCTCTGGTCTTCAAATTCATCCGTTCTTCTTTAAATTCAATCATAACGAATGTCAGCTTATGTTCATCAAGTTGTCTTTGTATGGATGGGACTCTCCTCTCCAGTTGTATTACTTTAGATTCAGCAGCAAGGGTTTTTCCCCTGACTTCATCTGCAGTTTGCCGTATCAGAGTAGATTCCTGTGTCAGTTTCTGGGTGGTTTCTGAATTGGTATTCACTTTTTGTCCCAAGTTATTTAAACTTTCTACAATTAAATTAATTTCAATATTTGCAACATCCAATTTCACATTTATCACATCTGTTTTCTTGTGGAGTTGTTCCAGCGAATCGTTTATTTTCAATAATGCAGCCACTAAGGCCTCCTCTGTCGACATCCCGTCTGTTTTTTCCTTTCCGTTTGCCATAACACTTAAGAGATTCAAGGTCAATTCCAAAGTCTCACACTTTTTTATCTTGCAGCTGGAAATTCCCCTAGCACAGCTCCTGTAAAATAACCAATTTCAAAAGCTTCCACTAGGGGAAAACAGGTTGTAATTGTATCGGTCAATATGTCCTCTTTTAAACACAGTTTCAACAATCCAAAGTTAGTTTCAATTTTCACAAATTATTGGAGCTTTTGGGGTGTGGCACAAAACTTTGGGAACAGAGGGAGATTGACCCTATGGGCTGTGGGTTCACTGATTCTGATTTTAAGTGTCCCTTTGATCCATCACTTTTCAAGCAATGGTAGACCCTGGTGGTAATTCACCGTACACCAGATGATGCATCACCTTGGACCAGTGTTTTAAAATGGTATCCAAGGGGAAATCATTAACTTAGTTTTGGAAAGAAGTCTGAAGAGAATCTCCTGATGTTGGAAATACAGGATGTCTTCTTTCTTCTTCTTTGGCGATCACTCGTAGCCGAGTAAGATTGTCTTCCATAAACACGGTTTTAACAATGAGACCATAAGTGACTGTGGAGGCCAATTCTGGATCCACACGTCCTTCTACAGTGGGGACATTGGTTCCCAGGCAGGAGTTGATCACGGTGTGGATTTGCCAAGCATGCCTTCCTCTTAGTACATTTCTCCCTTGCGTTCTGAATTTGAGTGTCTTCCCTACCAGGACAGACTTTGCTCGTGTGCCCAAGACATCGATTCCATAGATCATATTTTGTTACATTGTGCGAAGTATGAGCAGGCCAAGGCTGAACTGATACTACCCTTGCTGGTGCCTTTCCCGGGAAAGTCAGAGGCTCACTATGTCAGGTTCCTACTGGAAGACCGGATAAAAGCTAGAATGTTGGCAGTGGCAAAGTTTTTATCGGTGGTTGCAAGAACAAATGAGCCCTATATTCCAAACAAAGTGCTTGATTAACCTGGAGGTAGGCTGTATGAACTCTGTATTGATTTGTAATGTTTGTTGGTCTCTGGACCGTAATAAAGATTGTGTGTGTGAGTGTCTTCAAAGTCCATGACACCTTTGGTAAAGGCTGTTCTCCAACTGGAGCGCTCGCAGGTCAGTGTGTCCCAGTTGTCGGTGTTTATACTATTTTTTTTTTTAGATTTGTCTTGAGACAGTCTTTAAACCTCTTTTGTTGACCACCAGCATTACGCTTTCCATTTTTAAGTTCGGAATAGAGTAGTTGCTTTGGAAGACGATCATCAGGCATCCGAACAGCATGACCAGTCCAACGAAGTTGATGTTGAAGAATCATTACTTCAACACTGGTGATCTTTGCTTCATCCAGTACACTGGTATTAGTTTGCCTGTCTTCCCAAGTGATGTGTAAAATACAGTGTTGCGCTGCAAGAGGAATGCCTCGCAAGACGGAAAATCCGCTAGACGAAAGGGTTTTCCGTTTTGGAGGTGCTTCGCAAAACAAATTTCCTATGGGCTTGCTTCGCAAGACAAAAATGTCTTGCGAGTTCCTGCGGGTTTCCCCCCCCCTTTTCCCCAAGCCGCTAAGCCGCTTATCAGCTGATCCTAAGCCTCTAAGCCGCTTAACAGCTGATCCGCTAAGCCGCTTAACAGCTGATCCGCTAAGCCGCTTAACAGCTGATCCGCTAAGCCGCTTAACAGCTGATCCGCTAAGCCGCTAAACCGCTTATCAGCTGATCCGCTAAGCCCGCTAAGCCGCTAATGGGCTTGCTTCGCAAGACGGAAAAAACCGCAAGACAAAGAGACTCGTGGAACGGATTCTTTTCGTCTTGCGAGGCACCACTGTACAGGCTCTGGGCTGCTAAACAGGACAGGTAGCTGGGAACAAATCTCACCAGTCCTCAAACTGCCAAATTAGCTCTTGTGCTCATGTTCTGCTCACTGGTTTCCCACAGGCATCTGGTTGGCCACTGTGAGAACAGGGTGCTGGACTAGATGAGCTGTTGGCCTGATCCTGCAGGCCATTCTTATGCCCTTATGTTCCTTCCCCACCCCCAAGAATCATATTGGCCTACTTTGATTTTGCTGTGGGAATGTCCACAACCAGCTTGGCAACTGTGGTGAGTGGTTCCTCTCTTGGCATTCCTCTCAATGTCTTGCCCTCTGGTGAAGGCTTTCAGCTGGGAATGGATACAAAGATTTGAAGTAAGATATCAAGGTGCCCAGAAACATTTCTTGAAATTATGCTCTCCCCCCTCATAATGCTACAATTCAGGGTTATCCAGTTAGACCCATTTACTCCTAAGGTACTTCACCGAACAACAATTAATTGGTGTATGAAACTTGCGGCCAAAAGCAATCATGATGACCTCCAGCTTTAACAAGGAGTTAGACAAATGTGTATGGAAAATGGCTAGTAGCCATGATAGCGAAATGGGAACTTCCATATTGTCAGCCTATTGGGATCATGCTCCTTCAATCCTGAAAGAATAGCACTGGCTGCCAATTTCCTACTGAGCCAAACTCAAGAAGTTAGAAATGACTTATTAAGTCTTGTGCAGCTTGGGAACCAAATACTTGAAGGAGGATATCCTTCTGCATTGACCTGCTCATGTACCAAGGTCAGCTGCCTGAGGAGGCCCTTTTGGTTGTTCCATGGATGCTAGAAATCTTCTGTGTGGCAACCAAGGAAAGGGCCTTCTCTGCCATGGCCCCCTGATTATGGAACATCCTCTCCACAGGGCTGCCAACTTGAATAAAATATTGGAGGGGCAGGTAAGTCCTGCCCCACATAATCACAAGATGTGGCGCACACTCACCATTTGAATGGCAATGCCAATTAACTTGGGGGGCGCCCTCAAATATTTTATTATGGGGGCCAAAGGGACCTCAGCCCCTAGGAGTTGGCTCCTATGCCCTGAGATATCTTTGTTGGTTTTCAGTGCTAGCTGAAGACCCATTTATTCAAGCAGGTCTTTGTTGTTGTTGTTTAGTCGTTTAGTTGTGTCCGGCTCTTCATGACCCCATGGACCAGAGCACGCCAGGCACTCCTGTCATCCACTGCCTCCCGCAGTTTGGTCAAACTCATACTGGTAGCTTCGAGAACAGTGTCCAACCATCTCGTCTTCTGTTGTCCCCTTCTCCTTGTGCCCTCCATCTTTCCCAACATCAGGGTCTTTTCCAGGGAGTCTTCTCTTCACATGAGGTGGCCAAAGTATTGGAGCCTCAGCTTCAGGATCTGTCCTTCCTATGAGCACTCAGGGCTGATTTCCTTCAGAATGGATAGGTTTAATCTTCTTGCAGTCCATGGGACTCTCAAGAGTCTCCTCCAGCACCATAATTCAAAAGCATCAATTCTTCAGCAATCAGCCTTCTTTATGGTCCAGCTCTCACTTCCATACATCACTACTGGGAAAACCATAGCTTTAACTATAAGGACCTTTGTAGGCAAGGTGATGTCTCTGCTTTTTAAGATCCTGTCTAGGTTTGTCATTGCTTTTCTCCCAAGAAGCAGGCATCTTTTAATTTCGTGACTGCTGTGATCATGGACCCCAAGAAAGTAAAATCTCTCACTGCCTCCATTTCTTCCCCTTTGTAGGATAATAGTAATGTTTGACTGGGTTATGATAATGCTGTTCCAACTGTTACTTCTGCCCCTCTTATTGCGTCTTCTGTTGCTTTTATCTACAACTTTTTAAATGATTTGTTGTCAATCTTTGATTTTTCAATCTTATTTTATTTACCCCCACCGTGGGATTGCTGTTGCGATGAAGGGTAGGCTAGATAGATAGATAGTCCTTCCTAAATGGATTTTCGGTCTGATCAGGCAAATATGCCACATCCTTATGGTGCTCTGTTGACCTGCCTGTTGCCCTCTCTGCTCTCCAGTGGAATGATCAATTCTTGGATTAGGTGCCTGAATACAATACAGTAATGTGAGAACAGAATGATACCACTACATAGGCCTTTGGTCTGATCCAAAAGAGTTCTTTTTATGGTCTTAGCTGTGAGATAAACAAGTCATTTAATAAGGAAGAAACACGGTAAAAAAAGCAAAATCCTAAATGCTTACTTTAATCTTGTCTGTCTAATGCCACCCACAGAAAAGTGCATTGGATGAAGAGTGTGTGCTTTAGTATTTTAGAAATAAATGGTCACAAATGTTGGTTTAATAGCCTGTGTTTTCCCTAGTCACATATTCATGTGCAGGGAGAATAATAAACACTGCCTTTGATTTCCCTCTTTCTTCCTTACTCAGCCAACACAAGACGTGTCACATGAAATTAGGAAAACAGAAGCCACAGAGGAAGCAATATGGAGACTCCAGCGTACCTTGGGATTTGCTAGCAATAGATGACCATATGGCTCAACTGAAATGGGAAAAAGCAGTGCTACTAATTATAGCTTTAGTGGTGAAAACGAGGTTAACTGTTGTTCTCATTAAACAGCAACCAAAGGAGGGGATCCCCAATGAAAGAACAGACTAGGATTCATACAGAAGGACTGCCTGAAGGGGATTGTTTGCATTTGGTGTAGCTGTCAGGTAGGAATTTGCAGGCCCATGCTGAGAAATTCTGCTATCCTTCCAGACACTCTCTTTGCTTCTCTCAGAATTCCTTAGATGGGACCTGTCTCAGCTTCAGCCCCCAGACTGCAAAAGTCCTGGCTCATTTTACAGAATTGCTGTAAGAAGAATTGCAGAGAAAATGGGTGGTAAGTGTGTTGAATACTCAAAATAGGCCAGGTATTGTTCTTATCAAAGGATGCGGGTGGCGCTGTGGTCTAAACCACAGAGCCTAGGTGTTAAGTTGTGGGTGAACATATCACACGACACAGTGATTCTTCAAACAGCTCTTGTTTATTCACAGGCCAGAACTGAACTGAACTGAAGGGTTCAGCCAGCCTGCTTATATAGAGCTCCACTAGAACACAACAGTAACCATTTTCTGTAACTATCCAATCACTGAATGTCACTTTCAATTCCTTATTTGCATATGTGGACCTGAGTGAAAACTATCTACAGTATCCCCCTGCTGGCCCAGGGTGAAAACTTCAGTACATAACACTAGGGCTTGCTATCGCGGTTTGAATCCCCGCAACGGGGAGAGCTCCCATTGCTTGGTCCCAGATCCTGCCCACCTAGCAGTTCGAAAGCACGTCAAAATGCAAGTAGATAAATAGGTACCGCTCCAGCGGGAAGGTAAAAAAGGCGTTTCCGTGGGCTGCTCTGATTCGCCAGAAGCGGCTTAGTCATGCTGGCCACATGACCGGGTAGCTGTCTGCGGACAAATGCCAGCTCCCTTGGCCTATAGAGTGAGACAAGCACCACAACCCCAGAGTAGTCCGTGACGGACCAAACGGTCAGGGGGTACCTTTACCTTTACCTATTGTTCTTATCATTATTGATTGTGTCACCATGGGTCTGCTTAACAATGTGTGAGAGACACAGGAGAAAAGAGGTTATACCCAGGGTTATACACCACACAATAGAAACAATAAGAAAGCAGAAGCAACTTAATGATAATGATAATAATTTAGCATTTATACAGTTATTTCTGAAGGAAGTTAAAATGATTTCTATAAGATCAGCAAGATTTCAGGGTCGGCCCTCCCTACTAGACAAAGAACTTGAACTCCCACTTCTGTTTCTGCCAAAAACTCCAAAGCACAAATCAGATCAGCACATAGGCAAGGCACTGGTTGAAAGGTATAGCAGGTGCTAGAAAAGTATGGTTGCATGGCTTAAGTGCTAGCTGAGGTCATGTGCCCCCTGCATTTTCCTTTTTAAGAGTGATGGTGGAGCAGCTCTTAGTGGGGCAAATGGCTAGAGTTGGCCCTGTGAAGTTTGTTCACACTGGGCTGCAGTACAGTGGTACCTTGGTTCCCAAACTTAATGCGTTCCAGAAGTCCATTCCAAAACCAAAGTGTTCTAAAACCAAGGAGCGCTTTCCCATAGAAAGTAATGCGAAATGGATCAATCCGTCCCAACAACTCCTAAAACAGCAATTTAACATGGATTTTACTATCTAATGGGACCATTGATCCATAAAATGAAAGCAATAATCAATGTACTGTACTATAAACTAAATAAGACAGCATTGTAGATGATAGAAATTCAAATTAATTTCCCCCCCTTAAGTACACGGATGATAAAAAGGGATGCGGGTGGCACTGTGGGTTAAACCACAGAGCCTAGGACTTGCCGATCAGATGGTCGGAGGTTCGAATCCCCGCGATGGGGTGAGCTCCTGTTGCTCGGTCCCTGCTCCTGCCAACCTAGCAGTTCGAAAGCACGTCAAAGTGCAAGTAGATAAATAGGTACCGTACCGGCGGGAAGGTAAATGGTGTTTCCGTGCACTGCTCTGGTTCGCCAGAAGCGGCTTAGTCATGCTGGCCACATGACCTGGAAGCTGTATGCCGGCTCCCTCGGCCAATAAAGCGAGATGAGCGCCGCAACCCCAGAGTCAGTCACGACTGGACTTAATGGTCAGGGGTCCCTTTACCTTTACACTGATGATAGTCATTGTTTGGATGGAGGAGCTTTTATCCATTTCTGCAGTCACACAATCAATCAATTAGTAGCTGAACTGGGTTCCACACAGTCACAAGCAACAGTTACAAAAACGGAGTCACAAGCCACAGTCACAAGTCAGTCCCATAAAATGAAGAACAAGTCACAGTAAAAAAAACGAATACCAGTTGCTGGAAACCATGAGAGGAAAGAGGGCTCTTCTGCTCATGGTCTGCTCGCTGGTTCCTCAAAGGCATTTGGTTGGCCATTGTAAAAACAAGATGCTGGTCTACATGGACCATTGGCTAGATCCAGCAGACTATTCTTTTGTTCTTTTGACAGTAGTTGGCTTGCCTAGCAGTTCCCTGAAGAACAGGATAAACTGCCACTTGGCAGATAGTCTTCTGTATACAACCATAGTGGTTTAACATCAGAAGAAGCTAGTATGCACCACTAGATTTTGGGATAGATTTGAGAATGTATTAGTCGAAATGTTTTGTTTTTGAAATATACTCAGAGTCGAGAGTGGATTTCATGCTCTTTATTCAGCTCATAGTGGTGAGGAGGAATGGAAATTCCCACAGAATGCCTGCTTTATATACATTATTTACACAATGGGCCCCACGTGATTGGCTAATTCCGGGATTCTCCTGTAGGCCAATCAGGTTGCGGATTCACTTCCACCTGGAGCTGGATTGGGTGGCTCCTGTGGACCAATCAGACTGCTGCATTCTGGATCCTATTGTTTTAGGACCAATCAGACTGCTGCATTCTGAATCCTATTGTTCTAGGACCAATCAGACTGCTGCATTTTGGATCCTATTCAACTCAGTACATAACAGTTTTGCTCTGTTAGTAGCTTTCTACACCATTTTGCTGATGGGACTGGGGTTAAAAGTAGACATTTGTTTCAGCAAGATGACAAATTTCAGGGAAACAAATTTCCTCTTTGCTTATTGCTTACTATGTGAGCAAAAATTCTACTAATAATAAAGCCACAATTGAAAGAACATACCGACAACAGAGGGAACAATATATGTGTTTATACCTTTACCAGGAATATGCATGAACTAGAGCTCATCAAAGGAATGAGCTCAAGGAAATGTTCCTGCCTGTGACCAGGTGGTCCAAGTCTATCAAAAATAATAGTGAAACAATTCCCATTAACAAGGGAAATGACTGAAGGTAATAAAACATAGGACCACGATATGTTGGAACCACACACATATACACACAGTTTAGCAGAAAATTACTACTATTAAGTATACAGTGTGTTAGGATGATCTAATAAAATAGACAGGGTCTTTAATTCTGTACAGAGTATAACATAACCTCTCATGTATTCTTTCCAATATGCTTTTTATATTTTTTTGAGCTCTGCAAGTATTCCTGTCGTACTAACCACACAAAGTTTTATGATTAGTTCCGCTTGAACTGCCCCCTGTAGATAACCTTCTTTACAACCATTTTGTATGTAAAGCAGTAATATCTCAACTACCACCAGCCAAGCATGTAGAACAGGCAGTGGCCCACTGCATTCAACAAATGTATGTGTACCTAGGTACACAAATAATCGAGTGTATGCTTGTATGGCTAAAAAGGGACACGGGTGGTGCTGTGGGTTAAACCACAGAGCCTAGGACTTGCCGATCAGAAGGTTGGCGGTTTGAATCTCCGCGACAGGGTGAGCCCCTGTTGCTCGGTCCCTGCTCTTGCCAACCTAGCAGTTTGAAAGCACGTCAAAGTGCAAGTAGATAAATAGGTACCACTCCAGTGGGAAGGTAAACAGCATTTCCGTGTGCTGCTCTGGTTTGCCAGAAGCGGCTTAGTCATGCTGGCCACATGACCTGGAAGCTGTACACTGGCTCCCTCAGCCAATAAAGCGAGATGAGCGCCGCAACCCCAGAGTCGGCCACGACTGGACTTAATGGTCAGGGGTCCCTTTATCTTTATACTTGTATGGTTAGTTGTTTCTCCCATGCAATGTTCAATGAGTGTATAGTTTGTGTACTTGTGTATTCAGTAGTTGAGTTTTGATGAATCTTACCATCCTCTGTTGGAAACTGAAATAGCTTTGCTGTTACCAATCCACTAACCGCATACTGAAAGATCAGTACTTTCAATGCCGTTGAAATAATAATAATAATAATTTATACCCCACCCATCTGGCTGGGTATCCACAGCCGTTCTGGGCAGCTCCCAAAAGAATATCAAAAACATGAGAAAACATCAAACATTAAAAACTTCCCTAAACAGGGTTGCCTTCAGATGTCTTCTAAAAAAGATGGTTGTTTATTTCCTTGACATCTGATGGGAGGGCATTCCACAAGGCGGGCACCACTACTGAGAAGGCCCTCTGCCTGGTTCCCTGTAACCTCACTTCTCACAGTGAGGGAGCCACTAGAAGGCCCTCAGAACTGGACTTCAATGTCCGGGATGAACGATGGGGGTGGAGATGCTCCTTCAGGTATAGTGGGCCGAGGCCGTTTAGGGCTTTAAAGGTCAGCACCAACACTTTGGATTTTTTCAGAAGGAAGAGGAAGGGTTCCACCAGTACCCTAAATGAGATTGGACCCTCTGTGCCACCTTTCCCGGGTGATTGAGGGGCCCCAGGGCTATGTGAGGTCAATGTGCTGTGTGCGCCTGCCCCGTGCCACGCGTGCATTATGACGTGCGTGTGGACTCCCTGTGGTGTGTGCTTGTGCAGACGTTTGGGAGTGTGGCCCTCTCATTTGTAATTTTTTGGGCCCCCACTTCCCCCCATACTTAGCGCTTCTGCATTCAGGTGAATGAATCTATTAAATAATGTCCACTCTTTAGTGCAATTGGAATGGCAAACTAGCTGCATTTGAAAATTATAGCTGTTAATGTTGCTAATGAATCTGATTTCCTGCCGGAAAGTTCTGCAGGGCAGAGAGAGAAATAAGAACCATCTCAAGAAGAATGCCAGAAGTGTATTTTGTTACCTCAGTTCCAGATAAATCTTTTGGACAAGATACAAATTTTTGAATTTACACTTCTTTGGTTAGCCATTGAAGGATAATTTCATTAGCAATAATTAAGCATGGTTCAAATTTGGAAGCTGATGTATGTTTACATATCTCAGCACTAGGGATGGGGGATAAATTCAATTTAGTATGCATTTAAAGTCAAATCTGCCAAAGTTGTCCTTTCCTAAACAATATATGAAATTCACACTTATCCGAATTTTGCAGTGCAGCTCTCCAATCAAAGCTTGTTCACAAAAACCCTATATTATGGGAAAGTGCGAATGAAAATGAAGATTTTAGTGAAAATAAAATACAAAAAAAGCATTATATTAGGGAAATCATTTTCAAAAGTGCACATATGTGTACAGAAGGA
The DNA here is from genome assembly GCF_964188305.1 of Podarcis bocagei. Classification (NCBI taxonomy): domain Eukaryota; kingdom Metazoa; phylum Chordata; class Lepidosauria; order Squamata; family Lacertidae; genus Podarcis; species Podarcis bocagei. The sequence continues at coordinate 8,910,111 of NC_138134.1, forward strand.
GAAATTCTCACACAAATAATGCTGATGAATTTTTCATGAGGATTTGTGCTTTTTAAAAAATAAATCGAAAATGAAAATTCATTCAAAATGTGGAAAATTGAATTTAAGATGGGAAAAATGAGGAATCCAGAGAACCAGAATTGACAGATACTTCCACCCCTACTGAGTGCTCTGTCTCCCTCCTGTTTTCTCTGCCTGTCTCTCATGAAATGATGCTTAAAACAAGGACCGTGGAATAATGCCCCCCCCCCCCGGCAATAGGAACTATTTCCTCAGCTGGGTCTTATTTCTTGGCAGGTGAATACATATTCATCAGTTGAACATGATTGTATTCCATCCTTCTTTGTAATGTTATGAAACACATCATTATAGGTTTCTTTTTTAAAAAAAAAAAATCATAACTGCATTAGATCAACTCTCACTCGTGTCCGAAAACTGCTTTCAAGTCAAACAAGAGACAAGATTTCTTCCCCTGAGCTGCACATGCGCAAATTAACAATTTTATTATTCTCCACTCTCTTATTTCGGCCTACGCCTGTGGATAGAATGTCACACTTGGTTTTTCTATTAACATATTCTGCAGGAAGATCCGTTTTTCTTGATACAATACTACCTTCCAAGTCTATCTACTGGTTCTTTTAAGAGCCTTGTCTCAGTATGAATGGAAACTCCACCCTTAGTCTACCTCCTGATTGATGGAAATGGAAAGAGGCCAGTCAGTGGAAAATCATGAAACAATCTGGGATGTCTATAAATTACATCACATTACTAAAAGCTCTCACTGTGGGTGGGAGTCAAATATATTTTAATCAGAATAGACCCACTGGAATTAATGAACCCAACTAAGTTAGGTCCATGATATCAGGTGATTGGGAAGAATTGGGAGCACACTTACGACTATGTTCCTGCATCCTCCTTTTCAGTCATGGCTCAATGGGCACAGCATGAGACTTTTTATCTCAGCGTCATGAATTCAAGCCCCATGCATAGCTGTCAACTTTCAGATTTGAAAATAAGGGACCAGCAGCTTCACCTGTCCCAGGCACTCCTGTCTTCCACTGCCTCCCGCAGTTTGGTCAAACTCATGCTGGTAGCTTCGAGAACACTGTCCAACCATCTCGTCCTCTGCCATCCCCTTCTCCTTGTGCCCTCCATCTTTCCCAACATCAGGGTCTTTTCCAGGGAGTCTTCTCTTCTCATGAGGTGGCCAAAGTATTGGAGCCTCAGCTTCAGGATCTGTCCTTCCAGTGAGCACTCAGGGCTGATTTCCTTCAGAATGGATAGGTTTGATCTTCTTGCAGTCCATGGGACTCTCAAGAGTCTCCTCCAGCACCAGAATTCAAAAGCATCAATTCTTCGGTGATCAGCCTTCTTTATGGTCCGTGTTTTACACATTTCTCACAAATTGACTTACCTTTTAACTAGCTGAAAATGAAAGTATTAATTATTTTAAGAAGTTAATTTTAAAGGCTGCTTTCAGCTTTAACAAATTATTTCCCCCCCAGTGACTGCTGAGACCCCGTCTAAATAACCTTGCCACAGCACGCACCACCAGGTCTCACATTTTAAGGAAATGGGGGACATAAGCTTTCATGCATGCCAACGCCATTGCCTGTTGTTTATTCATATGCACTTTATGCAAAGTGTTCTGAAATTGTCTGGACCTATTTGAATGCGAAGCTATTTTGTGTGCATCTATTTCTCTTAATAAGTGATGAGAATTGGTACAAATCTTATTGGGCTGCGAGCAATAAATTGCATTCCAACAGCTTTTCTATTAAGAGTTAGATTGTCTGACATCGGCTTGAAAGAGATGTAATATTTCTCCACGTCAGATTTTCTCCTTTTTGTTGGAGTTGTTTGTGGAGTTTTCGTGCCACTGTCAATAGAACTGAGGACCTTGGCATTTCATTTTGCTCTGCTAAAAGGAGGTAAACAGTGTCAGGGACGAATTGAAATGACCCATCTACATTATTGCATCGAGCTTCTGAATGAGCAGCTGAGAACAAAAGCTGGATCAGTTGAGGGTTACAGAGGCTCTGCATGTTGTTTTCAGCCGTGAATATTCGTTTAGCAAAAGAAGAAGAGGGAGAAAGACAAACATACTATTTACAAATGCAAAAATAAAAATAAAAATGCTCCCACTGTTCCAGCAAAGAGATCAAAACGTCCTTTTCTTGTTCCATTAGCAACAATAATAATTTCTATTTAACAATTATATAAGGCATTTGACTGTTAGAGGCACTGCACAATAATTGTTTTCAGAACCTGTTCCCATGGTGAGTCTCTTTTCCTCCCATCCTCACATGAATCGGGGCTCTCATGCCATGGCTTTCTTCATCCATGATCCATCCTTTGTGCTCAATTACCGCATTTTTCGCTCCATAAGGCACACCAGACCATAAGGCGCACCTAGTTTTTAGAGGGGGAAATCAAGAAAAAAATATTATTTCCCCCCTCAGCCCCACAGAGCAGCGGACAGGCTGCGCGCAGACCTTCTGGGGCTGCTGGGGGAAGCACGCTCCTGTCTTGGCTTCTGCCATAGCTTCTCCCGGCCGGAGGGGCTGCGTGCAGCTATGGCAATACCCGCACCTCCCACACTTTAAGGAGTGCGCGGCTCTTGTGGGCTTTTCTACAAGGAGGGAGAAGGGACTGACTGGCCCGCAAGAGCCGTGCAGAGCTCTTGGGGTTTTTTCCTGCCTGCCTCCCCCCTGCACTCACTCCATAAGACGCACACACATTTCCCCTTACTTTTTAGGAGGGAAAAAGTGCGTCTTATGGAGCGAAAAATGCGGTAAATTTTAAATGAGCTGCTAACCATAGATATAGATATGATAGATAGAGATATAGAGATATAGAGATATAGAGATATAGAGATATAATGCTATTTCAAGTAATGTTGAAGTGCTTTGTGCTGTTCAGTAACACAGGATGATGATGATGATGATGATGATGATGATGATGATGATTAGAATTTATATACCACCCACCCCTAGTTCGGATAGTCACTCCAGAAGGATACCATGGTTGATGGTATCAAAAGCCACTGAGAGGTCAAGAAGAATTCACAGGGAGACATTTCCCTGTGAATTTCTCTCTCGACAGAGGACGTGTTGATTTTGTTCACCTAAAGCTGCACAAAGTGTTTTCTTCTACTTCAGGTGTATCAGCAGAGCACGTCTCCAGAGCTTTGTTTGAGGTCAAGCGCTAATTTTCTTACTCCCGCACCACAAGGACTACTGGTGTGCTGGTCCCATGGGCTAACTGGGAGGCGAGGTCCGAGTCCAGTCCGAGGTCGAAGGTGCAGTATGGAGGTAGTCCGTAACAGCTGAAGCTGGATGCAGGGCAGGGAGTCGGGTGAGGTCAGGAACTCTGGCAGAAGAGCAGGAAAGGGTTCAGGCAGGAACTGTCAACCAACGAAGTTGCTCCCGCAACTTGGGACTGGGGCTGGCTGGCTTTTATCTGCCCCGAGGCACAGGGTGGCCCCGATCCTCAGGTGACTCGCCTCTCCTGGCCTGGAGGCGAGCACTCCTCCTGTGGGAACTTAGTTCCCTCCAGCCTCTCTGCCCTGAGCCTCTGCAGCTCAGGAGAGGCTGGAGGGTTACTGGACCCAGAGGCAACCTCCTTCTCCCCTGACGGGGCTGAGAGTGGAGCACCTGCAGGCAATGGGTCCTCCATCACCTCAGGAGCCAGAGCAGGCTCAGCTGATGCCTGCACCTGAGGATCCAGCACAGGTGAGGACCCTTCAGGCTCAGGCCCCAGCCCTGGCTCAGCCGGTCCTGGAGGCGGGGACTCCTGTGCAGGCTGGGACTCCTCAGGTTCAGCATCCGAATCCCAAGCCATCACAACTGGTTTGAGGATGGAACTGCATGTAATTCAAATCAGGACACTATTGTCACAGCCCAGAATCCTTCAGGTCCTGGCAATCAGTGGACATGAAAGGCCCGATCCCATTCCACGTCTTGCTATAAAACTCCCAGAAGTCCTGCTCTTGCTAGCCCTTGAAGCTGAATGCTTGAAAAGGTTAAGTTAAAACAGCCCACAGTTGTATAAATACCTTATACAACAACTGCAGCATTCATAACATCTGTTTATAAAGTGATTTATAAAACTGCAAGTGAGGCAATCACTTGACCGGATTGTAATTGAAATTAATAAGATTTTGGAATGCAGAAATAAAGAAAACCATCAAACCATTAATTCTAGCACGCGGGGGCCACCTAAATTATATAATTTGGTATTTGAACTATTGGTATCATAATTTGGCATTGTTATAATGAGGCTATTACTGGACTGTAACTGAAAACTAATAAAAATTATTATCACAGAGTTGTAAAAATACATTCAGCAACAGAGGTGGAACTATTAACAAACAGGAATGCTATCATAAGGACTTCAGTAAAACTTTTTGTTTCAAGTTCAGTCTTAGCTGAAAAACCCACTCCTATTGAAATAAGCTTTGTTTCATCTTTTTGAAGCCAAAGTCTGCAAGAGTTAAAGGGAAAGGGAATGATGAACGACCAGGGCTGAGATTTATGAAACTGCAGCCTCAAGCTAAGCTTCTAAATCATTATTTCGATGCCTGCATGAGATGCATGGCTGTCAAAAATGCTAAAAACCTCTTTGTTTATAGAGGTGGTACAGCTTGCTCAGCGCTTCTAAAGATGAGGCTGCTGGCTGCCCCTCCCATATTGAAACTACCAATAACCCAAACCACAGGCATCACATTTATCTGTCATAAATGTGTTGGATAGGGCAGAACATGGGCAGTTGCTTCTGGGTAGTCCAGAAACACCTGAATACAGGAAGCACAAGTCTAAATTCTTTACGCTCCCATCCAGGCTGGTGAGGAGCCAATTAGATTAAGGATACATTCCCAACCTTACCACAGTCCATTTATTACTGTGCATTAAACTTTTCATTAAAGGGAAAGGGAAAGGGACCCCTGACCATTAGGTCCAGTCGTGGCCGACTCTGGAGTTGGGGCACTCATCTCGCTTTATTGGCCGAGGGAGCTGGCGTACAGCTTCCGGGTCATGTGGCCAGTATGACTAAGCTGCTTCTGGTGAACCAGAGAAGCGCACGGAAACGTTGTTTACCTTCCCGCCAGAGTGGTACCTAATTATCTACTTGAACTTTGACGTGCTTTCGAACTGCTAGGTTGGCAGGAGCAGGGACCGAACAACGGGAGCTCACCCCGTCGCGGGGATTCAAACCACCAACCTTCTGATCGGCGAGTCCTAGGCTCAGTGGTTTAACCAACAGCGCCACCCGCGTCCCTTTGCATTATGTCCTCTCAATAAAGTTTTGGGCTGTTCTGGTTCAACACCCTCTTAGTAAGATTTCTGTCCACATTTTTTTTTGGAGCTGGATTCTGGATTCATACATTGGCAGTGAGGTGTCACTGGCACGACGCTGACAGGTGAGGAATGCCCAGAGTGATGTGTTAACTCTTTAATGTCAGAAGTACATTGAAAAGTTAGGGAAAGGCGTGCCCATCAGTCTATCAGCCAGCGTGGTGTAGTGGTTAAGAGCGGTGGAGTCGTAATCTGGTGAACCGGGTTCGCGTCTCCGCTCCTCCACATGCAGCTGCTAGGTAACTTTGGCCTAGTCACACTTTTTTGAAGTCTCTCAGCCCCACTCACCTCACAGAGTGTTTGTTGTGGGGAAGGAAGGGAAAGAAGATTGTTAGCCGCTTTGAGACTCCTTAAAGGTAAAGGTAAAGGTACCCCTGACCATTAGGTCCAGTCGTGACCGACTCTGGGCTTGCGACGCTCATCTCGCTTTATTGGCCGAGGGAACTGGCGTACAGTTTCCAGGTCATGTGGCCAGCATGACTAAGCTGCTTCTGGCGAACCAGAGCAGCGCATGGAAACGCCGTTTACCTTCCTGCCGGAGTGGTACCTATTTATCTACTTGCACTTTGACGTTCTTTCGAACTGCTAGGTTGGCAGGAGCAGGGACCGAGCAATGGGAGCTCACCCCGTAGCAGGGATTCGAACCGCTGACCTTCTGATCGGCAAGTCCTAAGCTCTGTGGTTTAACCCACAGCACCACCCGTGTCCCTTTGAGACTCCTTAGGGTAGTGATAAAGCGGGATATCAAATCCAAACTCCTCCTCCTCCTCCCCACTCCTCCTCCCCCTCCTCCTCTTCTTCTTCTTCCATCTCTCAGCCACTCCTAGATGTGGCTGCAACAGAGAGGACCCCCCCCCCCCCGTTTTGGCTTATGTATCTCCCCCATCCAAGCAGTGCACACACAGGTGAAGACTCTACCTGTGTGTAACCTGATTCTGCTCCTCCCAGTTCAATCCTCTACTGGTCCTGGGAGACAGTGGAGCAGGAGAGGTGGGGGCAGGAGGAGGAGGAGGTGTGGAAATCCTTGACTCTACCTCAGCCTGACCTATCCCTCCTCCTACACCTGTTCTTCACTCTCCAGTCTCGCAGCTTCTTCTGCCCCTCATGTCCCGGCTGCCTCTCAACCTAGGCTTCCCATGGTCACTGTTCCCTTCTTTCAAGCCAGTCTCCAATTCCAATTCTCCCAGTGCCCACTCATCATTAGCCACCATTCCTCAGTGTCCAGCTGCTCCCTTTTAATGGCCATGGATATCAAGCATTGGTGTCAATGTGTCCATTGGTAGTGGTGAAGCCAGACATGGGTGTAGCCAAGGGAGGCCAGGGTGGCCAGCTGTCCCCCCTCATCAAATAAAACAATAGAAATACTTAACCAACTGACCAATCACGTCAGTTCTGCCTCCCCCAACAAAAATCCTGGCTACATCTTCTGTATGAAATAGTCGCTGCCAGACTATTAGTTGCTAAGAGTTGGAAATGTGTACCTTCAGTGACAGATTGGCAACTAAAACTCTTTGAATTTGTCGAATTAGCAAAAATGACAGCAATAATTAGAAGGCAATCCAATCAAAATCTTTGTACATAGTACAAAGTTGCTCCAACAATAACCTACTGATAAGCATAGATTGATCCCATAAAGATAAGACATACAAAATTGAAGGTCGAATTCATACTTTTTAATAATTTAGATATTAAAGTACAAACAAAATACTAAAGTTAGAAAGAAGTATTAAGGATGCCATGTACGTGGGAAGGGAAGTCACAGGGGCACACTAGGAAAAGGAAAGATGCAACTGTATATGGTTCAATGTGGGTATACAATGCAATGTTAGATGTGGAAAATACATGACGTGTTTTATGTATAGCTTGAATATATAAAGTTTATGTGTTTTATTTATACTACCTGAACATAGGATGTGTATGAACAAACAAACAAACAAACAAACAAACAAACGAAAATCCTGGCGACACCCATGGAACCAGAGCTGACTACTTGTGGTTGTGTCACTATCTTCCTCCTTGCTGAGTTCTACAAGGGAGCTAAAAGAGACTAAAAATGAAGAAGTTGAGAGGCAGTTCTAAATCTTGGGCTGGTTATAAGTAAGAAGGCAGGCTGGTGGGGGCTGGCTGGGGGCAGACCGAGGTTGGTGGGTCAATGCCCCATTCACCCTAATAGATCTGCTTCTTTTTTATATATAAAATATTTATTAAGAATTTAAACAATAAAGCACCATTCACATACACAACCCCCTAAAAAAGAAAACACCATCACCGTCAATCAGTAAAGAAAAAAAGAAAGAAGAAAGAAACGGGGAAAAAAATATACAAAAAAAAGACAAAGGACAAAAAATCATTAAAAAGACATGAAAAATAGTTCAGTTTCATGAATAAAGTTTCCATAACCCTCTTTTCTGACTCCCTCACATCTCCCTTTTCTGTGTTCCCATTTACAAAATCTTATTCAGCAATGCTTCACCTTCTCTCAAAACTTATTTTAAATTATGCGTTTCAGCTATTATGTCTCCAATTTTTCCCTTTGTTATCAAATATTTAAGCTTGACATAATGTTATTCAAATTTCGCCTTTGTTCTTATAAATCAATTATTTTCATAATCCTTTCAGTTATGTCACCAATGCCATATTATCTTTATATCCTGCATCATTCTAACATTCATACAATTTACAATACTTTTGCAAATAGTCCTTAAATTTCTTCCAGTCCTCTTCCACTATCTCTTCTCCCAGGTCTCGGATTCTGCCAGTCATTTCTGCCAGTTCCATGTAGTCTATCAGTTGCATTGGCCATTCTTCCAGGGTGGGCAAATCTTGTGTCTTCCAATATTTTGCGATGAGTATCCTTGCTAGATCGGCTTCTACTGATGTCAAAAGCTACACAGATGGCATCAGTTAGGAACAGGGCCGTCTTTAACATATGCGCAGTTGGGGTGCAAAGATCCACCCAGCACCCCCAAATTTAGCTTAGCCCTTAGCATATGTGCCGCCGGGGTGCAAAGATCCACCCAGCACCCCCAAATTTAGTTAATTTCATGTGCACAGCGCCACTGAGAATGACAAGCGCCGCTGTTGCTGCCATTGTGTATGACATCTTTGGTAAATGCGTGCACAAAGTCGAAAGTCCTTTAGTGACGCAGTAGGTACAGTGGTACCTCGGGTTAAGTACTTAATTCGTTCCAGAGGTCCGTACTTAACCTGAAATTGTTCTTAACCTGAAGCACCACTTTAGCTAATGGGGCCTCCCGTTGCTGCTGTGCCACCAGAGCACGATTTCTGTTCTCATCCTGAAGCAAAGTTCTTAACCTGAAGCGCTATTTCTGGGTTAGCGGAGGCTGTAACCTGAAGCGTATGTAACCTGAAGCGTATGTAACCCGAGGTACCACTGTATACATTTTGGTAATACTTAGGTATATATGTGTTTTGTTTTTCCAGCTTGATCAAAATTATTTATTATTTCATAATAGGTAGATAGATAAGAGCTTAGGCGGCTTCAGTGGCGGGTCCCTGGCGCCCCCCAGAATTCGGCACCCGGGTGCCCCGCCTCCCTTGTACCCCTGGGTAAAGACAGCCCTGGTTAGGAAAGCAGGGCAGTGCATACCCATTTTTATACTCATCCTTCTTTTGTGACATGACCCATGGGGAAAATGGTGAGGAGGGAAACGTCTGTGTTCTTTCACAGTGGGGAACTTCCATGAATGAATGGCGAAGGGTTTTGCATGGGAAAATGACCTGGTGGATTGTGCCCATTGTAAGACATCAAGAAGAACATTTGGATTCCTTCAAACTTTACCACTAGTGCCCTGCATTCCATTGATCTCAGAGCTCATTAATTACCATGATGATATTTGCAATTGTCTGCTGCAGAAAGTGATGAACAAAGTCATTCTCAAAAGCAATCCATTCCAAATCTAATTTGTTGGCGAAATGAACCATATAAACAAAATGCCACTTGCAGTTTGACTCAAATGAGATGTGCTTAACGAGCCTATCATTGTCTGAAATGCTCATCACTCTGTGGCCATAGCGACATAAAAATCCAAACCAATGCGCACAGAGTGGAAACGTTGCATTCTGTATAGGGTATAACATAAAATGGATGGCCACTCTGTGGAAACACCCGTAAATCTCACACTTCCTCATTTACTGAGTTTTGGGCAACTGGATTTAGAAAAGTGAGTGAGATGGCTAAAAGTGAATAAGTGAAAACCAGCCACATGCCTTTTTTCTTGTGCATATTACATTATAACCCTAAACTGAAATCAAGGGCTTTTAGAAGCTATTATACCTGCGTAGACTACAGAACAATGTTCTAAGAGCAGAAAGCGATGCTCTTGAGACAACCTCATTACAGATTAGGTTGGAAGCTATGCTTTTGGGATGGGTATAAATATTTTCAGCTGTGGACCCTAGACCCAAAGGTTTTCCAAAGAAAAGCCACAATAAGTCAGTATCAAGCTTTTTAATTTTGTCTGTGGTATAAGTGTGCAAGGTTTGGAGGCTCGGTTGAGTCACCTGATAAATGCTGTCTCTGGTTACCTGTTGGTGCTGACCTTTAAAGCCCTAAACGGCCTCGGTCCTGTATACCTGAAGGAGCGTCTCCACCCCCATCATTCAGCCCTGGGCCCTTCAGTGTTATTGTTGATGTATCTTTAAAATTTAAATGCTCAGTAGCTGCAAGGGCAGGGCTTTTTTTCAGCCAGAACTCACCAGCACCTCTTAGGTGGGCACCATTGCCATTATAAGAGAAGGAGAGAGGTGTTCATGGTGAGTTCTGGCACCTCTTTTTCTAGAAAAATAGCACTGTCAAGGGTATTTTGTAACTAAGCTGTCCGGCTCCCTATGGGGTTGTATCTTACTAATGGGCACTCAAAGCAGACCCACTGAATTGAACGGGCCTAGGCTAGCCATGTCCATTATTTTCATAGAATCATAGAGTTGGAAGAGACCACAAGAGCCATCGAGTCCAACCCCCTGCCAAGCAGGAAACACCAATTTTAATGAGACTATTTTGAGTAGAGCTTACATTGGATACAACCCATGGAAAGATCTTCATTGGCTTCCAGTACGTTTCCGAGCACAATTCAAAATGTTGGTGCTGATCTTTAAAGCCCTAAACAGCCTCGGCCTAGTATACCTGAAGAAGCGTCTCCACCCCCATCGTTCTGCCCGGACACTTAGGTCGAACTCTGAGGGCCTTCTGGTGGTTCTCTCACTGTGAGAAGTGAAGCTACAGGGAACCAGGCAGAGGGCCTTCTTGGTAGTGGCACCCGCCCTGTGGAACGCCCTCCCAGTAGATGTCAAGGCAATAAGCAACTATTTTACTTTTAAAGGACAACTGAAGGCGGCCCGGTTTAGGGAAGTTTTTAATGTCTGATGCTGTATTGTTTTTAATATTCGGTTGGAAGCTGCTCAGAGTGGCTGGGGACTGCAGACTGTCTCACCAGAGTGGTGCATGCTCTAGTTATCTCCTGCTTGGACTACTGCAATGCGCTCTACATGGGGCTACCTTTGAAGGTGACTCGGAAACAGCAATTAATTCAGAATGCGGCAGCTAGACTGGTGACTGGGAGTGGCCGCCGGGACCACATAACACCGGTTCTGAGAGATCTGCATTGGCTCCCAGTACATTTCTGAGCATAATTCAAAGTGTTGGTGCTGACCTTTAAAGCCCTAACGGCCTTGGTCCTGTATACCTGAAGGAGCGTCTCCACCCCCATCGCTCTGCCCGGACACTGAGGTCCAGCACCGAGGGTCTTCTGGTGGTTCCCTCACTGTGAGAAGTGAGGTTACAGGGAACCAGGCAGAGGGAGCTCCCAGCAGATGTCAAGGCAATAAACAACTATTTTACTTTTAAAAGACACCTGTTTAGGGAAGTTTTTAATGTCTGACGCTGTATTGTTTTTGATATTTGGTTGGAAGCCACCCAGAGTGGCTGGGGAGACCCAGTCAAATGGGCGGGGTATAAATAATAAATTATTATTATTATATTATTATGAAACTTTATAAAACCACACGAATAAATATAAGACTTCTGGAGAAGCATAATCTCTGGATTACAGGCTGCTTAACATTGAAATGTGGTTGGTATTTGGCATATATGGCTAGTTATTTTGGTGACGAGTTCCTGAGAACCTGCCTGGCTGCAAGGAAGGGCCTATAAGCTTATCATTTCTGTCACAATTCAGCTGCCACCCTGCAATCTTCCACAGAGACGAACCCGATACCTCCTTCAGATGAGGTAGAAAAAGAGGCACTCATCGATGGGGTTAATGTGCTGGGAGCCCAGGGACTCCTGCAAATGGTTCCGTATGATTAGTTGGCAGCGATGAGTAAGAGTGATAGGAAGGTGTTAGGAAGACTGATGACAGCCATGAGCACAGCAAAAGACACTTAAGGGGCCAAGGGAATGCTCTGACCGATAGCGGAAAGCCCACTTCGTGTCTCGCTCATCTCCCATACTTAGATCATGAGACAGCGTGTCTCCTACCTTGTGACACGTGATGACCTTGGTCCCCCCCCCAATGGCCGAAAGCAGTAAGTAATAATAGAATACCAATAATCTCTACTTGCAGCTTTCTTATTGCTTTGGCAACACCTTGGATATTTCCCAACGAAAGGCTCTTAAGTTTACGAATATTCACAATACATTTGCATTTTATATTCTCTCAGGTTTGATTAAAAAGAAGAAGATAGTATTGTTTATGGCGGCAAATTTTCCAAAATACAGCGAACACAAAATATTAATGACTTCTATGTCAGTTAAAAAGAATTGTTTCTGAGCGGTATATAGTGGTACCTCGGGTTACATACGCTTCAGGTTACATACGCTTCAGGTTACAGACTCCACTAAGCCAGAAATAGTACCTCGGGTTAAGAACTTTGCTTCAGGATGAGAACAGAAATCGTGCGGCAGTGGCGCGATGGCAGCAGGAGGCCCCATTAGCTAAAGTGATGCTTCAGGTTAAGAACGGCCCTCTGGAACGAATTAAGTTCTTAACCCGAGGTACCACTGTAGTGTGTTGTTACTACTCTTATCTTAATGGGCTTAATAAGTTAGGTCAGTGCGGTAAGAGAGAGAGGGCTTCCCTAGTAGTTTCTGCATTTTAACTAAGAATTCTGCCATGGGAAGGCTTAGCAATCTCAGGTATATTTTTCTTTTAAGAGGAGCCGTAGTCCATTTAGTCTAACGTCTTGTTCTCACACTGTGGGAAGACTGCAAGTAGGATCTGAGCACAACAGCAATCTCCTCACATGGGATTCCCAGCAACAGATACTCAGAGGCCTACTGACTCCCAACAGCAGAAGATACCTTATCATCCAGGAATTTGTCTAAGCCTCCTTTGAGAGCACCCAACATTTATGAGTGAGAGACGCGTTTCTTCTATCCACTTTCTCCATGCCATGCATAATCTTATACATCTCTACAGTGCTTTTTTTCTAAAGTAACAACAACAACAATGTTTAGAAATACTCTAATTTTGACTCAAGAAAATCACCATTTTACAGTTCAAATTAAATAAATACGGACAAAAGTACAAAGATTCACGAAATATTTAAGGGTATGTGTACCTCCAGTAAGAAAGAAAAGCACTGCATCTCTATCATGCCTACCTCTTTCGCCATGTTCCTAATCTAAAAACCCATAAATGTCACAGTATTTCCTAGCAGGGAGGTTGCTCCATCCAAATCCATTGCATCCTCTGGTCATTTCATTACATCAACCAGCCAGTGGCTTACACGTCATTTATCAGATACGCGATTCCAAGATGACCCATTATCATTCATTTCCATTTTTGGTGATTTAATCAGGCTTGGCATTTCAGCACCCACTCTCTGAGCAAGGTATACAAAGCCTTTTTTAAAAAAAATAATCAATTTTGGTGGGAATTAAAAATCAATTTTGGTGGGCCTCCTGCTGCCGCCGTGCCACTGATGCATGATTTCTGTTGCGTGTTGAGTCCCACAATGCCACCCCCCAAAAAATTCACACATCACATCAATTTTTGTTTAAGGTTTTTGGCATAATTTTGGCCACAACTTTATTCAAAATACAAAAAATGTGAGTGGTTGCTTAGGCATTGGTTATGACTATCTGTTCTTGCCCTCAGGGACAGAGCTGGCCTTCCGGACACCAACGGAAGCCAGTGAGGGAAACAAGTATTGGGTGAGAAAATGAAGCTGGGCATCAGTCCCTCACTTCTCACCCTCATGTTCCTGTGGGGCTTGCACGGCCCAAGTCCGATGCCAGGGACAAGGACGAAAAGAATGGCAAGCCCCTGGATTCCTTTAACGGAATTCCCTTTCCGCATCATTTGGAGGGGTAGGCACTTACCCCTCCAAGCACCAATTTAACCAATGCCTAACCGCCAACCTTACAAGTTGTGACGATTTGCTACGCAGTAGGCAAAAACCAAATGGCACCAGCCAATCAGCCAGATGGCAAAATTCCTACCAGTCCCCCGCTCCAAGGCGGATGACCCCATAACAGGCATAGCAAGGTCAAGCGATCAAGAAAAACCACCCTATTAAAGGGAGGGAGGGCGGAGGACTTCCGGGGTGGCGCATTCGGCGATGGCGGACTCCCTCTGAACTGGAGGGACTAGCTCCGCACGAAACGGGTCTTCTCCGTTGCGGCGTAGCGGGGACCCTTCTGGAAATCACAGGCGGATGGAGCCTGTGACTGTGGGACTTGGCAGGCATCCTTAGCGCCCCCCCAACCCACAAAGGAACCCATAAACAGGCTCCAAAGTGAAGAGGGGGAAGTGGCGTGGTGCTGTGAGTTAATTGCTTTTTCTGTGGAGCGAAGCGCACAGCCGTTGCCGGAGAGCGCTGCCTTTTTCCTGGGACAATTTGGCATCTAAAATAACCAACCGTGAGTACTGGAACACTAAATATTCGGATTTTAAACAAGAACTGGTGAAATAAAAGGAATTTGGACTTCAAAATTTACCCTAATTTGGTACTGAAACGGAAAGGATTAAACAGGAAGTCACCCTTCCGTTTTCTTGTAGCTAGAACAAAGCAAAGACAACGCAAACTAGAGCCTTAAAAATCACTTTTAAAGGATCGACTTTCATCATTTAAAATTGCGGAACCCCCTTCGGAAGCAGGAGAAGAAGGGGGACTTTTTCTTGAGCCGTTTAAACCTGCAGAAATAAAGCTAAAGTAAAGTAATTTTCCACCGTCCTGACCCTGGAGTGGGGTGTCAGATTCGATGATTGAAGCTCATTGACCAGAAATAAATGCTTTGACAGATAGTTAAAAGGAGAGAAACATTGTGACTCCATTGTTTCCTTTCGTCTTTTAAAAGAACAAATATGGACAAAATATCCTAAAAAAGAAACTTTGTTGCTATTGTTTTCAAGGAAAAGAACAATCAGAAGTTTTCCCCCCTAGAGGGAAACTGTGAAATTGTAACTAAATCCTGGGAACTTGCAGCTGCTACTGATTACAACTGTGGGAAAGGATTTTGTGACCTTGCAGGACAATGCCTTCAGAAGCACTGTTGGGTGCTTTCTGTAAAATAAATGCCCTATTGGATCAGTTAAGTCAGAAGATGGTTTTTACGACTAATGCTGCCAGAACCTTTGATCAGGTAGTGGAAAATTATATGGAGCCCACTCAGGAACTAAAACAGGAGCGTGTCATGACAGAACAACAGAAAGAAGAGGACTTTGCTGAATCTGGGGCGCCAGGGATGGAGGGACTTTCGGCCCAGCAGGAAAATGAGCCTTTGGATTTGACAAATGAACTTGGAAAAAACCAGATTTGGAAAGACAAAGTATGGATTGATTTGGAAATGGGGGGTTGGACTGACCCTCCTATGCAGGGATGTTTGGACTTTCCGAGTCTGGCAATGGGCCGTCAGAGGTTTGGAGCTGTTGGGACTTCCAATTTTGGAGGGAATTTGAAACATGTTTTAAAATACCACATGGAGCTTAGTCTGGACTATGAGAAAGGGGCTGATTTGTTGAAAAGGGTCAAAAACACTACCAAGCTGGAGTTCCCACGAGTGAAAGGAAAATATGAAGAAGAGCTGCAGAAGGGACATGGAAGAGATTTGAAGGCCTCGGATATAAGAGCACCAGGTTAATGTGCCAGACTAATGGGACAAAAAGGACTGACAATCCCGGGACCGGGGGGAGGGGACGCTGGAAGAAGATTGGATTGTTTTTATTCTCTCTCTTTTTTTTCTATTACCAGAAATGTTTTATGAACGTTGGAAAAATGTTGAAATGAAATTACTTGGCTCTTGTAAAAATGTTTAAAGAATTAGGTAAAAAGGTAATGGTTATGAGAAGTTGGTAAAAATAAGATTTAAGTCTTAAGTTTTAAGGTTTTTCATAAGATACGATGATAATAGAGTAAGGTAACGTAATGACAGAATATTATGAATTATGGAAAGGACTTGTTGTGACAATTCTTAATAAAGATACAAGAGATGGGAGGAGGAGGAGGTCATGGAAAGAAGGTAATGAAAATGGAGAATTTGAAAATGATGGTTTTATTTTTTCTTTTTCTTTTTCTGTTTTTGTCTTTTTTCTTTGTAATTTGTCTTTTTTCTTTGTAATTTGTCTTTTTTCTTTGTAATTTAAAAAAATTCTTTTTTCAATAAATATCATTATAAAAAAGAAAATAAAGGAAGGGAGGGCGGGTGATCCGGTGCAAAACGGCCAAGAGGACGTCCAACGTCTGGCCCCTGTATTTAAAGACTCTGACCCCTCCTCCAAATTGGCAACAATCAAAACTCCCCAGCAACCCAATTTTAACCACTTCAAGGCTTGGGTTCCTCACCAAATCTGCCCAGTAACGGCAGGGTGGCTTGTTCCCCCAACCGCAACACGTGCTCTCTGTTAGGGAGAACACACTTTCTCATCCTGAAGCAAAGTTCTTAACCCGAGGTAATGTTTCTGGGTTAGAGGAGTCTGTAGCCTGAAGTGTATGTAACCTGAAGCGTATGTAACCCGAGGTACCACTGTATAACGAATTTCCATGTAATTCCATATTCTTAGGTAGAAATTTTTAGGAAAATGAAGTAAAAATTAAAGATAAATGGGGCAAGATTTTGTTTCAAAATAATATTACAATATCCCTTTCAGCTTTTTAATTAACAAAACACTTTTAGGTGTAGGAAAGTAATTAAAATTCATTGGAGTTTCTCCCCATTCGCAGGAGAGGTGGCGCTGAGTCTAAATTTCCAAGCAATAAATATGTTGAAATGATATCTTGCATGAACTGTGACATAAGGGTGACAACTGCATAAACAAACAGCTCTGCTTGGCTAAAAGCAAGGACGTCAAAAGCAGACAGGCACGGTTTGTAGTTATTGTTCCCGCTATTCCACTAAAAGCTATTAGCGCCTTTCCTAAAATACACAAAAGCAAGTTCTGTGTATTAGCCCAACTTTTCTTAATTTAAAGTTTATGATGCTTGTAATATGGAAATATATGCAACATTTCATTGCCTGTGGGTGTCCTTGGGTCGGGCGTCACAATGGTCAATGAAGCGTGGCAATTAATTGTAATAAATAAAGCTCAATGAGCAGAAACTGAGCAAAATTAACACAGCGGTTCTTGACTAATTTCCAATCCTGCCCTTAGATCACATCCCTGTACTCTGTAAAGTTTTACACATTCTCTCTTGTAGAAGACAATGCCAGGAGCAAATTAGTGCTTGAGTCCAACAATAATAATAATAATAATAATAATAATAATAATAATAATAATAATAATAAATTTTATTTATATCCCGCCCTCCCCATCCGAAGCCAGGCTCAGGGTGGCTAACAACAATAAAATAGTACAACATTCTAAAATCATTTCATTATAAAAGTAATTCAAATCAAATTGATGGCGACCATTGGGCCAAAGTTCTGTGAAGATTGCCAAAGGAGGGAGTCAGGCTGTGCCCTGACCAAAGGCCAGGCAGAACAGCTCTGTCTTGCAGGCCCTGCGGAAAGATGTCAAGTCCTGCAGGGCCCTAGTCTCTTGTGACAGAGCGTTCCACCAGATCGGGGCCACAGCTGAAAAAGCCTTGGCTCTGGTTGAGGCCAGCCTAACCTCTCTGTGGCCTGGGACCTTCAAGATGTTTACTATTATTATTAATAATAATTTCCCCAGCCACTCTTGGCAGCTTCCAACAGAATATTAAAATACAATAGTTTGTCAAACATTAAAAGCTTCCCTAAACAGGGCTGCCTTCAGATGTCTTCTAAAAGTCTGGTAGTTGTTTTTCTCTTTGACATCTGGTGGGAGGGCGTTCCACAGGGCGGGTGCCACTACCGAGAAGACCCTCTGCCTGGTTCCCTGTAACTTGGCTTCTCGCAGGGAGGGAACTGCCAGAAGGCCCTCAGAGTTGGACCTCAGTGTCCGGGCTAAACGATGTGGGTGGAGATGCTCCTTCATTGCAAGATTCAACCTCAGCCTCCATTTTGGAAAAGGCAAGAGGATTTCGTGAGGGGTTTGCAGGCACAACTTTCCACACAGAAGGAAACCTATGCAAATTACTAAATGAAATAAAGACACATGATCCAATGGAGTATATTTTAGAATTAAGTATAAGCACAATTTAGCATAGCTGGTGTACACAGTAGGGACCTATTTTACATTTTTATTGGCTCGATTTATCTGTTGGCTCGATTTAACCTTTTTCCACTAGCAGAAGCCAGAGTTAGGATTAATGCAAGTGGGTTCCCTCCTTCTTGCTTCCCCCTGTATCTCATCCAAATCCTTTATGGGGGTTGAGGAACCCCCAGAACAGTGTGTGGGGTGAGGGCAATCGTGCTTGAATTCAATCAAAGAAAGCAAATGGGTTGTAATTTGAGATCTAAATGAAAGTGTTGCAAAAACTGCTCTTCGTCATAGATGTTAGATTCACCAGGAACACGCTCTACCCAGAGGTGGCAATCTTAAACAATCTGGCAGGCTGTGCAAAACCCCGCCCTCACCAAATAAGCTAGAAAAGGATTTCTCCTCAAAGGATGAACAACTCCTAACAACCTACCTCGAGCAGATCCTACTTTCCCAGGATGCACTAATTGAAAGACTATTGACCATAAGGAAGTCCCTTCCACCTCTAGCCCTGCCTCCTCAATTGCAAACCAAAGCCTTTAACCAATGAGGAATGGACAATAATAATAATAATAATAATAATTTATTATTTATACCCCGCCCATCTGGCTGGGCCTCCCCAGCCACTCTGGGCGGCTTCCATAAAAACCAGAAATACAGTAAAATGTCACACGTTAAAAACTTCCCTGAACAGGGCTGCCTTAAGATGTCTCCTGAATGTCAGGTAGTTGTTTATCGCTTTGACATCTGCTGGAAGGGCGTTCCACAGGGCGGGCGCCACTACCGAGAAGGCCCTCTGCCTGGTTCCCTGTAGCTTTGCTTCTCGCAGTGAGGGAACCGCCAGAAGGCCCTCGGCGCTGGACCTCAGCGTCCGGGCAGACTGATGGGGGTGGAGACGCTCCTTCAGGTATACTGGACCGAGGCCGTTTAGGGCTTTAAAGGTCAGCACCAACACTTTGAATTGTGCTCGGAAACGTACTGGGAGCCAATGCAGGTCTTTCAAGACCGGTGTTATATGGTCTCGGCGGCCGCTCCCAGTCACCAGTCTAGCTGCCGCATTCTGGATTAGTTGTAGTTTCCGCGTCACCTTCAAAGGTAGCCCCACGTAGAGCGCATTGCAGTAGTCCAAGCGGGAGATAACCAGAGCATGCACCACTCTGGCGAGACAGTCCGCAGGCAGATAGGGTCTCAGCCTACGTACCAGATGGAGTTGGTAAACAGCTGCCCTGGACACAGATTTGACCTGTGCCTCCATGGACAGCTGTGAGTCCAAAATGACTCCCAGGCTGCGCACCTGGTCCTTCAGGGGCACAGTTACCCCATTCAGGACCAGGGAATCCTCCACACCTGCCCGCCTCCTGTCCCCCAAAAACAGTACTTCTGTCTTGTCAGGATTCAACCTCAATCTGTTAGCCGCCATCCATCCTCCAACCGCCTCCAGACACTCACACAGGACCTTCACCGCCTTCACTGGTTCTGATTTAAAAGAGAGGTAGAGCTGGGTGTCATCCGCATACTGATGAACACCCAGCCCAAACCTCCTGATGATCTCTCCCAGCGGCTTCATATAGATGTTAAAAAGCATGGGGGAGAGGACAGAACCCTGAGGCACCCCACAAGTGAGGGCCCAAGGGTCTGAACACTCATCCCCCACCACCACTTTCTGAACACGGCCCAGGAGGAAGGAGCGGAACCACTGTATAACAGTGCCCCCAGCTCCCAGCCCCTCAAGACGGTCCAGAAGGATGCTATGGTCGATGGTATCAAACGCCGCTGAGAGATCCAGCAGAACTAGGAAACAGCTCTCACCTTTGTCCCTAGCCCGCCGGAGATCATCAACCAGTGCGACCAAGGCAGTTTCAGTCCCATGATGAGGCCTGAATCCCGACTGGAAGGGATCCAAATGGTCCGCTTCTTCCAGGCGTGCCTGGAGTTGTTCAGCAACCACTCGCTCAATCACCTTGCCCAGGAATGGAAGATTTGAGACTGGGCGATAGTTGGCCATCGTGGCCGCATCTAAAGATGGTTTTTTAAGAAGCGGTTTAATAACCGCCTCTTTCAGCGGGTCTGGGAAGGCTCCCTCACGGAGGGAAGCATTCACCACCCCACGAAGCCCATCGCCCAGTCCTTCCCGGCTAGCTTTTATAAGCCAGGATGGGCAAGGATCCAGGAGACAGGTGGTTGGTTTCACTCGTCCAAGCAGCCTGTCCACATCCTCGGAGGTAACAGGTTGAAATTGATCCCACTCAACTTGACTAGACAGAACTCTAGCACTCTCCCGCCCCGGCTCTGCTCCCACGGTGGAGTCTACTTCTTCCCGAATCTGGGCGATTTTATCTGCAAAAAACTTTGCAAAATCATTGCAGGAGAACATGTGGCCCGTACTGGGCCCCGATGTTGCAGGTGGTTCCGCTAAATTGTGAACCACCTGAAAAAGTCTCCTGCTGCTGTTTTCTGCAGATGCAATAGAGGCGGTGAAGAAATTCTTCTTCGCCGTCGCTATCGCCACTTGGTAGGCTCGACGTTGAGCTCTAACCTGTGTCCGGTCAGATTCGGAATGAGTTATCCGCCACCGGCGCTCTAGCCGTCTCAACGATTGTTTCATTGCCCTCAGATCCGTGGAAAACCACGGGGCTGTCCGGGCTCCATGCAATCGGAGAGGGCGCTTCGGAGCCAAACAGTCAATAGCCCTGGTTAACTCCACATTCCAGCGGGCCACCAGGGAATCGGCTGAAAGGCCATCAACATGGGATAAAGCATCCCCTACCACTCTCTGGAAACCATTTGGATCCATTAAGTGGCGGGGGCGGACCATCCGAATTGGTCCCACCTCCCTGCAGAGGGGATGGGTCGCAGAGAAGTCCAGTTGCACCAGGAAGTGATCTGACCATGGCACTTCTTTCATTTCGCTTTTACTTAGTGTCAGATCACCAACATCCATAGAGGTAAACACCAGGTCCAAGGCATGTCCACGGCTATGGGTTGGGCCAGACTTATTCAGGGACAGCCCCATGGAGGCCATGCTTTCCACGAAGTCCCGAGCGGCCCCTTGTAAGGTCGTGTCGGCATGGATGTTAAAATCCCCTAGGACGACCAGGCTGGGTGTCTCCAGGAGAACATCCGCCACGACCTGAAGCAGCTCGGGCAGGGAATCCTTGGTGCAGCGGGGAGGTCGGTACACCAAAAGGAATCCTGTACTGCCCCTATTGCCCAACTTCCAGAACATGCACTCAGAAAACTGGGTCTTCCCAATAGGACGCCCGGTGCAGACTAATGACTTCCTAAAAATCACTGCAACCCCCCCTCCCCGCCCACGTGACCTGGGTTGCTGTGCGTAAGAGAAACCTGGTGGACAAGCAGCGGCAAGGACAGGCCCATCTGCTTCATCCAACCAAGTCTCTGTTACACATGCCAGGTCAAATCCTCCATCCATGATCAAGTCATGGATGGCAGTGGTCTTACGAATCATTGACCTGGCATTGCACAGCAGCACCTTCAGGTCACGTGGGTATCCCTTGCTGATTCTAGTATCCATCCGGACAGGACCAGACCCGGAGGCAGGGATAGTCCTCAGACAACGACTAAACCTGCCTCCTCTGTAATGACATGGTCTGGTGTTAGCGTAACTCCTCCTCCTACCCGTGATCACTGAGATCGGTTGTCCCAGTGCATCCCCCCCTGTGGAACATGCCCCAGCCATTTTGTGGGCTGGGGCCCACTCCCCGGCAGCCCTGAACCCTCCCCCTAAAAACAAAATAACACCTTAAACAAACAAACAAAACCAATAAAACAATACAAACAAAAAAAATGTAAAAATTACAAAAACATCAAAATAAAAAAAATAATAATTCCCCAAGCCCAACCAAACATCCATCCCACCCCCACCCCCCACATACAAAAAATCCAAAGAAAATTTTTAAAAACATTTTAAAAACACTCTGTGCCTCTCCGGCAGTAACAACTGTCCTAGTGAGGCCTGTCAGGCCCCGCCCCGGGCCAGGTGGTAAGTGGCAGGGAGGAGCAGGGCCCTCAGGCACTCACTCAGGGGACTCCTCCTGGGCAGCAGGCAGCAAGCAGCACGCAGTCCTTGTGAGGCTTCAGGCCCCGCCCCAGGCCAGATGGTAAGTGGCAAAAGCAGGGCCCACAAGCACTCACTCAGGGAGTCTTCCTGGGCAGCAGGCAGCAAGCAGCACGCAGTCCTTGTGAGGCCCCAGGCCCCGCCCCAAGCCAGATGGTAAGTGGCAAAAGCAGGGCCCACAAGCACTCACTCAGGGAGTCTTCCTGGGCAGCAGGCCGCAAGCAGCACGCAGTCCTTATGAGGCCCCAGGCCCCGCCCCAAGCCAGATGGTAAGTGGCAAAAGCAGGGCCCACAAGCACTCACTCAGGGAGTCTTCCTGGGCAGCAGGCAGCAAGCAGCACGCAATCCTTATGAGGCCCCAGGCCCCGCCCCAGGCCAGATGGTAAGTGGCAAAAGCAGGGCCCACAAGCACTCACTCAGGGAGTCTTCCTGGGCAGCAGGCCGCAAGCAGCACGCAGTCCTTATGAGGCCCCAGGCCCCGCCCCAAGCCAGATGGTAAGTGGCAAAAGCAGGGCCCACAAGCACTCACTCAGGGAGTCTTCCTGGGCAGCAGGCAGCAAGCAGCACGCAATCCTTATGAGGCCCCAGGCCCCGCCCCAGGCCAGATGGTAAGTGGCAAAAGCAGGGCCCACAAGCACTCACTCAGGGAGTCTTCCTGGGCAGCAGGCCGCAAGCAGCACGCAGTCCTTGTGAGGCCCCAGGCCCCGCCCCAAGCCAGATGGTAAGTGGCAAAAGCAGGGCCCACAAGCACTCACTCAGGGAGTCTTCCTGGGCAGCAGGCCGCAAGCAGCACGCAGTCCTTATGAGGCCCCAGGCCCCGCCCCAAGCCAGATGGTAAGTGGCAAAAGCAGGGCCCACAAGCACTCACTCAGGGAGTCTTCCTGGGCAACTTGTTGATATCTGTGTCCAGAAGAAACGGGCTCTCCTACACCCCCTCCAACAGCCCAGTCCAAATCGCAACAAGTTGAACTAGTGGTGCCAGTGCCGGGATTCGGCTCAATCTTCATGGACTGCCTGGGAATCCTAGAAGCTATTCATGCAGAGGAATGAAATAAGGTCTCAGCGGGTGTCTGCCTGTGGGTAATACCCCCCAAATTAGTCTTCCCCTTAAAAGGCTCCCCCATTCCTCCGCATCGTGGCTCATTCAAGCCAAACTCAAAGGCTTGAGGAATCAGCGGCAGAAAACAGCTATGAGAGCCTGGAATCTAAAAACCCAAGAATCAACTGCTGCCCTAAACACCAGGAACAGAAGGGAAAGCTTAGCTCCATCTCAGTAGTGTCCTTCAGACTTCCTGTTCCATTCATAAATAAATGGTTCCCATTCACAGCTATGGGAAAAAAGACACTCTTCCCTTAGGTATAATGTTACTATGGAAGGGCAGAGAAGAGAATCGCACATGTGATGTCAGCATGGTCTGACTCTGGCATAAGGTGCAACTGGACTTAATTCCATCTATATATAATCAGTTCAACCTCCCTAAACTATTTTTAGAATGAGACTCACCCCCCCCTATTGATTATACAAGATGTATGCATTTGGGCTGCACTCCCATGTTAATAATAAGTAGTATTTAATGGCAAATAATTTCTCCAACATGTCCGTTTCCCTGCACCATCCATTCTTTATTTGTATACCCTGTTTATGTATTTAATGGCTTTTAAAGCTGGCAACACTCGAGGAATGTTTGAAATATAGGAGGTATATGTAGGGAATAAAACATGGGAGAGCTTTCTTCAGACATACAATGGGCCTTTGGGGATGAATATTCTGGGCTGCCTTCACAAAACTATAGCCCTCAGATCCGCTCAGTACACCTGATCCTTCAGTTGCCAAAGCACAACAACTTGCCTGTTTTATTTATGAAGGAAGTGAAAAAAGAAAAGCATCTTTCCAAAAAGTAAATTTGGTTTCCTATGCAGGCTTGAGGAATTTTCTAAGGCAGGCTAGAACTCAACCATGGTATTTGTTTCCTATTCAAAGGAAATGAAAAAGGGCAGGTTTTTTTTGGTGGTTGATGGTGTCCTAATGTAAGCTAGTTCACTGCACACGATATATATTCACCAAGAGCATTAATATTGGGTTTAATCCAGCCAACATTAAGCACTTTCCGTTCTCGGTGATTCAGTGGGACCATGCCCACTGTCCTGAGTTGTAAATTCTGCGTCTACTTTTGAGACCTAATTCACGATAACAACAGGGCTTAGGGCCAGTTTGCATGTAACAGCCTCCATCTGGAGGTCATTTTAAATTGCTTCCATGCAGCTGTTAGCACATGGTGAGCTGTTAATGTGCAGTAATTCATCACATCCACTGAGTGATTTTTACTCCCAGAAAACTATCCCCCAGAAAGAGATAAATGTTTGCACAATAGTGATGTAGTTGGTCCGGTTTGGCTAGAGTAGCGGGATCCGAGGCAGTCCCATTTTGGGGCACCATTTTGGTTCACATTTAATCCAGGCAGCCTGGATGTAGTACACATATGTAGGAATACCTGTGGATGTAGACCTCCTCCTCCTGCTCCCCTATTTGGTCAGGAGAAAGCAGGCCGCTCCCATCCATCTAATATTGGGTCCAAGACTGTACTAGGACCTATATAGTGCTTTCATTGTGCCTGCGTTGGATTGGTAGTGAAAGGGTTTCTGCCATTCAATAGTTCTGAATCTTACCTCGGTGAACCAGAGCAGCGCACGGAAACGCCGTTTACCTTCCCGCCAGAACAGTACCTATTTATCTACTTGCACTTTGACGTGCTTTTGAACTGCTAAGTTTGCAGGAGCAGGGACCGAACAACGGGAGCTCACCTGGTCATGGGGATTCGAACCGCTGACCTTCTGATCGGCAAGTCCTAGGCTCTGTGGTTTAACCCACAGCACCACCCGCGTCCCTTGTGGAAGGGTAGTTACATGCAAAACAACTGTTTTAAAAATAAAAATACTGCGAAGGTGTCTTCAACAACAACTAATGGGGAAAGGTGGGCTTCATCCTTTCCTGTGGGCTATTGGAAACAAAATGGAAGGAGGGGGGTGTGGTGATAGATGGAACCCAGCAAAACATCACCACACATGTTTAAAAAAAACCCAGAACACCCCCCCCCCCCCCAAATACTCTTCGGTATTTCCACAGTCAGGTAACATGCAATTCCACATTTGATTTTCTTCCATGATTGGATTAGGAAAATCAGAATTTAGTACTGGGACAGTGTGGGCTGCCACTTAGATGAAGACTACGCCATGTTGATGCCACAAGGAGAAAACAGGAACACAGCCACTTTCAAATCCACCTTAAACTTCATTGTGGACAAGCGCATGATCAGGAAGGTGCCCTTAAATAAGATGAATCTTGAGTTGAATTAGTATATAGCTGGAATACAATACTTTTATCACACTTTAGCAGTTTTCCTATATGCATTCATGTTATGCTTTAATAATTAAACATGTTTGCATATTTTGCCTAATATGGTTAATACAAAAGTTGCATAAATTTTGGAGAATATTAAATGTAAATAAATAAATAAATATTGCTTTTGCAAAACACAATAACTTACACTGTTATATTTTATTTCATGCCATAAATTTATGGCATTTCCGTCTTCTTGGTAGAAAATGAATCACGAAGCTGAACATGTGTCACTGATATTTCATCTTCCCCAGAAAGCTCTGTTCTGAGGTGTGTTTTGAATTCGGAGAAATTCAAAATGGCCCCTGCCATAAAAATATGATTGGCTTCTTTTGTAACTCTTGGGGGAGGGGCACCAATATGGTGGACAGCTGTTCAATATTTACAGAAACACACACACTTTTACAAAGTGGGCAGGTTACTCATAGCCGATTTTAACTGGGAAGTGTTATTTGAGCAGTATCCACAATGAAAGGGCAGAGATTCGAAGGAATCTTCTTAAATATATGAATTCAGAGTTGTATTCAACTTAGCCCCAGGTAGATTGTTCCACCAGTTCCCATTGCCCCCCTTGCAAGCAGATTTGAGGGTTGTGTGGGGCAGAGGCAGGGGCAAAATCCTCTTGTTGCTGTTGCAAAATATACCGCAATTGAATACTGCCCTCAGTGTGCCATTCCACGCAATCCTATTTGAAATACTAAGAAAAATGTATTTTTATGATTGGCTATTCCTTCCTTCCTTCCTTCCTTCCTTCCTTCCTTCCTTCCTTCCTTCCTTATTTTTAAAAGGAAGGAAGGAAGGAAGGAAGGAAGGAAGGAAGGAAGGAAGGTCCAATAAATAATGACCTGCAAAGTTAACCTATCCCAGGGATTGTATGACTTTGAATTCAGACGGAATGCAGGATAGATGCAATGGCAAGCAACAAAATTATAGTTATAATTCCAGCAGGAGTTTATTTGTTGAGGATATTATAATACTGAGTGGAACTTGTGAATATTTTTAAATGTGGGTGTTTTATTTGAGGGGGTTCTTGTTTTTGTTCTGATTATGTATTTTGTGGTTTTATATTTTGACTTTATTTTGTGAACAGCCCTGAGACCTCTGGGTATAGGGCGGTATATTAATTCAATAAACCAATAAATAAACCATTAAATAAATAAACCAATAAACCAATAAATATTAAAGAAATCTGTGCCAGTGGCAGGATGGAACCTCAGAGCCGCTGGATGGCACTACTTTATCCTGAAGGCATTAATCTGTAGCCTAAAGCAAACCTAATTCAGGAAGAACAGAGTAATGCGGGACTCCAAGCAAGGAAAGATCAGCTGAATTCAGATACTGATTTTTTTAAAGAAAGCAAAATTAAAATTTCAGCTCAAGAATGTGCAACATAACAACGGTTATCTGAGTGAAGCCAAATACAGGTGAGATTTAACCTAATAAACCACTGCCTGCTGGCATTATTACAGAGGTAGTATTGCACATTCCTTTTCTCTTAGTTGCCTTTTAATCTTTTCTTAAAGCAAAGGGGGGAAAATCGACTTACACATTTATTCATTTCCTCCCATTTATCTATTTCTTTGTTGTCTTTTTAATAAGACATAAGGGGAAGGCAAATGTGCAAACTGCTCCAGGGATTGGGTGCGTATGTCTTGGTGACATCACAGATGCTGGCCAATCAATATCACGCAGAGACGGCTTCTGTAGTAAACCTGCAGAACTTTGTTTTTAAAAAACTCAACCAAGCCTGGAGAGGATTAGGTGCTTCGAAACGAATGTGATAATGCCAGTTCCAACTGAGCCCCACTGTTTTCTCCAAGTTGCCTATTCACAGCTACCTCTGTTCAAGGTCCACGTTGTGGGAAAAGTGCAGCTAAACACTAGATGGCAGAATTCCCATTGCAATTGGCAGTGTGGTATGCTAACACACAAAAGGAATGTCCTGTTTCTGCACAAAATGATGCATAAGCATAGACCGCAAAAAGCCATTCGTAACATGAGGATGAAAGAGTTTGTTCCATTTCAACCTCCCCTTGTCTTACTAAACCATTGCTATCATTATTTTTACACTATGCCAATGGCTTATCTTAACACCATAAATACGCCTTCATCAGCCAGGTGTTTGCAATATCTTTTCTTCAAAATATTCAGAACTGCCTCCATTGATGAACACAGGCTTGACTGTGATCTTACTGGCAATCTGTTCATGTAGCTGATTGGAAGAGCCATCACACCATCGCAGCTATCTATTCCATTTGGATGTCACCATTTAATAAGTTATTAGTAGGAAAACAAGCCAACCCATTATTATGCCAGATTTCATTTTTCTGACTTTCTGAGGGTAGTACAGTGGTAACTCTACTTACGTGCCCCACTTGTTACACATCTTTCGGGATATGCACATGGAAAACCCTGAATTATATTTCTAGATTTCGCTGTGCGCGCATGCGCAGTAGCACTCTATTGCACCATGTGCGCGCGCAGAACAGGCACCTCCAGTTGTGGAAACCTCAGGATCCGACCAGAGCTCTGGAATGGATCCCGTCCACAACCAGAGGTACCACTGTAATGTGTTGCTTTGGTGGCTATTAGAAAGCTACCTTAGGTAAAGGTAAAGGGACCCCTGACCATTAGGTCCAGTCGTGGCCGACTCTGGGGTTGCGGCGCTCATCTCGCTTTATTGGCTGAGGGAGCCGGTGTACAGGTCATGTGGCCAGCATGACTAAGCTGCTTCTGGCGAACCAGAGCAGTGCATGGAAACGCCGTTTACCTTCCCGCCAGAGCGGTACCTATTTATCTACTTGCACTTTGATGTGCTTTTGAACTGCTAGGTTGGCAGGAGCAGGGACCGAGCAACGGGAGCTCACCCCATTGCGGGGATTCTAACCGCCAACCTTCTGATTGACAAGTTCTAGACTCTGTGGTTTAACCCACAGCGCCACCTGAGTCCAGAAAGCTGCCTTAGATGGCGTTAAAAGATTATTGGTCCGTTTGGTCCAGTATTGCATTCTTCGACTAGTAGGAACAAGCCAAAGTTTCAGGCAGGGGTCCTCCACCAAGAAACTTGGGTTTTCCTTCCTGCAAAGCACTGAAATACACCCTGCCTTTTATCCAGCTTGCTTGGGGGGTTTGCTATTATTGCCTGGGTGCAAATACAGTGGTGCCCCGCAAGACGAATGCCTCGCAAGACAGAAAACTTGCTAGACGAAAGAGTTTTCCGTTTTGGAGGTGCTTCGCAAAACGGATTTCCTATGGGCTTGCTTCGCAAGACGAAAATGTCTTGCGAGTTCCTGCTGGTTTTTTCCCTCCCCCCCTTTTTCTAAGCCGCTAAGACGCTTATCAGCTGATCCGATCAGCAGATAAGCCGCTAAAAGCCGCTAATAACGCTAATCCGCTAATCCGTCAATGGGCTTGGTTCGCAATACGAAAAAACAGCTAGACGAAGAGAATCACAGAACGGATTCTTTTCGTCTTGCGAGGCACCACTGTATCATTGAATTTTTTGTCACAGAAG
Organism: Podarcis bocagei; assembly: GCF_964188305.1. Classification (NCBI taxonomy): domain Eukaryota; kingdom Metazoa; phylum Chordata; class Lepidosauria; order Squamata; family Lacertidae; genus Podarcis; species Podarcis bocagei. The sequence continues at coordinate 8,939,038 of NC_138134.1, forward strand.
CATAGAATCATAGAATTGTAGAATTGGAAGGGACCCCGAGGGTCATCTAGTCCAAGCCCCTGCCAAGCAGGAATCTCAGCTCAAGCATCCATGACGGACGGCCACCCAACCTCTGCTTAAAATCCCCCAAGGAAGGAGAGTCCAAAACCTCCTGAGGGAGACCATTACAGGGTCGAACAGCTCTTTCTGTCAGAAAGTTCTTCCTGGTGTTCAGCCGGAATCTCCTTTCTCGTAAATTGAAGCTGTTGGTTTAAGTCCTACCCTCCAGAGCAAGAGAAAACAAACTTGCTCCATCTTCCATGTGACTGCCCTTCAGATAAATCTTGTCTGCGGATTTGAGCCACTTACTCTTTACTCTTCTTTCTATAATCAAATATATCAAAAAAGCACTTGGGTCATAGCACATTCCAAAAGAATGGATGCTCTGGTTTTCACCCTTGCCCTCTTCCTGCCTTAGACTGATCCTGTAGATCTTGTACGGTAACGAATCTTTTCTACCACCAGGGCTTCCAGGTCGTTGCCCCCAACCCTTCAGGAATTGGCACCTTGATTAGTTACAAAATAGCTTCAGACTTTAAAGAGTTCTGCTGCTGAAATTCCAAATTCTCACTCTTCACATTGCCATTGTACAGAAGCTGCTGCAGAAAAAGTGCCAGCGTGTGAACATAGTGTCGGAGGCATAGCAATGGAAGAGATGATTAGCAGCTGCAGTTGGGAAATCAGAACTTAAACTGAGGGTGGAATTTTATCATTCAGATCTGAATTTGGGCTGTTTTGGGTTTACCAACATCTTTTTTCAGTAGTCTGTTTGAGCCTGTTTCTACAAATGCAAGGCTACTGCATTCAGAAGTCACAGTAACTGACTGGTGTAGGAGCAGACAGAGAAACTTGCATTCCTGCTGCCAGCAGTACCTGCTTCTATTGGCAATTTCCGGATCTCCCGATGTCTTTGCAAGCAGAAAATTAAAATCTAAGAGGCATTGATTGGAAGAATCATTGACGCAGTAATTTGTTTGTAATAATTGTTGTGACTGTAGCAAAAAAGCTGCGTTATAATTTACTGTATAAGAAAAGTGGTTGCATCTAAGAGGCATTACCTAAATGTCAATGAATCCACGTTAAGATGCTGACTTAATCCAATCAAGTAAACAACCTCATTTTCTGATTACTGTGGCAAAACAAAGCTGATTTTGCTTCCCTAATCTGTGTGATAAGCTTGGTTTCTGCAAAACTTTGCTGCGTCTTAGGCCCGATTTGCCACATTTCACAGAACCAAGCAGCAAAGCTTTTCTTGGGCTCTACAAACAGCTTCAAATTGCAGGTGGGCCACTGCATGTTTGAATGAACCTCTGCATTCAGACCTGCATCTTCCCAGCCATAGCTGCAAAGAAAGGCATGCTTTGTCACAGGGGCGGGAAACACTTCCAGCTCAAGGACCACATCTAGGCCACCATTTTCTTTTCGGAGTGGAGGAGTGCATGCCTGAGGTAGGTGAGGCCAGACGCAAACATGGGCATAGCAATGAATGTGAATTTTATCTTCACAGATGTAATAGGTATGAGTTACTCGTGCGTAAGCTGGTGCCTTTCTCGGTTAATTTTCCTTGTTAAACCTTTCTGACTGCACAGCCCCTTCTCATCGTGGCTGTCTTAGTCACTGGCAGAATCCGTCAGTGGGCGTTTCTTGAACCTCTTGCAACATAAAAGTTGTTTGACACCCAGTCTCCTCCTCCTCTCACTGCGCGGGAGTCTTCTGCGCAGGGAAGGCGTGGGTAGTGGAGGACCTGGGCTCTCCTCACTGATGTCCAGTGAAGAGTCTTGGAGCCCTCTCTCCAATTCCCCCGTCTGCCCCCCTTCATCCCTGGTGTTGCGCTGAATGGCTTCCCCCTCTACTGAGCTGTTTCTCCCCCTGCTGCTGGGTCCTTCGCCAGCATCATCTGGGAGCCTCCCCTTCGCCTCTCCCTCCAATGTCAGTTCCCTGACAACAGATTTGAAATTCATTGCATGTTGTTCACTGAAAGAAATGAAAATGATGTACCGGTGGTATTTGACTCCTGTTCAATTAGCAAAAGGGTACAGAAAGAGTACAAATACTTGCTGGAAATGTAAAGAAAAAGAAGGTACCTTTTATCATATGTGGTGGGTGTGTAAAGTAGTAAAATAAAAATAAAAATTGGGAGATGATATATAATGAAATGAAAAAAAATGTTCAGAATAACCTTTGTTAAAAAACCAGGAGCTTTATTATTAGGAATTGTAGGTACCGAGATCTCAAAGGATCAGAAAAGACTGTTTATGTATGCGACAACAGCACAGATACTATTGGCCCAAAGATGGAAGAAGGGGTCAACCCCAACTAGAGAAGAATGGCAAATCAAGATGATGCTCTATGCCAAAATGGCAAAATTAACTGGGAAGCTCAGAAATCAAAAAGACAAGAACTTTAAAAAAGAATGGGGAAAGTTTATAATTTATATACGAGACCACTGCAAGCAGGTTAAAACATTGGCAGGATTTTATCCACACTTGTAAAGTAACGGAAACTACAGACAACTCAGAAGGAAAAATATTTGGATAAATATTAATATGCAGTTGTAATTGTTTTCATTAGGACCCATGGAAGGGATAGGGGAAAGTAAGAAGATTCAGAGTAATCTTGTATTTGGATTTCGAAGTGTTGTTTGTTTTATGTTTATATTTTTAAAAAATCAAATAAATAAAAGGTTTTTTTAAAAAAAGAATGTGAATTTCATCTTTATCCAGTAGAGTAGTCCCTACCTCACATACTCTTCTCTGTCTACCATCCAAACGGGCATCTATTCCAGTCAAGCAAAAATATTGCAGAGGATTTGTGGCCTGGGGAGGGTCCCAAGTGACAGACAGAGAAACCGGGGGTGGAGGGGTTAAATTGGCCACCAGGCCTGAGAATCTCCATCCCTGCCTTGCCCTTTGAGTCTAACTGGACCTCATCCCATCTCCTCCTGTTGTAGGAAATTGTCAGGAAGCTGTCAGCGGCTCCCAGCTGGTTGCCCAGGAAAGTATAAAGACAAAGAAAAGTTTCTTACCGTCCTTTTTTATTTCAATCTTTACAGAGAGAGGCTATAGAACCCAGCCTCTTGGATAATGGCATTGTCCCAAGTGAATCTCCACCCACTCCAGTCTCTCCCACTTTCTCATTTATCACTTCTATGGGTGCTGCTACCTGCCCTCTGTCTTTGAGCAATTTGCTCTCCTACTTTTAAGGCTCGCCAGGTTCTGGGAGATGGAGGGTCTGGGATGCTTTCTATCGGCAACGTGTCAGACGGGTGTGGCTCTGGCTCTCCCATGATTTCCCAGCATTTCCCCTCATCTGCCTCTGAGCTGCTACTTCCCTCAAACCCCTGTTGTAAATCTTCCTCTTCCTCCTCCCTGGAAGGGTCAGGATGGGGAGGTGGGATCCACCATTCCTCCTCTGCCCAGTCCCTGACAGAAAAGTGACTACGCAGACCTGAGAAAAGTGTTCTTTATTCAAAGTCACAAACACAATATTATCTTACGAATAATAATAATAATAATAATAATAATAATAATAATAATAATATATTATTTATACCCTGCCCATCTTGCTGGGCTTCCACAGGGCGGGTGCCACTACCGAGAAGGCCCTCTGTCTGGTTCTCTGTAACTTGGCTTATCACAGTGAGGGAACCGGCAGAAGGCCCTCGGCGCTGGACCTCAGTGTCCAGGTAGAATGATGGGGGTGGAGGCGCTCCTACAGATATATTGAGTATTCGTCTATGAAAGCTGTCAAATGCAGATTATGTTTTATGTTGGGTAGTTCTGGGTGCAGTCTTCAGGCAAGTCCTTCTCCCTGAGCCCCCATTGAGAGTGAAGGAAGCTTAATTATCTTCCTGTACATTTCCTGTTTCAGTGGGGCTTGAAAATCCTGGTGAACTTTGTCCTGTGCACCTGACAAATGCAACAGTAATTCTTCAAATTACTATTGCCCCTCTGCTAGTCCAAAGTGCTTCATATATCTCAGCAGTCCTTGTAACAACCTTTCCAGGTGGGCAGTATTATTCCGATATTGTGGACGTGGGGCTGTAGCTTGCTTAAGACCAGCTAGTAAGCATGGGTCTGAGAAGAAATTTGAACTTCCTCCTGGCTGCCACCTGCTTCCACTGTGCTATGTAAATAGAGCTGGCTTTGACAGAATCAGTATTAATCACAATCTCCCTCAAAATCATTCTCTTCCCGTCTCACAGCGCTCATCTGTATGATGTATGCAGGCAAAATCTCCCCTATTTATGTTAGGCTTATTTATCCTGTGCAAAGAGACACCTGAAACAATGTAAGATCTGTGATTTACTAATTTATCAAGTGATCTCTGGTAACGTCAAGTAACGAGGGCTTTGCTCCTGTCACAGTGATGCATCCCTGCAAAATGCTCCGCTTTGTTTTCCGTTCATTATGTAAATGAAATCATGTTTGCATGAGCAGAGGGTCTTATTTGTCTATCACTCAACATCTATCCATGTCCCCCTCAGGCAACCATAACTGCCCCTCTCCTTCCGTATATATTAACAGCACTTCCAACACACTCATTTTAAAATAAAATAATAATAATAATAATTTATACCCCACCCATCTGGCTGGGCTTCCCCAGCCACTCTGGGCGGCTTCCAACAAAACACTGAAATACAATAACCTATTAAACATTAAAAGCTTCCCTAAACAGGGCTGCTTTCAAATGTCTTCTAAAAGTCTGGTAGTCGTTGTTCTCTTTGACATCTGGTGGGAGGGCATTCCACAGGGCGGGTGCTACTACCAAGAAGGCCCTCTGCCTGGTTCCCTGTAACTTGGCTTCTCGCAGTGAGGGAACCACCAGAAGGCCCTCAGAGCTGGACCTCAGTGTCCGGGTAGAACGATGGGGGTGGAGATGCTCCTTCAGATATACTGGACCGAGGCCCCAAGGACTTTTCTGTTGCAGACTAAGAAACAACAGTCACCCCCAATTCAGTAAGGGAGATCTGCAAACAGAATAGCTTTTAAACACTGATTTCACTGCTGGGTCAGGAACCATTCAAAAAACCTTTCATCTGCAGAGTAATGTAGCTAAACAACTGTTGCTCACAACTGTTCCTTAAGAAGGTACAGAGTGTACACATCACTGGCAAAAAAAGAACTCTGGATATAATTTTCTTTTTTTTATCACTGCTGCTTTTAGGGGATGAATTGAAAAGCGTGTGGCTTAGTTAAGGCAAAAGCAACTGGAGGCAGACGAGACAGAATAAATTGTAGGATCCATGTTATAAGGCACTTGCGACCATAAGTCTCCAATGCCATTTGGCTGAGCAGGTGCGATGGCACAGAATGTACACGAACATTCAAGATGCTCAAACTACCAGAAGGTTGTGGAGCTTATTGAACATCTGCGGGGAAAGGGAAGGTTGTTAAAAATATAGCCCCCCAGGAACTAAAGTAGCTCTGTGAAACAATTTGAAGACTGGGAGCCAGAGAAGGGAAGGAAACCCAGAGATGGGCGAGGGGTGGTAGTGATGAAGCTAAACAACAGAATGAAACAGCCTGCCCCACCTGGTGCTCTCCAGATGTTCTTGACTAGACTTGGTGTCCAACGTCCACAGGGCACCAGCTTAGGAAAGGCTGCCTTAAGGAACGGCAGATGAAAGAGGAAGCTTAGAGAAGAAGGCAGAGACTGGAACGAGGTAAGAAGGGGGCCAATGGGTTAGGGGGCTCTGGGGAAACACCACAGCCCAAGGCTGGATCAATTGCAGTGTGTGGAAACAAAGGCAGGGCAGGGCAGCCAGGGAAGAAGAAGAAGAGTTTGGATTTGATATCCCGCTTTATCACTACCCTAAGGAGTCTCAAAGTGGCTAACATTCTCCTTTCCCTTCCTCCCCCACAACAAACACTCTGTGAGGTGAGTGGGGCTGAGAGACTTCAAAGAAGTGTGACTGGCCCAAGGTCACCCAGCAGCTGCATGTGGCGGAGCGGGGAAGCGAACCCGGTTCCCCAGATTACAAGTCTATCGCTCTTAACCACTACACCACACTGGTGAAGAGTTGCACCAGCTGAAGGAAATGGACAACATTGCCTGTGGGGTGAAAAACTGATACCTGAGAGAACCATGGCTGATGCAGAGGGGAGGGTTAGACCAGATCACTATATGAGTCGCACTGCACCCTGCTCTCTATTTTATCAAAAAGGTGGCCTTGGGTTTTATTGCCTCCATTGTGTTATTTTATAAGGTTGATAAAATGTGGGGATATTTAAAGGAGACGGAGAAAGTGGCCAGTCGTGCCATATGGCAGAGAGACAGCAAAGTGCACTGGAGTGCCTAATCGCTTTTTCTGTTTGCCATCCGGGATTAATCCTGACTTCACTGATACTGCCAATATAAATGAATGATTGTCAGCTGCAATAAATGCCAGCCACATAATCTGCCAGGAAGGACTCGTAAATCTTCTAAGCAAGGCAAAGGAAGGTCCCCCCCCTTGAAACAGATAAACAAACCCAAAACCTTTATATATATCACTGTTCTACTATTGCTCTTGCAATATTTCATGTTAGCGTGGGCTTCTAGAATTATTCCCCCCATGTAAACATTTTTTATGCAAATAAAAAACAGTTCTTAACATTCTATCACAGTCTCCTATCATTCTGTCACACTCTTGTGTGGCCAAGAGACTATCTTAGTGGAGGGCTTTGTGGGATCAGACTGGGTTCTTACATTTCAGTGGTGTTACACAATGTACCCTTAACATTCCCCATTATGATTGAATTGCTGCCATTCACTCTTAAGAAGGGACACAGGTGGCGCTGTGGGTTAAACCACAGAGCCTAGGACTTGCCAATCAGAAGGTCATGCTGGCCACATGACCCGGAAGCTGTACGCCGGCTCCCTTGGCCAATAAAGCGAGATGAGCGCCGCAACCCCAGAGTCGGTCACGACTAGACCTAATGGTCAGGGGTCCCTTTACCTTTACTCTTAAGAAGAAGGGATGCAAGTGGTGCTGTGGGTTAAACCACAGAGCTTAGGACTTGCCGATCAGAAGGTTGGCAGTTCGAATCCCTGCGACGGGGTGAGCTCCCATTGCTCGCTCCCTGCTCCTGCCAACCTAGCAGTTCGAAAGCACGTCAAAGTGCAAGTAGATACCTTCCAGCGGGAAGGTAAACGGCATTTCCGTGCACTGCTCTGGTTCGCCAGAAGTGGCTTAGTCATGCTGGCCACATGACCCAGAAAAACTGTCTGCGGACAAACGTCAGCTCCCTCGGCCAGTAAAGCAAGATGAGCGCCTCAACCCCAGAGTCATTCACGACTGGACTTAACTGTCAGGGGTCCTTTACCTTTTTAAGATCATACAATAAAAATGAACTTTCAGTCTCTTACTTTGTTTGTGGTTCTGTAGAGCCTCTTTTTCTCACTTTACCTTTACTCTTAAGAAGAAAAGCAACCCTCTGCTTATGACACTGCGGCAACTTGCCTTCCCCTGAACTGTCCTTAAATATACAAGCTTTTCTTGCACCAACACACACACCTGACACAGTGATAGGCACCTTAGATACAGTGGTACCTCTAGTTAAGAGCTTAATTTGTTCTGGAGGTCCGTTCTTAACCTGAAACTGTTCTTAACTAGAGACGTGCTTTCTTTTCTTTTTTTTTCTTTTTTTGCATTTTAAAAAATTTTATTAATCTTTCCATATATATACATTAAATCCGTGTTTCATACATCTCATTCTTTTGGACTTCCTTCAACGTCCTTGACATTCATTCGTATTTATCTCTTTATAACGCATTCCAATCTTTCGTACTGCCATTAGTACCATTTTTCAGACATTGTTTTCCATAAGCAATACTTCTTAGTGTTTTACAGTGCCTCTTTAAATCCTACTAGCGTTGTGTTTACTAAACATTTGTTCTCCAGATAATCCGCAAATTTTCCCCAGTCATCTATAAATTTTTGATCCTTCATATATCTAATTTTCCCTGTTAATTTATCTAACTCCGCATATTCCGTCAATTTTAATCTCCACTCTGTTAACGTTGGGCTTTCTTCCTGCTTCCACTTCTGCGCCACCACGATTCTAGCTGCTGTTACCGCATATTGGAAGATTTTATAATCCTTTCTTTTAATATCTTTTCCGACCATACCTAATAGAAAAGCTTCGGGTTTCTTTACAAATGTGTAGCTTAATATCTTTTTGATTTCATTATAGACTTCGCCCCAGAAGCTTTTAACCTTCCCACATTCCCACCATTGGTGATAGAACGTCCCTTCTTTTTGTCTACATTTCCAACATTTGTTATCTGTTTTATACATCTTGGCTAGTTTAACGGGTGTCATATACCACCTATATAACATTTTTAACATATTCTCCCTTAGCAGTACACATGCTGTAAATTTTATATTCACTCTCCACAATTTTTCCCAATTCTCCAATTGAATATCATAGCCGAGGTCCTTTGCCCACTGAGTCATCACTTTTTTGACTTTCTCATCTTTCATGTTCCATTCTAACAGTATTTTATACATACTTGACAGATTTTTCCGATCACTGTTTATTATCTCTCTCTGAAATTTCGATGTCTTTTCATCGTAGCCCCTCTCTTTCACTTCTTTTTTAAATATCTCATTTATCTGATAGTAGCTCAGCCAATCGTATGTATATCTTTTTACCTGGTCGTATGGTTTAATTTTCCACTTCCCTCCTTCCTTCAATACCAATTCTTCGTACCTACCCCATTTTTTCCCCATATTGACTTTCTTTACACTTATTAACTCCACTGGTGATAACCAGTGTGGGGTTTTTGGTTCTAATATGTTCTTATATCTATTCCAAACTTCTATCAAAGGTCCCTTAAAGATATGGCTGCAAAATCCCTTATGTACTTTTATCTTGTCTCTCCACAAATAGGCATGCCATCCAAATTTGTTCTTATACCCTTCTAAATCCAATAACTCTGTATCCTCCAACTTTATCCACTCTTTAATCCAACAAAGGCATGCCGCTTCGTAGTACGTTCTCATGTCTGGCAGGGCGAAGCCCCCTCTTTCAGTGGTATCTGTTAATATCTTAAACTTAATTCTGGGCTTCTTTCCTTCCCAGACAAATCTAGAAATCACCCTTTGCCATTCTTTAAAGTTTTTTGTGCCCTTTATTATCGGGATTGTTTGGAATAGAAAAAGCATTTTGGGGAGTACCATCATTTTGACCATGGACACTCTGCCCCAGAGTGATAATTTCATCCTTGCCCAAATCTCCAGCTTTTTCTTAATTTCATTCCACATTGGGATATAATTATTTTGGTATAGGTCAATATTTTTATTGGTAAGCCAGAGTCCTAAATATTTAACTTTTTTAACTACTTCAATTCCTGTTTGTTCCTGTAGTGATTCTATCTTGTCTTGGTCTAAGTTTTTAACGATCATCTTTGTCTTATTCTTATTTAGTTTGAATCCAGCTAACTTCCCAAATTCCTCCATCTCCTCCAAAATTCCCTTTAAGCTGTTTATAGGATCTTCTACCGTTAATACCACGTCATCAGCATATGCTTTAACTTTATATTCGTTTGAGCCTAATGATATTCCCTTAATTTGTTTGTTTTGCCTTATTGCGTTTAGCAGAACCTCCAACACCACTATAAAGAGCAGCGGAGAGAGCGGGCAGCCCTGTCTTGTCCCTTTAGATATTTTTATATCTTCTGTTATGGCATTATTTATTATCAGCTTCGCTTTCTGTTCGGTGTATATTGCTTTTATCCCATTCCAAAATTCTTGACCCACTTCCATAATTTCTAAATTTCTCAGCATGAAGTCCCAGGTGACGTTATCGAAGGCTTTCTCCGCGTCAATAAAAATCAGACTAGCTGGCTTATCAATTCTGTCCGATAAATATTCTATTATATTAATTATGCCTCTTGTATTGTTTTTTATTTGCCTTCCCGGTAGAAAACCCGCTTGGTCCTCATGCATTATCTTCACTAATATTTTCTTGAACCTTTTTGCCAAAATTCCCGCAAAAATCTTATAATCTGTATTTAATAAGGAAATGGGTCTATAGTTTTTCACTTGGGTTGGGTCAGTATCTTGTTTTGGAATTATTGTGATAAATGCCTCCTTCCAGGTGCTTGGGATCTCTTTTTCCTTTAGGGTCTTATTCATCACCTCAACTAACGGAACCGTCAATATATCTTTCATTTCTTTATAGTAGCTCGCAGTAAACCCATCTGGGCCTGGAGCTTTACCTCTTTTCAGTTCCTTTATCACTTCCTCTACTTCCTCTCTGGAAATGGGGGCATTTAACATTTCTCTTTGCTCTATCGAAATCTTCCTTACCATTTTCTCTTTTAAATATCTCTCTATTTTCCTATTGTTGTTTCTATCCTTATTCTTGTATAATTGCTCGTAAAACTCCGCAAATCCTCTTCTAATCCCTTTTGGTTCAGTTATCTCTTCTCCGTTTATTTGTATTTTGTTTATTGTGTTTTGTTCCTTTCTCTTTTTGACTTGCCACGCAAGCCATTTTCCTGGCTTATTAGCAAATTCAAAATTTCTCTGTCTTAATCTTTTGATGTTCCACTCAACCTCCTTATTTATCAACATTGCAAATTGGGTTTGGAGGGATTTTATTTCCTGCAATATCCTTTCATTATTTGGTTTTTTAATTAGTTTTTGTTCACAATCCATAATCTGTCTCAAAATCTCCTTAGTTCTTTTTTCTTTATTTTTCCTTTTCCATGCATTTTGTTGGATGAGCAGGCCCCTCATGACGGCCTTACTCGCGTCCCATACCACGTTTATTTTAACCCCTTTGTCTTGGTTATCTATGAAGTACTCCAATAATTTCGTCCGAATCTTTTCCACAAATTTTTGATCATCCCATAAGTTATCATTTAATCTCCATCTGAAAGTTCGTCCTTCAACCCCCTTCATCTCCATTATTATGGGGTTGTGGTCGGAGATAATTTTGGCCTGTATTTCAATTTTTGTAGTTCTTACTGTTAGTTCATTTGATATCCAAATTTGGTCTAATCTTGACAGTGATTCATTCGGTCCTGAGTGAAATGTAAATTGTTTCTCCATGGGGTGTCTCAATCTCCATATATCTACCAAGTTATAGTTCTTCACCATTTCAAAAAATGTCTTAGGTAGTTTCCCTCCTTCTGTCTTAGTTTTCCTTAATCTATCTATTTCTGTTGAGACCACCCCGTTCATATCTCCCATTATTATGATTTTTTGGTCCATGTAGTCAAATAATCTCTCTTCCAATGATCTGAAAAATTCTGTTTTATTGCCATTTGGTGCATAGACTCCCACTATTATCATCATTTCCCCTTGCCATTTAATGCGGACTGCGATCATTCTCCCTTCCTCATCCTTAAATAGCTGGTGTGTTTCAATGTTGTTTTTAATATATAATACTACTCCTCTTTTTTTCTTTTTATCGGAGGAGATAAACTCATTTCCTAACCTCTTATTAATAAGGATTTTCTTATGTTTACTGGCCACGTGGGTTTCTTGAAGGCATATGATATCTAAATTTTTCTTTTTTAGAATGCGTTCAATTCCATTGCGTTTTTTCTTATCATTCATTCCATTAACATTCCAATTCCATAGTTTTAAAGACATATTATTTTAGGTGCTACTCTGAGTTAGTTGTTACTCTGTAACCTTTCTGTTTCCTCTCCTTCTTCCTCCTCTTCTTCTTCTTCTAGTTCTCCTCTACTTTGTTCTTCCTCTTCACCTAACTCTAAATCCTCCCTCAATCTAGATCTACCTTCTGCACCCTTCTCCTCTTCCTCTCCCACTTGGAGCTCTTTATATCTTCTTGTGAATTTTCCTATTTCTTCGGGACTAGTCAATCTTCTTTTAACACCTTTATAAAAGAAAGAGACCCCTTCCGGAAATTCCCATCGGAAGTCAATTCTATTCTTTTTAAGTAGTTGAACTAGTGGTTTATACGATTCCCTCCGTTTAAGCAACCTTATGGGGATGTCTTTAAATAAAATAATATAATGCCCATCGATGTATAATCTTTTTTCCCTGTTTCTTTGCAAAACCAAATTTCTCATCTCTCTGTCTTTAAATGTAACTAAACAGTCCCCTGGATATTTCCTGGCTTTATTTGTTTTAATTTTCATTCTATACGCATTTATGATTGTTCTAGCCACATCTTCCTCTTCCACTTCCATCCACTGTGCTATTGCCTTCACTAATCTTTCTTTTATATTCTCGTTTTGTACTTCTGGAATTTGTCTCAATCTTAAGTTAATCTCCCTCTGTTTTAGATCGTTCATTGCGATGGAGTCTTTAATTTCTTCCTGTATTTTGTTTAACTCTACTATCTCATTTCTCAATCTTTCCTCCTCTCGCTTCATCTCTTTCATTTCCTGCTTTGTCTTTTTTAGTCCCTCGTCCACTCTTTTTGAAACCTCTTTAATCTGTCCTTTTAGCTCGCTTACTGTCTCTTCAATCTTTTTGTCCATTTTTCCGATTTTGTTGTCCACCTGTTCCAATTTTGTTTCCAAATTTTTTTCGCTTTGTTTTATTTCTGCGAACATCCTCAGTATTTCTGTCCTAAATTCTGTTTCTTGTTTTGAAGCTCTCCTTTCAGTTGGGGTACCTCCCTCTGCCCCTTTCTTCTGCGTATGTGACATTGTCCTTAAACCTTGGGAATTCCTTTTATGCCGAAAAAAAAGAAAAAAGAAAAAATGTAAATGTATTCCTTATAGTTAAACTATTCAGCTTTCAAATAGCCCCCAAGAGGTCTTAGTCCCTCGGGATAGTATAAACCTTCTTAAATTTAACCACTTGAAATAGTCCCTTGAAGTCACAGAGTCTGTTTCCCCAACAGAAAAAAAAACTAGAGACGTGCTTTCGCTAATGGGGCCTCTTGCTGCCGATGCACCGCCGGCACACAATTTCCATTCTCACCCTGGGGCAAAGTTCTCAACTCGAGGTAACTCTTCCAGGTTAGCGGAGTTTGTAACCTGAAGCATTTGTAACCTGAGGCGTTTGTAACTCGAGGTACCACTGTATTGTGCTGTGTAAGGATGTCAGAGAATACCTATGGAAACAGAAACTGTAAAAGAAATTGCTGGTGTTCGCTTATTTAGACCCATGTTCAGAATGGAAATCATCCAGTGAACAAAGATCAGTGTTTGTTGCTGCTGCTGTTGCTTTCAGTCCGCAAACGATATGTTAATTGATTATGTTTGTCCCCTTTCTGGAAAAGTGCACAAAAGTGGGAGGCGAAACATTAGCTCTTTAGAACCCCAGCAATTCCTATTGTCTGGTGTACTTATCAGTCACAGCCTCATTCATTCACTCATTGGCTTTAAAAAACCGACAGGTAGAAACAGCCAGACTAGCTCATTTCCCAGAAATATCTACCTGTGCATTTTGTTTCATAATTTTATTTCTAGGAGGGCTGGAAATGATTGTGGTGGGGGTTTTTTTTGGGGGGGGGATGACCCAAAAGCTCAGAGTTTGGAGGCATTGGCATCACCTGTACTAGTCTGTGAAATATCAGCAGTTCCTTAGGGCAGCTTCTTGCTAGCCAGTCCATTACTTACCAACTGTATCTTTTCCACTCTCCATCCCTGGCAGAGGAGAGGACGTTTGTAGCATCCCAGGTTATTTTTTTCCTTTTATTAGTTGCATTGCATTTGGACTGTTATAACACTTTGCATGTATGTCACCTAGATGCTGCACCATTAGGTGATTAATAGATTTAACAAATAAATAAAATTATGATAACAGCGGTTTAAGCTACCATCCTGGGTGGTGGTGTCATTTTCAGAAGCTTACAGTTTCCACCAGCCATTCAAAATTATTAATCCATCAAGCTGTTTGAAAACCTAGAATATGACAAGAACATAATTTTCACCTTTCTCTTTCTCTACTTCTCCAAATCCCAGACCACACAAACCTAAACATGGATGTCCTCATGGGCCTTTCGCTAGAGAGAACAAGGAAGAAATTAAGAAAGGAAGAAAGAGGATGCAGTTGATTTAGAAGAATTTCTGTATTGATGAAGGACGGGGTGGAAATCAAAGACAAGATTTTGTATGAACTCTCCATCATCTCCACCTTGACCTGACACAAAATCTAACGCATGGCTAGTGATACTATTGGCTGAGGTTTTTTTTACATGGCCTAATTGGGATTTCGTACAAACACATCAGAATAGCTGCAAAGCGTTCTGTCAACCCAGCTTCAAATCAATCTGAATCAATTTGATAGCCCTGAGGAAAATCCTCTAAAGGTGTATTTTGTGTGTGTAGAGATTTATTATTATTTGCGTTTTCCTTTTTACACAGAGACATTTTAACTCATCCAGTTTGCTGGTGCTTGTGGATTTAATATCATGACAAAACAACTGCAGCATATATATATATGCTATATTAAAAGAACTCGGCATGAATATTTTACATGACTTCTTGATTCCATCTGGAGTACAAAAAAATCTGTCAGTACAAGTGTGGTGGGAATCCTTGAACAGCTGTGTGTGTGTGAAGTGGCACAGACACTATTGCATTGCTGTGAAGATAAGATGGGTGTCTTTTGCCTAGGATGTGCAAATAGCAGATGAACTTATAAAAATATTTATTGGCTATACTATTTCAGACTGCAGATTGGAAATCACATAGTTCTCCATCCTTAAAAGGGGTGTACGCTGTACACAGAACAAAAGGAGGTCCAGGCTAGACCCCTTCTCCCCAACATCTGGTTTCCAGTAAGACCACACATAAGGTTAACAAAATTTGTTTCATAATCCGAATATTTCAAAATTACTTACGTCTGGTTTACAACTTGCATGTTCATCACTCAGTGATATCAAGAAGAAGTAATGGCTTTGAAGTGTGAACTGATCATTGTTGTTGTTGTTTAGTTGTTTAGTTGTGACCGACTCTTCATGACCCCATGGACCAGAGCACGCCAGGCACTCCTGTCTTCCACTGCCTCCCACAGTTTAGTCAAACTCATGCTGGTAGCTTCGAGAACACTGTCCAACCATCTCATCCTCTATCGTCCCCTTCTCCTTGTGCCATCCATCTTTCCCAACATCAGGGTCTTTTCCAGGGAGTCTTCTCTTCTCATGAGGTGGTCAAAGTATTGGAGCCTCATCTTCAGGATCTGTCCTTCCAGTGAGCACTCAGGGCTGATTTCCTTCATAATGGATAGGTTTGATCTTCTTGCAGTCCATGGGACACTCAAGAATCTCCTCCAGCACCATAATTCAAAAGCATCAATTCTTCTTTTATATTGCCCCCAAACCAGCTCAAGATCAGTGCTTGCTGGTGGAGTTACTCCACATAGTCAGCTTCTACCCGCAAAGTGATCGGAAATAAAAAATGATGCAATGCCCTAAGATTGACATTATTTACTGAAAATGTAATGTAAACTGAACACGTATGGCCGCAAGATTTAAGGATGCAAATAGCAGTAGGTATGGGAGAAGGTTGACGACATAATTAGAGGTGGTTTTAGGGTGGCATGACTGGCACTGCAGGGGGCACTGCAGGGGGCGCCACAACAATGCTGTAGAATGGCGCATGAGCGGAGAGGGGCATGCATTTTAGTGCCACACAGGGTGTCGCTGAAACGTGAGAGCTCAAAGTCCACCACTGACATACTCTACATCATGTTTGGAGAACCTCAGTGCTTTCCCACTTCCTGCAGGTTAAAAGTTAGCAAATGGCACACTTGATAGCACACTCTCTACTGTGCCTGTTTTCTATTTGCAGGGAGTTTTGTGTTGTTGTTGTTTTAACTTGGGGGATTTAAAAATGTGGTCACTTCTTCCATCTCATTTTCCTGCATGTATAGACGAGTGCTGTGGCAACACACACACACACACACAGAGAGAGAGAGAGAGAGAGAGAGAGAGAGAGAGAGAGAGAGAGAGACTTTCACAATGCTTTTCCTGGTAACATTTCTTTGCTTCTCACCCCAGATACTTTCTTCACAAGACACATTGACAGTGATTTGCTCTGCTGTCTTTTCACCAGAGCTTGTCAGAAATGACACGATAGATGTACAATCATTGCCTTTGCCATACTTTTACTGTGTGTTGACTGCGAACTTAGTGAAATAATGTGCTATTTGCGGATATTTGCAATTCGAAATTATCGGTGTCCCCCAACCCACCCTCCCCACAGATTCCAAACAATTGAACATCTCAAGCTAAAAGTTAATAATTAGACTGGGCAGCTGAAGTGGAAGCACAATGAACATGCAATATAGAGCCAAAATGAATTTTGTTAAGCCTCAATTTTGTATAACATTTAAAATTTTGGCAGATTTTTGTTGTTGTTGGTCACATCAGTAAACATATTATGCAAGAACTGATAGTGTCAGACTTAGACCAGCAAGTGGGGCTGTTGTATTACATCGCTTGCAGCTGTGACTTTAGGTTTTAGTCACTTTGTATTTGTCCAGTAACAAAGAAGAAAGCAGCAATGTCTCGTGTCTAAGGGGGTGTCTCTAGAAGTAGCGCTTCCAGTTATGTGAGGCCCTGCACTTTACTCCTGAGATGGTGTTTTCAGGAACAGTTTCATATCCAGTATTTGATGACTTCAAGCATTAGGGTCAATGGCAAAATTAGGTCAACGGGCATTAGACGTTAGAAGGTACGGCATATATATCCTCTGTTTGAATAGTGAGTGGAACCTTCTTTTCTGGGCTGATGCCTGTTTTGAGGAAACCATCAAAAGAGCAATGTGCTTTCTGGTAGTTCTCCCAAAGCTTACCAAGGGAATGGAGGGGATGGGTGGATGGGCAGTGGTACGGACAGCATCACTGATCCAGCTGCCTGTCAGGTCAGTGCTGTGACAAGAAAGTGAGGCCACTGTAACTGCTACCATCTTCAGCATCAGGTGTGATGGGTCTTCTAGAGTCTACGCTGTCATTTCCTCACCATAATAGGTACTATGGCTGGGTATGCCTGTTGTCTGCTTACATAGGAGCCAAGGCCTCTTCTGCTCCCTCCATAAAATATTTGAGGGCCCCCCAAATTGATTGGCAGGACGCGGGTGGTGCTGCGGGTTACACCACAGAGCCTAGGATTGCCAATCAGAAGGTCGGTGGTTTGAATCCCCGTGACGGGGTGAGCTCCCGTTGCTCGGTCCCTGCTCCTGCCTACCTAGCAGTTCAAAAGCACGTCTAAGTGCAAGTAGATAAATAGGTACCACTCCAGTGGGAAGGTAAACAGTGTTTCCGTGAGCTGCTTGGGTTCGCCATAAGCGGCTTAGTCATGCTGGCCACATGACCCGGAAGCTGTATGCCGGCTCCCTCGGCCAATAAAGCGAGATGAGCGCTGCAACCCCAGAGTCGGCCACAACTGGACCTAATAGTCAGGGGTCCCTTTACCTTTACCTTTAAATTGATGGGCATTGACATTCCAATGGTGTGCATGTGCCGCATCTTGTGATTGATTATGCAGGGCAAGGCTTACCTGGCGCCGCCAATATTTTATTCAAGTTGGCACCCTTGTCTGCTTATCTTTATTTTACCCTATCTCACCCCCCCCCAACTAAAATCCCCCAGACCCTGGCCATGGTCATTCCATTCTGGCCTCAGAATGGTTGCCTGGGTCACCAGGACTGGTTGCTAAACCTGGTGGAAAGAGCTTGGGGAGATGAGAACCCAAGCTCTCACTGGGAACTGGGAAACGAAAAAAACCCAGTGATTGAGTTATGGCAATGGGTTTTTGGCTATCTTTGGCATTTTGTTTGAGGAGATTTGTGGCCTTCTCTCTCTCTCTCTCTCTCTCTCTCTCTCTCTCTCTCTCTCACACACACACACACACACACACACACACACACAACCAGAGAGAATTTGTAATGGTTGTTACCTTAGGTATCCTCTGATGGTGTCTGTTTTCTTTGCTACATTGTAGTTCTGTTCTTTTCAGTGCTTCCAATTCTCACTTTGTTTCCCATTTTTTGACCTCCACTTTAATTATTGCATCTTCTGAATAAAAAGAAAAGAAAAGGAAGAGTGAGTCTGAAAAGCAAAGTGGTTTAGAGGCCGGCTAATATTCCGTATGAAGCAAAAGTGTGATGCAAGCAAAAACCAGAACAACACACATATTGACCTTGCTTCACCTTTGTTTCCATTCCTTCAGCTTACTAAATGTAGTCCCTTTATTGAACCAGCAACATGGAAAATCACTGGTGTTAATGTGAGCACGAGCCTGCAGTTGCTATCTATGCTTCTTGCATATCAAGGAGGAGAAAGGACTGAAACTGGAGGGGAAAATATATATTCTAATTACATAAACAGACAAACCAGAGCTGGTAACACAAACAATCCTGTGACGGTTATGTTCTGCTACTGAATGTAAGCAGAACCTGCAGGTTCCAAAGCTGAGTCTGCCAATTATAGTTTCTCTCTGTTTCTTGTGCCACCTCCCAGATTCAGATCCCTACATTTCTGCATCATTTTGCATTTTTTATAAAAGTCCTAATGAAAATTATTCAGTCTTTTTAATGCAAATTTCTAATATACATAGCTTTGTATACATTTCCCCCTAATATAATATATTTTCACACATTGCTATCAATAATATACACATTATAAAAGCACATTTCCCTCTAATACACATATTTTTGCACATGCTATTTTGGATGTTTTAAAGCATGGTTGTTAATTTTTTTCTTGATTTTCTTGTTTTATCTTTTTGTAAACTGCTTTGAGGTGGGGTTTTGTTTGTTTGTTTTTGCAATTAAGCAGCGTGTATAAATTTTATGAAATAAATGAATAAGGTTAAAAGGTAAAGGTAAAGGGACCCCTGACTGTTAGGGCCAGTCGTGACCGACTCTGGGGTTGCGATGCTCATCTCGCTTTATTGGCCGAGGGAGCCGGCGTACAGCTTCTGGGTCATGTGGCCAGCATGACTAAGTCACTTCTGGCAAACCAGAGCAGCGCACGGAAACGCCGTTTACCTTCCTGCTGGAGTGGGTACCTATTTATCTACTTGCACTTTGACGTGCTTTCGAACTGCTAGGTGGGCAGGAGCAGGGACCGAGCAACGGGAGCTCACCCCGTCGCGGGGATTCGAACTGCTGACCTTCTGATCTGGAAGTCCTAGGCTCTGTGGTTTAACCCACAGCTATACAGGTGCTAATTCTGAGGGCTTGCTGTGCTTTGATTCGTATCTTTTTGGGGTGTGAATCAAGCAGGTCCACCTTTAAATGTGAGCAGAACCAAAGCTATTATCTCCTGTCCTTAGCTGAATAAGACTACAGGTCAGCATCCTGTTTAAGACAGGAGTGCCTGGCGTTCTCTGGTCCATGGGGTCACGAAGAGTCGGACACGACTAAACGATTAAACAACAACAAAGGAAAATAGTGCCCTCTTTCTAAACCCAAGAACAAATTATCCCTATATTCTGAACAACATGCTTGTTTAACCTGGAGGTAGGCTGTATGAACTGTGTATTGCTTTCTAATGATTTCTTGGGTCTCTGGACCGTAATAAAGATTGATGATGATGGCATAGCACAAACCTCCCTCCCATTTCACCCCAGTAACCTGAAGTAGGTCTGGTGTGGGGAGGCCAGATGCACCCTGCTGCCCCTCCCTGCTGGTCGTTTCTGCGGGAGGGGAGTCTTAAGTCCTTTCTCTCTCCCATTGTTTCAAGGTTGCCCTGTGTGTTTAGGGCTGAATACACAAACAACACCACTGAGAATACGGTCTCCTTCTATTTATGCAATACCTCCACTCCTTCACTTACATACCTTGGGTTCAGTGTCTTGGTCACGGCCGAGTGTGATGTAGCATGTGACCAAGAGATAGAATCCAGGAGTGAGCTGTCCTTTACCAGTTTCAGATAATAAAAAGGGTCAGAATAAATCTGGTGAGGAAGTCCAGTAAAGTGAGAAATAAGAAATGTTCAAGTACTGTAGAACTGTATACTCTTTGCTCTTTTCCTTTTATTTTTTAGAACCCATGAAGTTTCTTTGCATCTGGGCGCTGTAGCCATGGAAATTGTTTGCCTTGTGTTCATTAATTAACAGGATGCACTTTTGCAAGCAATCCATTTCCTGATAAATGTAGTTTAATGTGCATTGATCTAAGGCATTCTCATAAACATCACTATATAATTTATGGTGAGTTCCACCCTGGTTTATTGTTCAATAATCTGCATCACTGATTTTGTTCTGATAAAGTTGCAGGCTGCTCTTCCTCAGATTTCCTCAT
The DNA here is from genome assembly GCF_964188305.1 of Podarcis bocagei. Lineage (NCBI taxonomy): Eukaryota > Metazoa > Chordata > Lepidosauria > Squamata > Lacertidae > Podarcis > Podarcis bocagei. Next base: position 8,959,246 of record NC_138134.1, read on the forward strand.
CGGGATTTTTCAGCCGTCACCATTTGACTATTCACTGTGTCACTCCTAATGTTCATCATTATGAACCATGGCTTGCTTGCCTTTGAAGTTATCTTGCATGCAGAATATTGATCCATCAAACAGGCACCTAATTCACTCTGATAGTCCCTTGTTTTTTTCGTCCTTGCTTTCTGTGGCTGTTTGCAGAAAACCTCTCTCTCTCTCTCTCTCTCTCTCTCTCTCTCTCTCTCTCTCTCTCACACACACACACACACACACACACATTCCCCTGCAGTTACTGACACCCTTCATTATATATATAAAAATGACAGGTAGTATAATATTTGCATATACAGATCTGTGATGCAATATTATGTCCCAGCAGTTCAAATTCTGCACCAAGATTTGAATTCTGCGATCTCTGTGCAATCCTTCATAGAATCATAAAATTGTACAGTTGGAAGGTACCACAAGCACCACCTAGTTCAACCATCTTCTATGCAGGAATCTTTCAGCACCCAATGTGTGGGTCAACCCACAAACTTCTCCTCACCTTGGGAGGAACTAGGTAAACAGACCTATTGTTCTTTTTTAGCAGGGGTGCCAACTTGAATAAAATGTTAACAGGCCTAGGCAAGCCCTGCCCTGCATAATCGATCACAAAACATGGCACACCCCTCCCTATTTGAATGGAAATGCCCTTTTTTGGAGGGACAAAGGAACCTCAGCCCCTAGGAGTTGGCTCCTATGTCTCTCAGTCTACCTGAAAAGCTCAACGCGTGAGGACGTCTGAGTTGGTTGCTCCAAGCTCAGAACGCATGGCTGTCACCAGCCACTATTGAGTTCCTATAACAATAATTTAGGAACTTTCACCACTTTGTAACAAAGCCACGTTTTACTGTCTGTGCAATATTCCTGACTGATGTATGGGAAAGCACATGAACCTGACCTTTCAAGAATTTGTAAGTAAACCATTTTTTAAACTTACCAACCATTTGCCTTTTCCTATGCTGGGGCAAAATTTTGGAACTCACAAGGACAGATTTTAAAGTTATATTTCCACACTTTAATTTGTTGCATTTTTTAAAAAATTAAATCTCTGCTGGGCTCCTATCACCAAAGAGTACTTGTCCCAAATCTTGATCTTGGTATCCAGGAAATACCCTTTTATACCCATTTTTCCTTGAACCAACACACCTTCACATGTTCACTAAACACATGAGTGAGGAGTGTTGTATGAAAACACCTAGTCTAGCAATGGACAACTAGATACCAGCTGACTATATCTAGTGTGTTGACAAGGCTGGAATGTGTTTTTTTTATTTTAAAAAAAATCTTTTGAATAGTTGGACTGTTGATTAATATTTTAAACACCACCCCAGAAAACCGACATGTTCTGTGCTGTAATTTGACACCTTGGTTTATTACTCTATTTGTATACAATATTACTCAAAGTGGTCGTTGACTTTGCCAGTGAAGTTATAGTTGATGGCCTCCAATACTTGCACAGAGCTTCCAGCATTGCTAAAATATAGTAGTCTGTTAGTAGGCTGTTAATTTTGTTCTTGTGCACAAGATGGAAACGGGAATGCTTCCATGTACCGTATTTTTCTGTGTATAAGACGTCCCATATTTTTGAGCCCAAAATTAAGAAATAAATATTTTAAACATTCCGTGTATAAGACGACCCCCAATTTTAAACTTTAAAAATTTGTGGGGAAATATAGTCTTATACACGGGAAAATACAGTATAATTTAACCACTAGATGTCACCACCTATGGAGTTTAGAATACAATTTAGCAAATAGGATAGTTTCCTCATCAAGCTGCAGCATGGAGTGCAGAATCGAGATTTGCTGAAGAACTTACTCTGAAAGAGACATTGATTTCAATTGATTACACTAGAGATGAATTTGGTAAATCAACCATGAGCAGTGAGAAACATGTTACTATGGTGAATAAATCTTGACTGGGGAAAAATTGATTGCTTAATTTGGAAAGATGTAGAAAAATAATAGATGGAAGGAATGCAGTTCATCTTCAGTATCTCATGACTTTTCTAACAATGATTAAACAGTTCTTATAAAAAAAAAAGTTGAAGCAGAACATGGGCTAACCGTGAACAGGTTGGATAGTCCAAGGATTGATTTTACGAATTAACCAGGTGGGCAGGGTATAAATAATAAAATTATCATCATTATCAGCAGCAGCAGCTTTGATTCAGAAATAATAACAGCAGAATAATAATGAGTTTTAAGAATGGTTTTGGAGTAGAAGAAGGCTCACCAGAAAATACAGCACAATGGAAAAAGGGAGCCAGTGTAAAAATGAGGAATAGCTGGGAAATGCAGCCTAATATGTTAAATGAAGTAATCCTAAAGAATATTTAAAGCCAGCCAAATGTTGCCTGTTTTTCTAGTAGTCAGAAAACAATTTTGCAACATCAAATTGACCCGCATGCTTGGTTACAGTGAGGCCAGAAAAGATGTCGGACCCATTGTAAGGAAATATTTCCCGTGAAAACTGTGATGCCGCAGCGAAACTCAGCGTATATTCTTGTGACGTGATTCTCCGCCATCTTGCCACTTGCGTCTGTTTTCAGGGAAGGTGAGGAGCAATGCAAAAGGCAGCCCCCCTGTGCACCCAAGTGAGCCCTTGAATGCTGATTTCCTAATAAATAATAGGAAACTCCTGCCCACCTAGCAGTTTGAAAGCACCTCAAAGTTCAAGTAGATAAATAGGTACCGCTCCGGTGGGAAGGTAAACGGCGTTTCCATGTGCTGCTCTGGTTCGCCAGGAGCGGCTTAGTTACGCTGGCCACATGACCCGGAAGCTATACGCCGGCTCCCTCGGCCAATAAAGCGAGATGAGTGCCGCAACCCCAGAGTCGGTCATGACTGGACCTAATGGTCAGGGGTCCCTTTACCTTTACCTTAATAGGAAACAGATCTAAATAAATTGGTGGTGGGAGACAGGGGCTGCCTTTTGCATTGCACTTGGGGCAGGGTGTCGCTACGTAGGGCACATGTGTGGAGTCGCTACGTACAACGCATGAGCTGTATGTAGTTACAGTGCACATGCACTTTACATAGTGGTTTGCCGGTGGCGCTGCTCCAGCGCCGTACGGACGGTGCCGGGATCCTCTGCTTGTGGTTGTAGCAGCGACAGACGGATCCCACTGCCGTCCGTATGGCGCTCAAGTGATGCCAGCAGCAAACTGCTATGTACAGCACATGTGCGGCTTCACTACATACAGTGCATGCATGCAGCGCAGCACATGCGCTGCACATAGTGGTTGCCACTGGTGCCGGGATTCTCTGCTCACAGCTGCAGCTGCAAATGGAGGATCCTTTACACGTGGCTGCAGCAGCATGATTGCTGCTCATGCTGCCGCGAGCCCCTGCGGGGTGCCTTCTTGTCACCCCCCCCCAGACACGCACCTGGGGCGCACCGCCCCCCACCGTTGCAATGCCACTGGTGGGAGAAACCTACTGAGAAAATACCCCAAGAAGCAAATCATCCTGTATCAGCAACCAAGGAGATTTTCTCTCTCTTAATAAAGGAGATAGAAATCTCGGGAGCATCAGCAAGCTTCAATATGTCACCGTTGGTGTATGACCAAGGACCTTCGTAAACTGAAGCATCCATGTGTGAAGGAAGAAAAGCAATTAGCAGGGAAAGGATTGCATTAGGTATAGCTCATTCAGTGCAAAAAGAGGAGCACCTTCATCGAAAACCTGAGCGCAGAACAGAGGGAGCTGTAATACTTCAAGGACAATTCTAATTGCTCTTTAATTTCTTTATGCATTATCTCCATTGACATATTTCTTCCTCTCAGTATCTACCCATTTAATTTAATTTTCACTACTGTTTCTGCTTTCTGTCGCATTGTGTTGTTTCCCCCCTCCCTTCCCAACCTGGGTTTTGTTTAATTATAATTAATAAGTCAAGTTCATTGCTACTATAAAGGCTTTTAAAAAATAATAAAAAGGACTCCATTTGCCGTTTATTCCGCACAATGTGGGGTAATGGTGGCAAAGTGTAAGATCCCTGCTATTTTCAAACAAAAGGGAAGCCGCTGCATTTCTTGAAATCCTCCCCATGAACCCCAGAGTATCTGTCTGGAGGAAACCTGGCTTCGCCCTGACACAACAAAAGCAGTCAGTTTAATGAAAGTGTATTCAAAACGTATTATGAAGGAGGCATGGGTTGTGATCCCCAAAGCACTTGGTGCAGAAGAACCACCATGGAGGTCAATGGGATTGCTGTGGAGTAAGTGGTCTGAGGATTTCAGCCACTACCTTGAATTCCTGCATGCGCCTTCCCTTTTATTTTCCGGCTTGTCCAGACATCAAATTTGGAAGCATTTCCTCTAATGCTGACGGGAAAGGGTTTTTCTTTTCCAAGCTCAAGTGCCTAATTAGGAAAAAGTTTCTCTGCCTTTCACCCCTCCACTTGAGTGCGGCTGCTCTCCAGAGCCCCATCGACAATGCAGGCATTTATAACCTTAGAGTGGAGCAGCAGGAAGCTCTATTCCATTATTGTGTGATAAATGAAAACAACAGACAGAAAATAGCCTCATTCAAGCAGTACACCTGCTTTGTGCCTCTTCTGATCCCGGCTGAATTTTACAAGGGCTTTTTCCCCCCTTCCTTTTTTGGAGCGGGGACCATAAGCAGAGACCAATTGGGGAAATCATCATTACTGAAGTCTCTGAACTGGCCACTTCAGATAGGTTGCCTAGTTCTTAGGTTATCCTTTCCCAATAGCTATAGACTTCCCTCAATTGTTTCCATTTTAGAAACTGCCTTTGATTCTGAAGCTTTCAATTTGCCACAAGTCCTAGTTATTGCATGAGTTATTTCATCTGGTGTTCATGCAGACATGTTGTGCTTAAAGTTACCAGATGCAAAGAAAGAGAGCTTCTCTCCCCACTCAGCCGAACTACACTTTGCAAATACCTTTAATAGCTGTGTAGGAGAAGGAATTTCTAGGCAAGAATGGATTCCACCCCATTCTTTCCCTTTATTGTGTACTCTGCTCTGCATGCCACTGTTCCTGAATTTTGGTTTAACTACGATAAATACTCAACTCTATCTCTCATTTAAATTGGAACTGGTGAGAACAGTGAATGTCCAGCGTGAGTGTCTGGAGGCTGTGGGGGAATGGATGGCAAATCTATATCTCCAGATGTTCTGCTGAGTGGATCCCTGGACTTCTGTCCCAATGTCCCACCCTGTCAATTCAGTTCATTTGTATCTCCCCTCTCCCATGTTACTGATGCTCATATACCCATAGGCAGGCCACTGCCACAAACATGACACAGTCATGTATACAATTTTATGTACTACTCCCAGTGCTACCTCCACTATCATGCCTTTAAGCACCGGTTCTGAGGATCACCAGTGGGGACAGAGTTGTTGCAGCCATCCCTTGCTTTTGAACTTCCCATAAAGCATCGGATTAGTCACTAAGGCAACAGGATCCTGGAGTTTGATGGATCTTTAATCTGATTTAGCAGGGCTCCAAATGGGACGCGGGTGGCGCTGTGGTCTAAACGACTGAGCCTAGGGCTTGCTGATCAGAAGGTTGGTGGTTTGAATCCCCACAACGGGGTGAGCTCCCGTTGTTCGGTCCTAGCTCCAGCCCACCTAACAGTTCGAAAGCACGTCAAAGTGCAAGTAGGTACCATTCTGGCAGAAAGGTAAATGGCGTTTCCGTGCAGTGCTCTGGATCGTCAGAAGAGGCTTAGTCATACTGGCCACATGATCCAAAAGCTGTACGCTGGCTCCCTCGGCCTATAGAGCAAGATGAGCACCTCAACCCCAGAGTTGTCCACAACTGGACCTAACGGTCAGGGGTCCCTTTACCTTTACAAGTAGTTGGTTGCATGTTTGTAAGTTTCACTCAACTTACTACCTGTAATATGAGAATCACGTCTGCAGTCAAGCCAATTTGGAGGTTTTCCTTCAGGCAAAATGACTGGGGGATTGCGAGATAAGCCAAAAGGGTAACACTAGACAAATTTCCTGAGGAGATTGCGCACACTACTGTGGTGTGGGACACATAATTTGCTTATTTTATTGATTCCATAAAATTTATATACCACTTGATTGTAAAAAATAAAAGCTCAAAGCGGTTTACAAAAAGAATAGAACAATAAGATTATTAGTAAAACCATTCCGAAAATTAAAACCAGCACCAAACTAAAAATATACCAGCATTCTAGATATTTGGGTAGGCTTGTCTAAACAAAAATGCCTTTAGCAGGCACCAAAAAGAGTATGTTGAAGACACTTGTCTGATATCAAAAGGCAGAGAGTCTCAAAGTGTAGGTGCCATAACACTAAAAGATTGAGTTCTTACAAATGCAGAACAGATATTATATGGCACCTGTAACAGTGCCAATTCTTCAGATCAAAGCAGTTGAGTGGGCATATATGTGGTAACGTGATCTCGTAGGTACAGTAAACGGCTCCCAACTTATTGAGGGCTTTGTATACTGGTAGTAGTAATACCTTGAACTTGGCCCAGTTCTAAATCGGCAACCAGTGGGACTTCCGGAGGCGGCGCGTTCAGCAATGGCGGTCCTCTTCAGCTGCTGAAGAGGGGCTCCGCGGAAAAGGGTCGTGCGCTGCGGCACAGCGACGACCCACTTAGAGAAACCACGGGTAGAGTGAGCCCGTGGCCGTGGGGTTCGGCGGGCACCAGAAGCGACCTCGGAAACGCAGAAGAGACCCCGTAAGGGGTATCGGAACGTGGAGGGGGTAGCGGTGCTGTGAATCCATCGCTCTTTCCGCGGAAGCGAAGCCGCGCGGCTGCTGCTGATCAGCGCTGACCTTTCTTCCTTGAACAACTGAATTGAAACAACTTACTCGTGAGTAAGAAACCTGAGGCTCTATTTGAACTTAATTTGGCGAAATTTGGCTGAAAGCGGGAGACGCTAAAAAGGAAGTCAGTCTTCCGGCTCTGTTTAAAGTGTCGAGCAAAGACTTTTCTAAAGCGGAAGCATTGAAAGGAGGTTAAAAGAAGCTGGAATCTACTTTGCAAATTCGATCTAGACTGTTTAAAACTTAAAAAAAGTTATAACAGCTTTGTAAGTGGATAAAGACTGTGGTTCCTCTTTCTGTTCACCAGTGGATTACAAAGTTACGAAACCTGGCTATCGGTCTGCCTGGATACAAGTAACATCGGACTGCGGTAACTGTATATAAAGCTATATTGGGCTACCTTGTATCTTTAAAAAAAAGGAACTGTTGCATGCACCCTGGTTAAGAATTTTTATTCTCTGCAGTTAAAATTGAATGGAGGGTTCCCCTCCTGTTCTGGACTTTATTTAATTCTTTTTTTGTGTGTGGGGGAACTTAATGGTGGAAACTCTTCATCCTTCCTTCCTAACTGTTTTATTTTTTGGGAGCTCCCCCTACTGGATTGTAGAATTATTAATCTCTGAGAACTGCTGGCTTTTATATCTGGATGTTTACTTTCTTTTGGATTGTTTCCCATGGGATTTACAATTTGACCTTGACTTAGGGACAGCTGTGGAATGAGTGGCGCACCAAAAACAAGGGCTGGAAAGAAAGCAAAACAAACTGAACTGTTGCAAACAACTTTGCCTGTGCAGCTACGTAGATCGTCTGTTCCAATTGTGACAGGCCTGCAAGAAGGACAACATATACAGCCACCTCTTGGGGAGATGGCTGCAGGAGGGTTAGATCCTGTCTCTAAAGAAATATTGGACCAACTGGCAGCATTGAATAAGAAAGCTGATGAACAAGCAGCTAGATTTGATGAACAATCTGCTAAATTTGACCAGGTGACAGCTTCTATTGATAAATTGACAGACCAGGTCACTAAGAATACACAGGCAATAGGTAATATTGAAAAGACTACATCAGAAAACCGAAAATTAGTCGAAGAAGTAAACACGAAAGCAGACGAAAACAAAAAGAGGATAGAGGAATTAAATTAAATTAAAACCAGCACCAAAATTAAAACCAGCACCAAACTAAAAATATACCAGCATTCTAGATATTTGGGTAGGCTTGTCTAAACAAAAATGCCTTTAGCAGGCACCAAAAAGAGTATGTTGAAGACACTTGTCTGATATCAAAAGGCAGAGAGTCTCAAAGTGTAGGTGCCATAACACTAAAAGATTGAGTTCTTACAAATGCAGAACAGATATTATATGGCACCTGTAACAGTGCCAATTCTTCAGATCAAAGCAGTTGAGTGGGCATATATGTGGTAACGTGATCTCGTAGGTACAGTAAACGGCTCCCAACTTATTGAGGGCTTTGTATACTAGTAGTAGTAATACCTTGAACTTGGCCCAGTTCTAAATCGGCAACCAGTGCTGATCTCTGAGCATGGGTGTTCTATGCGGACAAAACCTCACTCCCGTCAGCAATCGAGCTGCAGCATTCTGCACTAACAGCAGCTTCCAGATCAATCGCAAGGGAAGCCAAACGTAGAGAACATTACAGTAATCCTGTCTTGAAGTAACCAATGCATGAACTACTGTGGCCAGGCTTTCCCAGTCCAGGAATGGTCAAAGCTGAAAACAGGTATGAAATTCACAGCCTGTTATGGCTTGAAAGAAAATTATCATGATGTATAGATGGTATTTAACTCCAAAGAAGCTAGCTCAGATGTTTCAGAATGTATCAAATAAGTGTTAGAAATATGTGTAAGAATTGTGAAGGTTCTTTCCATCACATGCGGTGGAACTGCAGGGAGGCCAAGGCCTATTGGAACTTGGAGGAGAAGGAACTGGGTGACATTAATCCCCTTTCCAGCAGCAGAGGCCAAGGAGACTTAAGGTTTGCCCAGTCCCATTACATGTCTTTGTATGCAGGGTTTTCGGGGTGGGTGGGTGTTTTGGGGGGTAAAGTAGCATTAAGATATGAGACTCATGCACATCTGCAATAAGAAAAGTACATGAACAATGAGTTATTTGATTCGATGGCAGCTAAGAAACTGGACACATGAAGGGGAGAGAAGACAAGACAAGGGAAAAGGTAGAGTAGATGAGTTCAGGTACACAGGATATGGAGAAGTTTTCTCACCTAGTAACAGGAAGAGAGAAATGGTTGTCACAAAGGTGGAGAGCATCAATGGAGATGTACAGATATATGCAGTCAACATTTCATAAAACTTTTCCTAGCTTGGACCACTTTATGCTACAGAGGCAGATTACATACTTGAGTCTTTTCCATGCAAAATCCTCCTTAAGGTAAAGGGACCCCTGACCATTAGGTCCAGTCGTGAGCGACTCTGGGGTTGTGGCGCTCATCTTGCTTTACTGGCCAAGGGAGCCGGCGTACAGCTTCCGGGTCATGTGGCTAGCATGACTAAGCCACTTCTGGTGAACCAGAGCAGCACACGGAAATGCTGTTTACCTTCCTGCCGGAGCGGTACCTATTTATCTACTTTGACTTGCTTTCGAACTGCTAGGTTGGCAGGAGCTGGGACTGAACAACGGGGGCTCACCCCATTGCGGGGATTCGAACCACTGACCTTCTGATCGGCAAGTCCTAGGCTCTGTGGTTTAACTCACAGCGCCATCTGCGCCCCATAAAATCCTCCTTGCACCTACACAAATAACACACCCAGAAGATGGGTTCACCATCACTACTTAATGAAAGGGTATTTCTTTGTGGGATCAAATATTTAGTTGTACAGTTTTTCCAACTTCAGTGTGAAGTGTCTCAATGAAGGGAACATTTTAGTTCTTGATTCTTTCACTCAGATAAACTAACTGTCCTCTGGAATGGGCCCTAGTGTTCCATTGGCCAGTTGGACCCACTGCCAGGGGAAAATCTGAACAAGGACTGCTGGCATTGGCCAGTAGCTGGCAGCTGGGCAATCAGGCCTGCCATTGGGCCTGCCACCTGGCTCACCAGGAAGGTGAGCGGACTTAGAGAAAGACTGCAATCCAAGAAAGGTGTGTAAATAGAATTTTGAAAGAATGTAGGTTAAGATTTTGAATAACGGCTAATAACTTTAAAATAAAGTATCTGAAGCGTTGAGTCCATCAGAATCTAGGGCTGAACCTTTGAACGTTCACCCTTCACTAATGTGAACAAGTCTCCTGTTGTATTTGCCACATCTCTTTATCCTCTGTCCAGTCAGAGAACATCACAGAGCATTTGTGCCTGATGGATGGAATTGCTTATGGCATGTCATAACGTGATCGAAAGTGACATGGTGTGTTAAAATATTGGTCAAAAGCTCTCAGGGTGGTAAAATCTTCATGACACATGAAAATGTCTCGAAGCAAATACTTCATTTGTTGCATGCCTTATCCTTGGCCTATGCACCAGATAGGCATAGTTTTCTTTTTCCAGAATATTTGGGGCATATAATATTTGCTTCTTCCCCCAAAAGAACCATGAGCAGATTTTATCTAAATGGAGGTGTCAATGGAATGGACCAGCTGCATTAGCAGCAAGGAGGCATAGTTACAAGCCACAAGTGGGGGGAGACCTAAAATTGCAGCAGCAGCAAAATGGTTTCACAGAAGCAGGGAATTAACTTTATTTTTTCGGAGTTGTTGCATCTATAGCACAATTCATCCAGCACTGCCTATGACTAGAAACAATTTTCTCTAGCAGCTGTTAGTGGTTTAAATGTACCAGGAACACTGTTGCCTGCATGCTGAATATATATCAGCTGAGCTGAAACTACTCACTGGTTTTTGTTTCATCTTTTGAAAACAGTGACAAACCGGCAACACATTTGAACCTGATTTTAGGACTCCTCTATGTTCAAGATGAAGACAGATAGGAATTTTGTTGGCTTCTGTCTGTCTCAATAGGCAATGAAGTGCGCCTCCGGGGGTGAAGTCAAACCACTGGAGAATCACAGCGCCTGATGTGGCTGCAGACACTGGTAGCAGATAACTGTTTTCCCACATTGTTTTGCTGTGTTAGCAGCACTGGGACTTATCTGGGATGCAAACCAGGGCAATGTCTCCTGGGCTACCCAGACAACAAGACCAACAGGACCGCCTTGCTGATGTGGTCCAAAGGAAAGCAGAGCAATACATTTGGCACCAGCTTGGCTGCAGGAGTTGCCAGAAGGAGTCATCCAAGGTGCCATCTAACCATCTTATGGACTTCACTCTGGATTTGTGTAGGTAGGGTTTCCTCCTTAGCCTTTTCTTCTCCCAAAGATGTCCCACAAGGCAGCAGGTATGGATTTTTCCACTGGGTTTACTCCTGAAGCCTTTCTCACAAGGCAGCAGAGGTTTAGGACCACAGTTTTCCTTTTCCTAGGTGAGCCCCATCTTCACCTCACTTCCTTCTACAGCATGTGAAGAAACTGCCTTCTTGACTGTTGGACCCACTATTGGTTTCGTTAACTCAATCCACCAGAGTCTTCGCATGGAGCGGAAGTCCCTAACTCACAGAGGGTTTAAGACCCATCAGCTATTCTCACCTGGTTTAGCCGGCCAATTGAAGCCGTTGCCCGGGGTACATCCACTGTCACATGTTGACAGCTTCTAGGAGTCGCAGGTGAGAGCTGAGTGCAGGATGGGGACCAAAGGTGGACCAACCACCCCAGAAGGAGCACAATGTGTCCTCCACCAGAGGTACTACCCCTGAGGCAGAGTGAGCCCATAGAAAAATAATGGAATTACATTGGGACAGTCTACTCACATAGGCAGCTCCCTTATAAGAGCAAGCGTCCATCTTGCTCAGTACGGTCAACATCTTTCCAAGTGTTCAGATGGCAAGCTTATATACATCTGCTACTGAAATTCATGGCATTCCCAGATTCTGATGTGTGGGCTTTCCCCTGCAAGGTTGAATGATGCACTGCCTGCTTGTGGGGTCATGGAAGCTTGCAAAAATTGTGTATGGGCAAATTCTGAAGTGCAGTGTCTCTAGGCTTGCCATACGTTACGAAAATTCCTGACAGGTGCTGGTTTTTGGGTGTAAAAATGGTGTCGGGGGAATTTAGCTGAATTGGCAAAATGTCAGGGGAAACCCAGATGGAAAAAGCAGCAGAAACAACTAAAAAAAGCTTAAAATCACTATTTTTGGGATAAGTTCCCCCCAAAAAGCTAAAATAAAAAAAGCTTAGCAATTTGGGTGGTTTCCTAAAAATAGGCCCAACTTCGCAGGTGTGAGGAATTTTACTTTTTGAAATGTGGCAACCCTAAGTGTCTCTTCGTGCTGGTCACAGCCATGCCGCTCCTGTGATTTTACAACCTTCACTGTGGTCTAAACCACAGAGCCTATGGCTTGCCGATTGGATGGTCAGCAGTTCAAATTCCCGCAACAGGGTGAGCTCCCATTGCTCAGTCCCAGCTCCTGCCAACCTAGCAGTTCGGAAGCACGCCAAAGTGCAAGTAGATAAATAGGTACCGCTCCGGTGGGAAGGTAAATGGTGTTTCCGTGCACTACTCTGGTTTTGCCAGAAGCGGCATAGTCATGCTGGCCACATGACCCTGAAAAACTGTCTGTGGACAAACATTGGCTCCCTCGGCCAGTAAAGTGAGATGAGCGCTGCAACCCCAGAGTCATTTGCGACTGGACTTAACTGTCAGGGGTACTTTACCTTTTTAAGGTTATACAATAAAAATGAACTTTCAGTCTCTTACTTTGTTTGGGGTTCTGTAGAGCCTCTTTTTCTCTTTCCTACTTGAGTCAGACCCTTGAAGAAGGGCCATAGGATTTTGAGAGAAGCAGAAGAGAGGAAGATGTATCAGCTCTGAGTGTGCTTTTGTGGTGCGAACTACCGTATTTTTCGCATTATAGGATGCACCGGACCATAGGAGGGGGAGAACAGGGGAAAAAAATTCTTCCCCTCTCTGCTCAGCGCCCCTTCAGTGAAGCGGTAGGAGAAACGGAGCCCCTTCCATTTCTCCTCCCGCTTTGCTGAAGGGGCGCTGTGCAGAGAGGAAAAACTGTGCAGCGCCTCTCCAGCAAAGCGAAGCCTGGAGAGCAAGAGGGATCAGTGTGCTCTCCAAGCTCCCCTCTCGCTCTCCAAGCTTCAGGCGGCTATCCGCAAGCCTTCGGAGTGCAGCGGGAACTCCCGCTGGCTATCCGCAAACCTTCAGAGCGCAGTGGGGACTCCCGCTGCGCTCCGAAGGCTTGCGGATAGCTGCCTGAAGCCTCTGGAGCGCAGTGGGAGTTCACATTGTGCTCCGGGGGCTTCAGGTGGCTTCAGCGAAAGCAACGCAAAGCCTCCGGAGCGTGGGGGGAGCTCTCCCTCTACGCTTCGGAGGCTTTGCATTGCTATCGCTGAAGCCAAGGAACCTGCATTTGCTCCATAAGACGTACACACATTTCCCCTTAATTTTTGAAGGGGGAAAAGTGTGTCTTATAGAGTGAAAAATACGGTATTTCCTTTTTAAAGCCTTTGACTCATGGTCATCACCTTGTTGAATCACCACAATCTGCCCAGTTTTGAAAATAACTCGCCTAGAATAAAGATATTGTAGCCTCTCTGGAGGCAACCAAAGTATTGACGAGAGAAGAGAGGTAGCATATGTTATTCTCCCTCCCCAGCTCCTACTGAATTGTATAATGCCAGGCAACATTAATCAGTACTAAGAAGAATACTAAGAAGAATAGAAGGTCTAATGTACTGCCCTGGAGAGACATCTCCATTAATTGCTTGCCAAGTAGTTGATTTTACTCTACTGCCTGCAGTCTATAGGAAAACTGTGATCCATTAAAACAGGCTGGATAATTCCATAACCTTTCATGCTGCGTTGCACAATGTCAAGTTATGTCAAAGTTTTTGTGTTTTTTTAGCCACCCACGAATGGTAGCTTTCTTGTCGTCTCAATTTCAGATTATGTTCAGTTTAACTGAAGATTCCGCCCACTAGGAACAGAAATGGACAACTCAGGGGTTGTAAGCTTAGATTCAGGTCCCAAGTAGCCTGATCCAGCCCCTGCCAGCCCCACCATATTTTCATCATGGTACAGATTGTAAACAGGGACACGGGTGGCGCTGTGGGTTAAACCACAGAGCCTAGGACTTGCCAATCAACAGGTCGGCGGTTCGAATCCCCATGGCGAGGTGAGCTCCCATTGCTTGGTCCCTGCTCCTGCCAACCTAGCAGTTCGAAAGCACGTCAAAGTGCAAGTGGATAAATAGGTACCACTCTGGCGGGAAGGTAAACGGCGTTTCCGTGTGCTGCTCTGGTTCGCCAGAAGTGGCTTAGTCATGCTGGCCACATGACCTGGATGCTGTACGTCGGCTCCTTCGGCCAATAAGCGAGATGAGCACCGCAACCCCAGAGTCGTCCGTGACTGGACCTAATGGTCAGGGGTCCCTTTACCCTTTACCTTTACAGATTGTAAACAGGGAACCCACAGTTTTGCTTAAAGGTTTTGAGAACTAAGCATACCCTACACTTTAAGGTTATGTCTTTTCTATGAATTTACAGTGTAATGTATAGGGGATGGGCACAGAGCTGGGCATTCTCAAGCCGAGGAGTGGCTAAACTGTGGGCTCAAAGTCCTATCAGCCAGAGTGACCAATGTCAAGGATAATGGGATTTATAATCCACCAGCATCCAGAGAGCCACAGAGTGGCCACCCCTGTTTTAGCCCACAGGTAGCAGTGGACTTAAGCACCCATTTAGGGCTGCGTTGGTTCATGACCATTGCAATTAAATGTACACATGTTCATGTATTGGGGTGCTGGGACACAGGTGGCACAGTGGTCCAAACCACTGAGCCTCCTAGGCTTGCTGATCGGAAGGTTGGCAGTTCAAACCCTCGCAGCGGTGGGGAGCTCCCGTTGCTCTGTCCCAACTCCTGCCAACCTAGCAGTTTGAAAGCATGTCATTGCCAGCAGATAAATAGGTACTACTGCAGCGGGAAGGTAAATGGAGTTTTTGTGCACTCTGGCACTTGTCATGGTGTCCTGTTGCACCAGAAGCGGTTTAGTCATGCTGGCCACATGACCCAGAAAGCTGTCTGTGGACAAATGCCAGTTCCCTCGGCCTGAACAAGGAGATGAGCGCTGTGGCGATCACACAGGGTCCCTGGATGTTTAACGGTCTATTGATCCCTGTGCCGCTACTGTGATCGTTTCCCCGCTGCCACCAACCAGTTACTCTCTGGTAAAACACTGAGTCCAGTCAGTTGTTAAAAGTGAACCAAAAAAATAAGTTTATTTTACAAACGTTAACAAGTTTATGGTTTCTCAGATAATATTCCTGTCAGTATCTTAACTTTAGTTTCTTTACCTGCCTATACCTTCTTAATACCTTCTGACTGATTAGCTCAACTGTTTGAGTGACTCCTCTTAACAAATTCTCTCACTCTCTCCCACCAGACTAGCCCAACCCACAGACTTATCTTCTCTGTCTCTTCTAACTCCAGACTGTCTTCTCAACCACTCTAACTCTAACTCCTAACTCCTCCAAAAAACCCTCTGTGCTTAAACCTTATACGCAGTTGACTCCACCCCTTGGGTACCCATTGGTTAGTCATTTTACAATTAGTTAACCCTTTCCTTATGAACCCAGTATGATTTCACACACCTAGAAGGGCAAACACCACAAGCGCCATATCCCATGGTCGAATTCAACTGGACTTAACCGTCCAGGGGCCCTTTACCTTTTACCTTATTGGGGTACTTCATAATTCCAATGTTATTATTGCTTGATGGAATCCATTTTACCTTGGAGGGAAAGCTGACCAAAATCTGGAAATACATATTGTACCTCTTAAAACAGGAATGTGTGGCATCCACTGGTGCTGTGGTGTCAGAAAAGCAGTCACTGTCACAAAGAAAAACAATGTCCACCAAGTCCCCAGGGCTATAATACACATGGCTGGTGAAAAAGATGAGCTGCAGAAAAAACCTTTTGTCTCCCTGCTTGTATGTCCCCTATTTTAGCAAAAAAACAACAACCAAAAAACAAAAAAACAAAAAAAAACAAGAAGGTCTATGAGCATGATGCAACTTTGGCCTTGTGGGAGTTACAGAGGAAAGAGAGGAACTTAAAATTAAGACTGATTCCGGAGAATGAAAAAGACAACCTTGTGGAATATTTGACACGGGAGTTTGCGGACTGCTGGGACCTTGAGGAAGACGAATTCAAAATCACAACTGCCTTTAGACTGGGTAAAAAGCAAGATAGAAAGACACCGAGAGATTGTCTGATCACACTCAGATCTAAGGAGGAAAGAGATAAAATTTTAGGACTACACTTTGAAAAGGCCTTGCAAATTGGAAATTCAGCTGTACAGATCTTTAAAGACATACCAAAATACATTTTGGATTTAAGAAACTTCTACAAGGACTTGGTTCTTTTGTTAAAGAAAAATTCTATTCGCTTCAGGTGGGAGTTCCCACAAGGACTGTCATTCGACTACAAGGCAAAGAAAGTGAAAATAAAGACAATTCAAGATAAAGACAAATTTTTGGCAAGATATCAGGAGGACCTACAGAAGGGGACTGTGGACGTACTTGCAGAACAGAGGAGAGCACTGGATATCCTGAATCTCTCGTTTGGACAAAAACCACCACCATCAGAAGAAGAGCAACAACTTGGAGCTGTTGGAGGAGCCTTAAGAAAATAACAAGATGGCTTTGCAATTCCTTAGTTGGAATTGTAATGGACTGAATGGGCCTTTGAAGAGAAGACAAGTATTTCATATTTTGAACAGAGAACAACTGGATTTGATATGTTTACAAGAAACTCACATAACCAGAGCCCACAGGAGATTACTCACAAATAAAAGGCTAGGACAAGAATTTATTTCATCAGACAAAGTTAAGAAGAGAGGAGTTGTAATATATGTGAAGGAGAAATGGACTCCAAAAATGATATTCAAAGATGAACAAGGGAGATATCTGGCTGTGGAGATACAAGTACAAGGAGAAAAATTTCTAGTTGTTGGAATTTATGCACCAAATGAAGGCAAATCTGACTTCTTTAAGAGACTTCATGAAACTTTGACGGACTATCTGGATTACAATATGATAATCATGGGAGACATGAATGGCGTGGTCTCCACTAATATGGACAAGGCACAAAGACTAACAGTCACTAAAGAAGGGAGACTCCCTAAGACTTTTTTCGAAATGACAGAAAACATGGACTTGATAGACATTTGGAGAACAAGGAACCCTCTGGAGAGAGAGGGAACCTTTTTCTCCCAAGCAATGATGACCTGGACCAGAATTGACCAAATCTGGGTTACTAGTGGACTCGCTCCAAAGATTAAGAAAGTGGAAATCTGCCCAAAAACTTGCTCCGACCATAACGCCGTGAAGATGGAGATGAAACCCACAATAACTGGTCAATTTAGATGGAGAATGAATGACACCCTCTTTCGAGATAAGGAGATTCTCACGAAGGCCCAAAAGACCCTAAAAGACTATTTTGAAATAAATTTGAGGACCGACGTGGAGAAAAGAGTGATCTGGGACGCAAGTAAAGCGGTTATGAGAGGATTTTTGATTCAACAAAATTCAATAAAGAGGAAAAAACAAAATGAGAAAAAAGAGAAGATCTTGGAAATGATAAAGGAAGGAGAGAGGAAATTAAGAACAAAACCAAAGTCTCAGGACATTTTAAGAGAGATCAAGTTATATCAAACTCAATATATGGAATTGATGAACCAAGAGATTGAATGGAAGATAAAGCAAATGAAGCAAAAGACTTTTGAATCAGCAAATAAATGTGGCAAACTTTTGGCATGGCAATTGAAGAAAAGGCAGAAACTAAATACAGTTACAAGCCTAGAGGTGGATGGAAAGAACATATCTAAACCCAATGAAATTAGAAATTGCTTTTTAAGTTACTTCAAAAAACTCTACACCCAAGGCCCGCAAAATGAAGAAGATATAGACAAATTCCTTGGAAGATATGGATTACAAAATATCTCTCAGCAAAGTAAGATGGACTTGAACCAGAGAATCTCAGAACAAGAGATAGAGGCTGCCATTCAGAATATGCAACTGGGCAAATCTCCGGGACCAGATGGACTGACTTCTAGATACTATAAATCGCTGAAGGAATGGCTGATTCAACCACTAAGAGAAGTTTGTAATGAGATTCTTGAGGGAAAAAGGGCACCTGAATCGTGGAAAGAGGCATATATTTCACTCATACCAAAGTCAGAGACTGAAAAGACCCAACTCAAGAACTACCGCCCAATATCACTCCTTAATGTGGATTACAAAATTTTTGCAGACATTTTGGCAAAAAGATTTAAAAGAGTTTTGATGGAGAAGATTCATAAAGACCAAGCAGGCTTTCTCCCTAAAAGACACCTAGCAGACAATGTAAGGAATGTAATAGACATCTTGGAAAAGCTGGAGGTGAATATAAACACTAAAGCAGTATTGATCTTTGTGGATGCGGAGAAAGCCTTTGATAACATCTCTTGGAGTTTTATGAGGAAGAATCTTCATGGGATGGGGGTAGGCCAGGGTTTTGAGAATGGTATGGCTGCAATATATTCTGAACAAAAAGCTAAACTGATTGTAAATAATGTTGTGACTGAGGAACTTAAGATAGAAAAAGGAACACGACAGGGGTGCCCAATTTCCCCATTACTTTTCATCTCGGTTCTGGAGGTGTTGCTGAATATGATAAGAAATGACCAGCAGGTCAAAGGTGTGCAGGTCGGAGCTAAACATTATAAGTTAAGAGCGTATGCAGATGACCTAGTATTGACTTTGCAAGAGCCAAACACTAGTACGAAAAGGGTCTTAGAAATAATACAACAATTTGGCCAGGTAGCTGGATTTAAGTTGAACAAGCAAAAAACTAAAGTTTTAGGGAAAAACCTAACAGATATGGAAAAGGAGAAATTTCAGGAGGAAACAGGTTTGACAGTGGTTAAGAAGGTGAAATACCTAGGGGTTTATTTAACACCTAAGAATGTCAATTTGTATAAGGACAATTATGAAAAATGTTGGTCAGAAATTAAAAAAGATTTAGAAATATGGTCAAATCTGAAACTGTCAATGTTAGGCCGAATTGCAGTAATTAAAATAAATGTATTGCCTAGAATGTTATTTTTGTTTCAGACCTTGCAGATTCTTGACAAGATGGAATGTTTTAAGAGGTGGCACAAAGACATTTCGAAATTTGTCTGGCAGGGCAAAAAGCCCCGAATTAAATTCAAAATACTGACTGACGCTAAAGAAAGAGGGGGTTTTGCCCTGCCGGACCTAAAATTGTACTATGAGGCAGCAGCTTTTTGCTGGCTGAAAGATTGGATGCTCCTCGAGAACACGGACATCTTGGATCTGGAAGGTTTCAATAATGCTTTTGGTTGGCATGCATATCTTTGGTATGACAAAGTTAACAGTATTTTTAAAAATCACATTGTTAGAAAAGCATTATTTAATGTTTGGATAAGATATAAAGACCTATTGGAAAATAAAACCCCTAGATGGGTGTCACCAGTGGAGGCTAAAGCAGTGAAGAAACTCAATATGGAGGTCGGATGGCCGAAGTATTGGGAAATCTTAGAACAGGATGGAGACAAGTTTAAACTACAAAGTCAGGAGAAATTGAAGCACAAAGTAGAAAATTGGTTTCAATATCGCCAAATAATGGAATTTTTTAAACAGGATAGGAAAATCGGTTTCCAGGTGGAGAAATCAAAACTAGAGACCGAATTGTTAGAACCTAATACTAAGAATTTATCTAGAATGTATAACTTGCTGTTGAAATGGAACACACAGGATGAAACAGTTAAATCGGCTATGATTAAGTGGGCGCAGGATGTTGGACACAACATTATGTCAGATGACTGGGAATGGTTATGGAACACCGGTATCAAATTTACGGCATGTAATGCCTTAAAGGAAAACATTATGAAAATGGTTTACAGGTGGTACATGACCCCAGTCAAACTGGCAAAAATCTACCATTTGCCCGATAATAAATGTTGGAAGTGTAAAGAGACTGAAGGTACTTTCTATCACCTTTGGTGGACATGCCCGAAGATAAAGGCCTTCTGGGAAATGATCTATAATGAGATGAAAAAGGTACTTAAATGTACATTTCCTAAAAAACCAGAGGCCTTTCTCTTGGGCATTGTCGGCCAATTGGTGACAAAGAAAGATAGAAATTTTTTTATGTATGCCACAACAGCAGCAAGAATACTCATCGCAAAGTATTGGAAGACACAAGATTTACCTACTCTGGAAGAATGGCAGATGAAAGTGATGGACTATATGACATCGGCTGAGATGACAGGCAGAATCCGTGACCAACGAAAAGAGACGGTGGAAGAAGAATGGAAAAAATTTAAAAGCTATCTTAAGGACTACTATAAACTGAATGAATGTTAAAATGTTGTGGTTGCCAGAAGCAATAGGGTACAGGGATACAAGGTTAGACAATAAAAGAGGACTAAGATGACAGAGATTAGAAAGTAACAATTGGGAGTTGCTAGTTCAAATATGGACATTGGGATGCAGAGAGGGGGGGTATGGGGAAGTCCAAGAAAAGAGGTTTATGAAAATATCTTTGAAACTATTTGTGTATGTTTGTCATTTTTTGTGTTTGTTTGTTTTTCTTAAAAATGTTGTAAAACCAATAAAAATTTATTAAAAAAAAAAAAAACACTGCTCAGCACTAGCATGAATTAATTTACATGCTTCTCTAGCCATTGAGAAAATTTCTGTTTGTTTGCCTCAATTTATTCCTTTTACTATGTCACTCTACTGCAGGGGTCTGCAACCTTTAAGACAAAAAGAGCCACTTGGACCCATTTCCAAAGGAAAAAAAACTGGGAGCCGCAAAACCATTGCGACATTTAAAACAAATATATCTCCGGAGCCGCGATCTGACAGCGGGCGGGAAGGTGACGTCAGGACGGTGCGTGATTAACGCACGCACCGCCCCCATGCGATGTCACAGCCAGTACAGCGCCCGCCACAATGGGGAGTGTTGGGGCGCACAATGCGCCTCCTCCCCTCGCTAGTATCCGCCCCGGAGCCGCAGCAAAGGTGTAAAAGAGCCACATGCGGCTCCGGAGCCGCGGGTTGCAGACCCCTGCTCTACAGCCTGAGTAGCTTGCATTACAAGTTAAAGTTGGGGCAAAAGCAAAAATAAAATAACGAACAACACCCCCCCCCCAGTCATTTAAGACATGAGCTACAATTTTAAATTATTCATCCCTTGAAGCAGCACTATTCAGTAAAGGCAAGCATCTGGTTTGGGCGAAGCCTAAATTCTGAGGTGAAAGCAAGGAAATTTCACAAAAATTGAGGCCCCTTCCTTTAGGTCATATGCTATCATTCCTCTACAGGAAACTCTGCCGTCAATATACATTTCCCCTTAATGACACCAGTAAAAAGCCAAATCTGACATGACTTTCTGGTGTCCAACACGTGGTCCCTGGGATTACTTGAGGAATGAGACAAAAGTGTGAGGGGAGGCTGCTGAAACAGCAAAAGAGGGGGGATGCAGTTGTGAACAACTGGAAATTGCTCCCCCTTTTAAGTAAGGTTATTTTTTCCTTCAAGATATTCACTGTCCAGATTTACTATGAACTTGCTGAAGACAGCCCTAAAAACCTTAGCTCAGCCCAGGTGGTAACTTTTCCGAACAATCTGAGTTTGGATCTAAACCTCACTTGGGCCCAACTGAATATCAGATCACAACGAGATGTAGTCAACTTAATCCTACTCAGAGTAGACCAGGGGTCAGCAAACTTTTTCAGCAGGAGGCCAGTCCCCCAGACCTTGTGGGGAGTCGAACTGTATTTCTTTGGGGGGGGGGAAGAACGAGTTCCTATGCCCCACAAATAACCCAGAGATGCCTTTTAAATAAAAGGACACATTCTACTGATGTAAAAACATGCTGATTCCTGGACCGTCTGCGGGCCAGATTTAGAAGGTGATTGGGCTGGATCTGGCCCCCGGGCCTTAGTTTGCCTACTCATGGAGTAGACCCATTAAAATGAAGGAGCCTAAATTATTCATATCTGTTAGTTTCAATAAGTCTACTCTGAATAGGACCAGCATTGAATCCCACCTGTTATGTTTGCTGCAAATGTTCTATGCATTATGATGTGCCCTTCAAATATGCCACAGTTTGGATTGTCATGCTCTGAGATGGTGCCTTATGGTCACTCTGACAGTCACTGAGAATGGTACCCCCAGCTGTGCAGGAGACTGTGCCTCACGTGTAATTGTCAGCTATTAGTTTTATTTCCTAAAATTAAGCTTGAGAGAGGTTCCTCATTGAGTCTGGTAATGGCGTGCTTCTAAATGGTCCCTCTATCCCCAAAAGAGCAGTACTCTATGTGACTAATAACTTTCTTTTTTTTATTTTTAAACCCTGTTGGAGATAATGAGTGTGTGAAATTTTCTATTAGGGGGAAAAAAGGCCTGACAAGCATGAGTGATTGACTGACGATCAAAATTATCAACATTTATAATCATTAGAATGTGAGAGAGTAATTATGAGCACGGCATAGCCGTTACATTAATTAGCTGTAATGGATGCTCACAGCCAGTGAAACGAACAGGAACAATTTAAGGTAATAATAGACGATTAACTTTTTGGACTATTTCAAATCATCTTCTCATTAGCAATGCTGTTAAGGATACCCTTTATTAAGTTCTGCAAGTTTCCATTCAAAAATCTGGGTTTCACTAGTGTGGCACACACACACACACACACACAGACTTGCTGTCATTCAATGTACTTTTTATTTATTATTTTGCTTGAATCAACTTAGATATGCTGTTGCTATTCAACTTTTCAGTTCCTTCTTACCATCAGGGGATCTGCCATGGTGTGGTTGCACACAACTTTAAGCGGGACATCCCAGAATCACAGAAGCCATCCCAACTTCTGTTTCAAATCCTGGAAGTTCTGCTTCTGCCGCCTCACCTCCGCCTCCTCCATGATCCCAGAGATCGGGTGTGTGTGGGGGAACAGTGGGAGAGAGATTACAGAGATTGAGTGGTGAGGATAGGAGATGGAGCACAGAGTTTGGGTGCAAGAGATCATGGCGGAGACTTCTGGTTGATCACCCGTTTAATGGCGGACGGGAGCTCTTTCAGCTGAAAGAGCCCCAGCACTTTGAAGATTGGGGTGACCGCAAGAGCATCACAGAACCCTGAAAAAAACTCAGATTGAGCATTCTGAGGACCTGGTGTTTCTGCGGGTGCCCTGAGTGACTCGCCTGCTCCCCGGTAAGCTCCCATAGGAGCCCTGAGAGCGAGCGGGGTTGGAGACGTGGGCACTGCGGAATCGACTCGCTTTCTTCATAGCGCGAAGCTCCGAGTCCAGCAAGTGTGAGCGATCAATTTCTCTGGAAAAAAAAATAAGATTGGAAAATCGTGAGTAAAAAAAAAAGGGACTTAATTGGAATTATAATTGGCAAGAAAGGGATTTAAATATGTACAGAGGTTGATCCTTTTCCACTAAAGTAAAAGCGGAAGCAGTTACCGCTGACTGAAGCCGCAATTAGAACTTTAAAAGTTAAAACTTCTAAGTAAGACTTCTAAGCCTCCCTTCTGCAGGGGGAAGTGGGGGTGAAAAATTTTGATAGAAAAGATACCCTGCATAAGAAAGACTTGACAGACTCTTCTTTTCTGAAGCGGACCTCCCAGTGAGGGAAGGGTAGACTCCATTGTGACGTCACAAAGAAACAGGATACTTTCAACTTTCGTTTTCCTCTTTGGAGAATACAAAGTAACTGCAGTGGCCTGAACTGGCTAAAGTATTGCAAGAGGTTCTTTTTACCCTCCTGGATTCTTATGAGTGTTCAAATTGACTTTGTTGTTGTTGCTCTTTAGTCGTTTAGTCGTGTCCGACCCTTCGTGACCCCATGGACCAGAGCACGCCAGGCACTCCTGTCTTCCACTGCCCCCCGCACTTTGGTCAAACTCATGCTGGTAGCTTCGAGAACACTATCCAACCAT
This sequence comes from Podarcis bocagei, assembly GCF_964188305.1. NCBI lineage: Eukaryota > Metazoa > Chordata > Lepidosauria > Squamata > Lacertidae > Podarcis > Podarcis bocagei. The sequence continues at coordinate 8,983,110 of NC_138134.1, forward strand.
CTCGTCCTCTGTCATCCCCTTCTCCTTGTGCCCTCCATCTTTCCCAACATCAGGGTCTTTTCCAGGGAGTCTTCTCTTCTCATGAGGTGGCCAAAGTCTTGGAGCCTCAGCTTCAGGATCTGTCCTTCCAGTGAGCACTCAGGGCTGATTTCCTTCAGAATGGAGAGGTTTGATCTTCTTGCAGTCCATGGGACTCTCAAGAGTCTCCTCCAGCACCATAATTCAAAAGCATCAATTCTTCAGCAATCCGCCTTCTTTATGGTCCAGCTTTCACTTCCATACATCACTACTGGGAAAACCGTAGCTTTTACTATATGGACCTTTGTTGTCAAGGTGATGTCTCTGCTTTTGAAGATGCTGAAATTGACTTTGGATATGTTTAAATAAATATAAAAAGAGTAAAAAGAATAAGTGTAAAAATAAGTGTAAAAAGGAGGGAGCGTCTGAGCATGGAGATTGGGTGGTGTCTGGGACTGGGCAGAGAAGGAGTGGTGGAGACCAACTCCCCAGCTTGACCCTTCCAAGGAGGAGGGAGAGGAAAACAGTTTAGAATTACAACAGGGGTTTGAGGGAGGTCGTAGCTCAGAGGCAGATGAGGGGAAAAGTTGGGAAATCATGGGAGAGGAGGAGGAAGCATGGGGGGGGTGGTGACAGCTGATGGACACAGTGTCTTTAGAAAGCATTCCAGACCCCTCCTCTCCCAGAATCTGGCGAACCTTGAAAGTAGGAGAGCAAAGAGCTCAAAGACAGAGGGCACATAGCAGCACCCATGGAAGTGACAAATGAGGAAGTGGGAGAAACGTGTGTGTGTGTGTCTCTGCAGATTTATTTGGGACAACGCCATTATCCAAGAGGCTGGGTTCTATAGCCTCTCTCTGTAAATACTGGATAAAAAGCAGATGGTAAAAAACATTTCCTTGTCTTTGTACGTTCCTGGGCAACCGGCCAGGAGTTGCTGGCAGCATCCTGGCAGGTGGGGTTGGTGGGAGAAAAAGGCTCTTACTGCTTTGTTTGACGAATACAAGGCAGAATGGGAAACGGTACCGCCATTTGCCCGGAGTGACAAATACTGTTTAAGCAGCATAAACGCTACTGACACCCCAACAGGGCTCCCCAGAGTCTGGGTTCTTTCATATGACTGGAAATCATCATACATTCAGAGAGATGAGACCTTTATTCATGCATTTGGAGAACTAGGAAAGCCAGGAGACCACAAAAACCCAACTGGAGTCACAGTGAAGGGGGAGTGATTGAATAGTTTCAACACATAATCTGCACTGTTCAGTTTCTCCAAGTATGAAGTCCCAAAGCTCTCGGAAAGACTTTCTATATTTGCATTTAAAGCCCAGAGTGGCAAGGACTCCCACATGCTAGCTCTGCAGGTCCCTGGTGACCGGATTACTATTTTTTTTTTTAAGATTGAAAGACAGATTTTTGTGTGTGCATGAACAGAGACAGCGATCAGTCCCTTGGAGTGATGCAGGCATTGCCCCATAAAGAAGTCCCCATGACTCCTGATCCAGGTTATCAGATCATATCTGATGAGCCCACTTAGAAATCTGAATTTACTGTACATTTGTAGCCTTCAGTACAGCTCTAATTCCAAAGGCTCATGCAGGCTTGCATTTTTCATTTCAACTCGCAAAAGAACTTCGCAGGAGAATTATGTCCACTTCACAGTACATCTGAACGTTTTGAGCCAAGCAAATTAATGTTCTGAACCAGCCAATTAGAAACTTTGACAACATCTTTAGTAAATAGGTGATTTGGGAGGTGGGGGTGGATGAAGATAGCTGTTTTCAACTTGAAAATTTATGCTGGAAAACGGGTGCTTTGCTAATTTTTGTGTGTGATTTTTATGCCTTTGGAAAGCTTGGTTTCTTCAAACCAAACAACAGTCTGAAGTTCTTCAGCTTTAATCACGGCAGCTTTCTACCAGAGCAATAGGAGGTGCTGGCAGTTGCGGGAGAGTGAAAGTTGTCTCACTTCTCAGTTCTACACCCTTCAAATCCTTTCCTGCAGGGATCTATGAATGTTCAGGATGATAAGGTTACGAGAGAATAGCTCTCTCTGCTGGAATAAAATAGTCACTCCTGGGTGGACTGTCATCACTATTGATCAAGGTCACTTCTTTTTATTACTACAGACCTTTATAGAGAGCCACAATTCATCATGACTTAGACATGTGATGCATCATTTTCTGTGGTACGTCTCTGACTTATTTCACTCTGAAGATGATGGTCCTTTGCCTTCTATTTCTACCAACACTACATTAAAGGAAGGGTGTGTCTATATACCTGCTCACCAGATCTTTTCTCCTGTGCTTTATGATCTTTCAAAAGGGCTTTGAATCCACATCTTTGTGGATTCTGCTGAATATTAGGGCGCATTTTCACCTGCTCCATTTAGCATACTCTTTTGATGGTTTCCAGAGAGGAAGGCAGTTCCAGCATGAGCTAACTTGTGAAGAAAAATAACTAGGGTTTTGTTGCTTATATAATCAAGAGAGTGAGTACAGTGGTACCTTGGTTCTCCAACTTAATCCGTTCCGGAGGTCTGTTCCAAAACCAAAGTGTTCCAAAACCAAGGCGCGCTTTCCCATAGAAAGTAATGCAAAATGGATTAATCCATTCCAGACTTTTATAAACAACCCCTAAAACAGCAATTTAACATGAATTTTACTATCCAGCGAGACCATTGAGCCATAAAACAAAAGCAATAAACAAGGTACTGCAGTCACACAATTAATCAATCGGTAGCTGAACTGGGTTCCACACAGTCACAAAAACAAAAAAGGGCCGCAAAAACAAAAACACGAAATAAATCCCCAAAGCAGACAGAAGTCAGTGTAACACTCAAAATGGAAGTGTGGAACTCAAAACGGAAGTGCGACACTCAAATTGTCAGCATAACACTCAAATCGTCAGCGTAACTCTCAAAACGGAAGTGTAGCATTTAAATGGAAGTGTGGCACTCAAATCAGAAGCATAACACTCAAGACAGAGCATGTTTGGCTTCCAAAACAAGTTTGCAAACTGGAACACTTAACTTCTGGGTTTGCAGTGTTTGGGCTCGCTCCAAGTTGTTTGAGTACGAAGGCATTTGAGAACCAAGGTACCACTGTATTTTAAACTTAGAAAAATAACAACCATGCAATCCTCTGGATAGGATTATATAATAATAATAATAATAATAATAATAATAATAATAATAATAATAATAATAATAATAATAATAAATTTTATTTATATCCCGCCCTCCCCAGCCGAAGCCGGGCTCAGGGCGGCTAACAACAATCAAATAATCAAACAGTAAAATAGTTACACAATCTAAAAATATTTCATTATAAAAATTAATTAAATCAAATTGATGGCAACCAATTAAGCAAAATTCTGTGCAGGTTGCCAGAGGAGGGAGTCAGGCTGCGCCCTGACCAAAGGCCTGGCGGAACAACTCTGTCTTGCAGGCCCTGCGGAAAGATGTCAGGTCCCGCAGGGCCCTAGTCTCTTGTGACAGAGCATTCCACCAGGTTGGAGCCGCAGCCGAGAAGGCCCTGGCTCTAGTTGAGGCCAGCCTAACCTCTCTGAGGCCTGGGACCTTGAGGATGTTATTATTTGCAGACCGTAGGTTTCTCTGTGGGGCATACCAGGAGAGGCGGTCCCGTAGGTACGAGGGTCCTAGGCCGTATAGGGCTTTAAAGGTTAAAACCCAAGGAGTTCAAGGTATATATCCCAAGGAGGTATATATCCCAAGGAGTTCAAGGTATCGTGCATGCTGAGAGTCTGTTGCACTCCAGCCATGCCCATAGGTGTCTGGTTGAGCTTGTGAGAACAGAATGCTGGCTGCTTGGCCTGACCCAACAGAACATTCTCCTGTTCTTCTGCTCTGTCAATGTGCTCACATCCATATGAATGTCCAGGATAAAGGCTGTTGTATGGAAAGTGTATCTTTTGTGTGCAGGACCCCCTTTCTCCAGTCTTCCCCTTGCCAAAGTTTCCCCTTGTGTGCACAACATGGAAATGTTATGCCAATGAATGAGAATCAGCTGTATGAAGACGTTGCCATTTGAGCTATAGTCCTCCAGTGTGGGATTTATATAATGGTGATGGTAAATGTAATCAGGTATTTGCCACATACTGTGCTCTGTCATGGTGATATGGGTGGATGATAATAATGATAATAAAGGTAAAGGTAAAGGGACCCCTGACCATTAGGTCTAGTCGTGGCCGACTCTGGGGTTGTGGCGCTCATCTCGCTTTATTGGCCGAGGGAGCCGGCGTACAGCTTCCGGGTCATGTGGCCAGCGTAATTAAGCCGCTCCTGGCGAACCAGAGCAGCGCATGGAAACGCCGTTTACGTTCCCGCCAGAGCGGTACCTATTTATCTACTTGAACTTTGATGTGCTTTTGAACTGCTAGGTTGGCAGGTCATGTGGCCAGCATGATTATTTGAACTGAGGTTGGTGGGAACCTCAAGGTTCATGACTTGGGGAGGTGGTCCAGGAACGTTCTGCCAGGAGTCACGTAGAATCAGGGGTGCTGTGTGTGGGCACGCAAAGGGCGCCCTCCGTTTGATGTGGAGAGAGGTCATTCTCTTTCCTACATTTTTCGTATCCTTTTCTCCTGCCTCTTCCGCCTGCACGAGCAATTGTTATTCTTAATCCAGCTGTTTTGTGGAAGGGTAAGGTAAAGGGACCCCTGACCATTAGGTCCAGTCGCGGACGACTCTGGGGTTGTGGCGCTCATCTCGCTTAACTGGCTGAGGGAGTCGGCCTACAGCTTCCTTTTTTTTTTTTATAAAATTTTTATTGGTTTTACAAAATTTTATAGAACAAACAAACACTTAAAAAGACAAACATACACGTATAATTTCATATCATATTTTCATAAACCTCTTTTCTGGGACTTCCCCATACCCCCCCTTTCTGCATCCCAATGTCCATAATTTTATAGCAACTCCCATTTGTTACTTTCCAACCTCTGTCATCTTTGTCATCTCTATATTCTGACCTTATATCACTGTATCCCTTTGTTCCTGAAAACCACAACACTCTAACATTCATTAAGTTTATAATAGTCCTTAAGATAACTTTTAAATTTTCTCCATTCTTCTTCCGCCGTCTCTTTTCCTTGGTCACGGATTCTGCCTGTCATCTCGGCCAATGTCATATAGTCCATCACTTTCATCTGCCATTCTTCCAGAGTGGGTAGATCTTGTGTCTTCCAATACTTTGCGATGAGTATTCTTGCTGCTGTTGTAGCGTACATGAAAAAAGTTCTATCCCTCTTTGACACCAATTGGCCGACAATGCCCAAGAGAAAGGCCTCTGGTTTTTTAGGAAAAGTACATTTAAGTACCTTTTTCATTTCATTATAGATCATTTCCCAGAAAGCCTTAATCTTCGGGCACGTCCACCAAAGGTGGTAAAAGGTACCTTCAGTCTCTTTACATTTCCAACATTTGTTGTCGGGCAAATGATAAATTTTTGCCAGCTTGACTGGGGTCATGTACCACCTATAGACCATTTTCATAATGTTTCCCTTTAAGGCATTACATGCCGTGAATTTAATACCGGTGTTCCATAACCATTCCCAGTCAGCTGACATAATGTTATGACCAACATCCTGTGCCCACTTAATCATAGCCGATTTGACTGTTTCATCCTGTGTATTCCATTTCAGCAAGAAAGTTATACATTCTGGATAAATTCTTAGTATTGGGTTCTAGCAATTCAGTCTCTAGTTTTGATTTTTCCATCTGAAAGCCAATTTTCCTGTCCTGTTTAAAAAACTCCATTATTTGATGGTATTGAAACCAATTTTGTACTTTATGTTTCAATTTCTCATGACTTTGTAATTTCAACTTATCTCCATCCTGTTCCAAAATTTCCCAATACTTCGGCCATCCGACCTCCATATTGAGTTTCTTCACTGCCTTGGCCTCCACTGGTGACACCCATCTAGGGGTTTTATTTTCCAACAGATCTTTATATCTTATCCAAACATTGAACAATGCTTTTCTAACAATGTGATTTTTAAAGGCACTATGCAGCTTGATTTTGTCATACCATAGATATGCATGCCAACCAAAAGCATTGTTAAAACCTTCCAGATCTAAAATGTCTGTGTTCTCGAGGAGCATCCATTCTTTCAGCCAGCAGAAAGCTGCTGCCTCGTAGTACAATTTTAAGTCCGGCAGGGCAAAACCCCCTCTTTCTTTAGCGTCTGTCAATATTTTAAATTTAATCCTGGGCTTTTTGCCCTGCCAGACAAATTTCGAAATATCTTTCTGCCACCTCTTGAAACATTCCATCTTATCAAGAATCTGCAAGGTCTGAAACAAAAATAACATTCTAGGCAATACATTCATTTTAATCACTGCAATTCGGCCTAACATTGACAATTTCAAATTTGACCATATTTCTAGATCTTTTTTAATCTCTGACCAACATTTTTCATAGTTATCCTTATATAAATTCGCATTTTTGGATGTCAGATAGACCCCTAGATATTTCACCTTCTTGACGACCGTCAACCCTGCCTCCTCTTGGAATTTCTCTTTTTCCATATCTGTTAAATTTTTCCCTAGAACTTTGGTTTTTTGCTTATTCAACTTAAATCCAGCTACCTGGCCAAACTGTTGGATTATTTCCAAGACCTTTTTTGTACTAGTGTTTGGCTCTTGCAAAGTCAGTACTAGGTCATCTGCAAATGCTCTTAACTTATACTGTTTAGCTCCGACCTGCACTCCTTTAACCTGCTGGTCATTCCTAATCATATTCAGCAACACCTCCAGAACCGAAATGAAGAGTAATGGGGAAATTGGGCACCCCTGTCGTGTTCCTTTTTCTATCTTAAGTTCCTCAGTTACTACATTATTTACAATCAATTTAGCTTTTTGTTCAGAATATATTGCAGCCATACCATTCTCAAAACCTTGGCCTACCCCCATCCCATGAAGATTCTTTATCATAAAGCTCCAAGAAATATTGTCGAAGGCTTTCTCCGCGTCCACAAAAATCAGTACTGCTTTAGTATTTATATTCACCTCTAGCTTTTCCAAAATGTCTATTATATTCCTTACATTGTCTGCTAGGTGTCTTTTTGGAAGAAAGCCTGCTTGGTTCATATGAATCTTCTCCATCAGCACTTTTTTAAATCTTTTTGCCAAAATGTCTGCAAAAATTTTGTAATCCACATTAAGTAGTGATATTGGGCGGTAGTTCTTCAGTTGAGTCTTTTCAGTCTCTGTCTTTGGTATGAGTGAAATATATGCTTCTTTCCACGATTCAGGTGCCTTTTTTTCCCTCAAGGATCTCATTACAGACTTCTTTTAGCGGCTGAATCAACCATTCCTTCAGCGATTTGTAGTATCTTGAAGTCAGTCCATCTGGTCCTGGAGATTTGCCCAGTTGCATATTCTGAATGGCAGCCTCTATCTCTTGTTCTGTTATTCTCTGGTTCAGATCCATCTTACTTTGATGAGAGATTTTTTGTAATCCATATTTATCAAGGAATTTGTCTATATCTTCTTCATTTTGCGGGCCTTGAGTATAAAGTTTTTTGAAATAACTCAAGAAGCAATTTCTAATTTCATTAGGTTTAGATATATTCTTTCCATCCACTTCTAGGCTTGTAACTGTATTTAGTTTCTGCCTTTTCTTCAGTTGCCATGCCAGAAGTTTGCCACATTTATTTGCTGATTCAAATGTCTTTTGCTTCATCTGCTTTATCTTCCATTCAATCTCTAGGTTCATCAATTCCATATATTGTGTTTGATATAACTTAATCTCTCTTAAAATCTCCTGGGACTTTGGTTTTGCTCTTAATTTTTTCTCTCCTTCCTTTATCTTTTCCAAAATCTTTTCTTTTTTCTCATTTTGTTTTTTCCTCTTTATTGAGTTTTGTTGAATCAAGAAGCCTCGCATCACCGCTTTGCTTGCGTCCCAGATCACTCTTTTCTCCACGTCAGCCCTCAAGTTTATTTCGAAATAGTCTTTTAAAGTTTTTTGGGCCTTCATAAGGATCTCCTTGTCTCGAAAGAGGGTGTCATTCATTCTCCATCTAAATTGACCAGTTGTTGTAAGTTTCATTTCCATCTTCACGGCGTTATGGTCGGAGCAAGTTTTTGGGCAGATTTCTACCTTCTTAATCTTTGGAGCCATGCCACTAGTAATCCAGATTTGATCAATTCTGGTCCAGGTCATCATTGCTTGGGAGAAAAAGGTTCCCTCTCTCTCCAGAGGGTTCCTTGTTCTCCATATATCTATCAAGTCCATGTTTTCAGTCATTTCAAAAAAGGTCCTAGGAACTGTTCTGCAATTGGATCCACAGTCCCCTTCTGCAGGTCCTCCTGATTTCTTCCCAAAAATTTGTCTTTGTCTTGAATTGTCTTTATTTTCACCTTCTTTCCGTTGTAGTCAAAAGATAGTCCTTGTGGGAATTCCCACCTGAAGCGGATGGAGTTTTTCTTTAACAGAAGAGCTAAATCCTTGTAGAAGTTTCTTAAGTCCAAAATATATTTTGGGATGTCTTTAAAGATCTGTACAGCTGAGTTTCCAATTTGCAAGGCCTTTTCGAAGTGTAGTCCTAATATTTTGTCTCTTTCCTCCTTAGATCTAAATGTAATCAGGCAGTCTCTCGGAGTCTTTCTGTCCTGTTTTTTGCCCAGTCTAAAAGCTGTTGTAATTTTGAATTCGTCTTCCTCCAGATCCCAGCAGTCAACAAACTCCCGTGTCAAGTACTCCGCAAGATTGTCTCTTTCATTCTCTGGAATCAATCTCAATTTCAAATTTCTCTCTTTTCTCTGTAATTCCCACAGAGCCAAAGTTGCGTCATGTTCATGGACCTTCTTGGCAATCGGCTCTAAATTCTCTTGTGTCTCTCCAGCAATAGCTTTCGCTTCTTCGGCAATTTTACGTGTAGTAGAATTTTCCTCCACCAATTTGTTTATAGATTCTGTATTCTGGTTGAGTCTTACTGATATTTCTGCTAATTTTTGTGTATTTTCTGAAGTCTGTTTTGTCAGAGACTCCAGAGATTGATTTACCTTGAGCAGGGCTTCTGTCACGGCTTCCATAGAAACAGCTGTCCCTTTTTCTTGTCCTGTTGTTCCTGCAAGTCCGGCAGTTACGCCTGAAATTGAACCTCTTTTCTTTGTCTGTTGTTGCTGCAGCTGTTGTTGTTGTTGTTGCTTGGTCTTGGCTCTTGTGACTATCTCCTCTTGTGGGCCACTCATGTCAAGGTCGTTTCCCACGGGAGCTGTTCCCCACTGGAAAATTCCACTGTCTTAAGCCGTGCCAACTTTTACTTTACCCTCTAGGGGGAGCAAATCAAAATGGCCAAATATGAAATGTCCAAATGCAGAGACAAAGAGAATATCCAAAGACGTAGAGAAATTAAAGCAGTTAAAGCAAATATAGCTGGAGGCTTGTAGCTGCAAATTGCCACAGTTTTCCAGTAGATACTGTTTCGTCTTACTCAGATGTACTGTAGCCAAACAATACAGAAACTTTGTATCACAGTGTAACTTTTACAGGAAAAAGTCAGTTCAGTGTCCTATTGTCCTAAAAGGCAGACCGTTTCGTGCTCTTAAGTAGCTGAGACAGCAGAGGATTTTTCTTTTAAATAAATCATGCAGTTACCAAAGTCTCTTTCACCTCCCCTCTGCCCTGCTAGCTAGAGGGGAGATCCAAGGTCCAAGTGTCAGGTTTAATTAAATAAAAAGAAAGTTTTGACGGATGCAGCTTTAAAGTTCCGTTGCTTTCACTTTCATGCAGTCGGGGGGAGGCAGACTTCCTTGATTTTAACCTCCCTGCTTTCAGCCAAATCTCCGAATTTTAGATCCAAATAAAAGTTCCGTTTTACTCACGGGTTTTTTCTGTCCGTAATTTACAGGAAGGAATCGGCGCTCTCCACTAATAGCGACGCGGCTTCACCCTGCGGGCTGGGTAGCGATTCTCAGCACCGCGCTCCCCCGATGTCATTCCAGAGCCTTTAAAAAGGCTCTTTCTGCGGTAAAGGGGGGGCGCTTTTGGTGCCCACCGAATCTCCTCGTTCACAGGCTTCCGCGCCTGTGATTTTAGGGGTCCCCCGCTTGCCGTAGCGGGACAGACCCGAACTCGCAGGGCAGTCCTTCTCCGGAGCTCGGAAAAAGGACCGCCATTAGCGCTGGCGCCGACCGGAAGTTTGATGTGGAGAGAGGTCATTCTCTTTCCTACATTTTTCGTATCCTTTTCTCCTGCCTCTTCCGCCTGCACGAGCAATTGTTATTCTTAATCCAGCTGTTTTGTGGAAGGGTAAGGTAAAGGGACCCCTGACCATTAGGTCCAGTCGCGGACGACTCTGGGGTTGTGGCGCTCATCTCGCTTAACTGGCTGAGGGAGTCGGCCTACAGCTTCCAGGTCATGTGGCCAGCATGACTAAGCTGCTTCTGGCGAACCAGAGCAGCGCACGGAAATGCCGTTTACCTTCCCGCTGGAGCAGTACCTATTTATCTATTTGCACTTTGATGTGCTTTTGAACTGCTAGGTTGGCAGGAGCTGGGCCCGAGCAACAGGAGCTCACCCTGTCACGGGGATTCAAACCGCCAACCTTCTGATCGGCAAGCCCTAGGCCCTGTGGTTTAACCCACAGCGCCACCCGTGTCCCTCAGTAATGATAATATTATTATTTATACCCCACCCAACTTGCTGGGTTTCCCCAGCCCCTCTGGGTGGCTTACAGCACATCAAAAATTGTAAAACATTAGACATTAAAAATTTCCCAATACAGGGTTGCCTTCAGATGTCTCCTAAAAGTCAGATAGTTGTTTATTTCCTTGACATCTGATGGGAGGGCATTCCACAGGGTGGGTACCACTGCCTGGTTCCCTGTAACCTCATTTCTCACAGTGAGGGAACCACCAAAAGGCTCTTGGAGATGGTGTCTGGGATGTCTGGGATGAACATTGGTGTCTGGGATGAACAGTGGGGGTGGAGACGCACCTTCAGGTATACTGGGCCGAGGCCGTTTAGGACTTTCAAGGTCAGCACCAACACTTTGAATTGTGCTTGGAAACGTACCAAAAGCCAATGTAGGTCTTTCAGGACCAGTGTTATATGGTCTTGATGTGTAATTGATGGTAGGCAGGTCTAGGGCTGGTATGAAGTTGTGCCATTGATGGGTGTGTGACCATGTTCTTCATGAGCACAGGATACTGCATGAATGTGCACCTTGTATTCCACCCATGAATCTCCTTTGCCTAGTCTGCCAGTGTGTCTGAGCTATTTTCCTGGCATAGTGGACTTCCTACAAATTCTACAGCCCCTCATTCGGGAGGTCTTACATATAAGAGCGCACTGTCAGTGTGCCCTTAAAAAAAAATAATACGAGAAATTCAAGGACACATACCATTTTTATTAATTAATAGGTGACATTTCCATCATACCTCTTCTTAAAAGATTTTGAATGATTAATATATTGTGTCATTTTAAGGGACCTCTCATTACCATCTCCTATTTAATATTCATCGATAAATAAAGAATTCTGGGAGCAGTTGCTGCTGTTATATATATAGCATATGTAAGCCCCATTCATTTCATATGGCTCACTCTCCCATTGACATGAATGGGTCTGGCTCCTGTTGGATAATGCTCTGTTTCTCCACACAGGTGTGTGTGGGTAAAACTTAATTAAAATTTAAAAAATATAAACATACAACAACAAAAAATTCAAGATGCAAATATCCAGATTACTTTGAATCTCCTGACTTTACCCCATCCCTTCCATGAGTCCTAATGATAATATTTTCAACTGCATAACAATACTATCCAAGTTTTATCCTTCCAAATTATCCATACTTTCTATTAGTTTACAAGTGTGGTTAAAACCCTGCTGATGTTTTAACCTGATTACAATGGTCTTGTAAATAAATTGTAAAGTTTTCCCATTCTTTTTTAAAGTTCTGGTCCTCTTGATTTCTGAGCTTCCCAGTTAATTTTGCCATTTCCGCATAGTCCATCAACTTGGTTTGCCATTCTTCCCTGGTCGGGGTTGTTTCTTCCTTCCATCTCTGGGCTAATGGCATCTGTGTGGCTGTTGTTGGATACACCTAAACAGTCTTTTCTGGTCCTTTGGTATCTCGATACCTGCAGTTCCTAATAAGAAGGCTTCTGGCTTTTTTAAAAAAGTTATTTTTATAATAATAATAATAATAATAATAATAATAATAATAATAATAATAATAATAATAATAATAATAATAATAATATATTTGTACCCCGCCCATCTGGCTGGGTTTCCCCAGCCACTCTGAGCGGCTTCCACAAATACCAAAAATACACTAATATGTCATACATTAAAAACTTCCCTGAACAGGGCTGCCTTAAGATGTCTTCTGTATGTCAGGTAGTTGTTTATTATGTATACATTATTATGTATCATCTCCCAGCACACTGGTTTTCTACTGCCTTGGGCATGAAACCATGATTGCTTGTATTCCAGCCTATGACATTGACTTACACAAAGATCAGCTTCTTAGCCTTTGTTTGGATGACATGACGTTCAGTCTCAAATATGCACTTGGTTGAATGACGAAGAAAGATGACGGAAAAGCTTTGCTTTCTTTCCTATCTGCACGTGAGGTGGAATTTTGCCCGTAAGAGAACATAAGGCTTGGAAAAAGGGAAATCGTGTTCTACTTCATGGAGAGCATGTGTTGCGGTGGGGTCTAACAGGACTGGGTGGGATTCTTTAAATGTCCAGGATTGTGATTGGCTATTCTGGGTTGTTGGGCAAATTGTGATGTTGCCAAATTGTGGGGTGGCTTGAGCGTTTATATACTTAGCACGCAGCATTTAACTTTCCCTTTTGCTGTGTGCATCGGATCACCCGCCCAGCCTCCCTAAGTTAGGACTTGTGTGTCTGACCTTGCTATGCCTGTCATGGGGTCGTCTGCTTTGGAGCAGGGGCCTGGTAGGAATTTTGTCCATTTGGCTGATTGGCTGGTGCCATTTGGTTTTTGCCTACTGCGTAGCAAATCATCACAACTTGTAGGGTTGTGGTTAGGTAAAGCTAAAGGGACCCCTGACCATTAGGTCCAGTTGTGGCCGACTCTGGGGTTGCGGCGCTCATCTCGCTTTATTGGCCAAGGGAGCCGGTGTACAGCTTCCGGGTCATGTGGCCAGCATGACTAAGCCACTTCTGGCGAACCAGAGCAGCGCACGGAATCACCGTTTACCTTCCCACCTATTTATCTTCTTGCACTTTGACGTGATTTCGAACTGCTAGGTTGGCAGGAGCAGGGACCGAGCAACGGGAGCTCACCCCATCGCGGGGATTTGAACTGCCAACCTTCTGATCGGCAAGTCCTAGGCTCTGTGATTTAACCCTCAGCACCACCCATGTCCCAAGGTTGTGGTTAGGCATTGGTTAAAACTGCTTGGTGGGGGGGGGATAAGGATTGGCTGTGCCTGCCCCTCCAATGCTGCTGTTGCAAGGGAATTCAGTTAAAGGAATCCAGGGGCTTGCCTTGTTTTGTCCGTATCCCTGGTAAGGGGCTTGGGCCATGCAAGCCCCTGGGAGCATGTGGGGAGAGGTGAGGGTCTGGTGCCCAGCTCCATCCTCTCCCCAAATATTTTCCCTTACTGACTTTTGCAGGGTTGTGATATTCAGTTCTGTCCTGCGTGGAGACAGATAGTCATAACCAATGCCTAAGCAACCACTCACATTGTGTATTTTAGTAAAGTTGTGGCCAAGATTATGCCAAAAACCTTAAACATCTGAAGGCTATTTTTAATATTTAACACTGTATTGTTTTTAACATTTGATTGGGAGCCGCCCAGAGTGGCTGGGGAAACTCAGTCAGATGGGCGGGGTATAAAAAATAAATTTTTATTATTATTAAAGAAAAATTCTGCATGAATTGTGATTTATTTAGGGGGTGGCATGGGGACGTGGGTGGCTCTGTGGGTTAAACCACTGAGCCTAGAACTTGCTGATCAGAAGGTCGGCGGTTCGAATCCCTGCAATGGGGTGAGCTCCCGTTCCTCGGTCCCAGCTCCTGCCAACCTAGGAGTTCGAAAGCACATCAAAGTGCAAGTAGATAAATAGGTACCACTCCGACGGGAAGGTAAACAGTGTTTTCATGCGCTGCTCTGGTTCTCCAGAAGCGGCTTAGTCATGCTGGCCACATGACCCAGAAGCTGTCTGCGGACAAACGGCGGCTCCTTCAGCCAGTAAAGCAAGATGAGCGCTGCAACCCCAGAGTCGGTCATGACTGGACCTAATGGTCAGGGGTCCCTTTACCTTTACCTTTGTGGGGACCTCAACACGCAACTATCTTTGGATGTAATTGTCTGCGAGTTTCCCTCCTCCTGACTTGCATTTTGAATTCTCAAGCCCTTAGGGCTAGGGGAGGTCACAGAACTGGCTCCAGCACCTATCTGCCTCACTGAGCACCAACCTTGGCTAGACCTCAGAGGAATTATTTCTCACTCAGATCCATGGGTACCTCCTACAAGAGAGCTGAAAGGGAGAGACAGCAAATGCCACACCTAAGAATTTGATTTGGAACCAGAAGCTGATACTTTGCAGCTGCCTTTTTCCTTCCAGGCCACAGTGATTCAAGGAGTCGTTTTTCCCCTTTCAAAAATTTTGCTCGGAAATCTGAAGATCAGCCACCTTGAGATTGAAAGAGGATTCTTTCATGTTCCTCCCCCCCCCTTCCTCCATTTCTGGAATGAGCAGAATTAATCCACTTAGTCTAATGCTTGGCCTCTCAGCAGGCTTGTTTATCAAGAGAACAGGGTGGGGGAAGGGATTTGGATTCTTGGACCACTTTATGATGCAAATGTCAGACAGGAAACTTATCCTTTCTGTTTTGCAAGCCAACACCCATTATTTTTCCAGCATGGGAATTGATTTGCAGACATGTTTTGAGAGAATATTAATATTGTCTTCACATAAAGCTGAGCTCAGGGAATAAGAAGCTGAGAGGAAGCCACTAGGGCCATCATACAGCTTATGCACTATGAATACTGTTACTAAATCAATACAGTGGTACCTCGGGTTAAGTACCGTACTTAATCCGTTCTGGAGGTCCGTTCTTAACCTGAAACTGTTCTTAACCTGAAGCACCACTTAAGCTAATGGGGCCTCCTACTGCCGCCGCGCCGCCAGAGCCTGTTTTCTGTTCTTATCCTGAAGCAAAGTTCTTAACCTGAAGCACTATTTCTGGCTTAGTGGAGTGTGTAACCTGAAGCGTATGTAACCTGAAGTGTATGTAAGCCGAGGTACCACTGTACATGTTTGTCATAGGTTTTCCTGGAGGAGTTCACATGCATATATTTAAAACATATGACAACCCCTCAAATGCCACAAAGTTGCTTTATATAATTTTATCTGTAGGCAGTTTTTATCACCTCATGAGAAGAGAAGACTCCCTGGAAAAGATCCTGATGTTGGGAAAGATTGAGGGCACAAGGAGAAGGGGATGACAGAGGACAAGATGGTGGGACAGTGTTCTCGAAGCTACCAGCATGAGTTTGACCAAACTGCAGGAGGCAGTGGAAGACAGGAGTGCCTGGCGTGCTCTGGTCCATGGGGTCACGAAGAGTCAGACATGACTAAACAACTAAACAACAACAACAACAGGCAGTTTTTATACACAATGGTGAATATGGACATGTACCAGGCACGTCCAACTCTCTAGAGACTGCGATCTACTCCCAGTATAATATTACTGGCAGTGATCTATCCATTTTCATTGCCCAGAGTTCTTGAGCTTTCACAGCAGTCTTTAACATCAGCAGTAACATCTAGACCATGGGAGCGTTTCAGCCCTGTTCTTGAGTTTGTTTAAAATCTAAAACAGCTTATATTGCATTCCTTTCTTTGAATTTGTGCCATTTAGGTTTTTAAACCTTTTTGTAAAAGCAGCACTAGAATTTTCACAGTTGAGCCCTCAACTCTTTATTATTGTGCTTTGCTTTCTTCAAGTTGGGCTTTGTTTAAAAGTTGCTAGTTAGGTTTTCAAACCTTTTTTTTTTTTTGTAAATTCAATATTAGAAACCGTACTTTTGAGTCCTCAATCCTTTATTACTGCGCTTTGCTTTACCTAGGTCAAGCTAGTATTATGATACGTCAGAATTTTGAGGGTTCTACCCTTTTTTGAATTTTGGTCACTTAAAGTTTATGATTTTTCTATTTCCTTCTGAGGAAACTGAATAGTTCAGTGAAACGAGGTTTGTAGCCAGCATCCCATTAAGGCTTTGTTCTATTTTAGGTTTTTCTATTTTTTCTCTTAAGCTTTTTGATTTTTATCATTTAGTTTATTTCCGCAAGATAATATTTCTAGTCGATTACTTCTCGTTTCAGGGATTTTCACAGTATTTCATTTGTTTTGTGCAGTTTCACAGCGGTGGTGGCAGCAATGGGACATAGCGCTGGGGACAGGGCACGGCGGGATCAATCAGGAGCACACAGGCAATCACTTTTTAAAAATTGCAGTCGATCAGTTGAACATGTCTAACATATACCGTGAGTGAGAATCAAAGAATTGTAGAGGGACCCTGCAGATCATCTAGCCCAATCCCATGCAATGTCCCGTACGGAGGATGAACTTGCAACCTTGGCATTATCAGCACCAGGCTGTAAGCAACAGAATTAATACATAAAAGAATAAGGTAGTGTCAGGGAACTGACATCGGAGACCAGCAGAGAGAGAAGTCGCCCCGATAGTGCAGGAGAGGGAACCAGCAAGGAGAGAGAGAGGGTTTCCGAGGGGGAAGGGAATCAAGGTGACACCAAGAAGGAAGGAGGGGATGAGAGCACTTTGGAGGGAAGGCTCAGGGACTCCTCCAGTGAGATCAGTGGGGAGAGTGCCGGACCACCACTGGGTACGCCCACTCTGCACAGAAGGCTTCCGCGCAGAGAAGCTAGGCGGAGACTGGCTGTCAAGGAATTCTTATGTTGGAAAAAATTTAGGAAACACCCACTAACGGATTCTGCCAGCGACTGAAGCAGACGCACAGGAGTGCGCTTCAGTTAGGGAAAGGTTTAAACAACAAGCAGTTTAGGGAAGTCGGTGACTTACACACAAGCAACTACAATTCCCATTACAGGTAGCATAAAAAAATATCTGGACCTGTCATCCAATGGCACTAAGAACTGGGAAGAAACAGATGAAACTCGGAATTGGTACCTGGATTCCATTGCAAGACTTTTTATTTTTATTTTTTTATTGCTTTTCCAGATTTTTCACACAGAAAAAAATAAGAAAAAAATGACAAAACACACAACAAGGACAATAACCTAAACACAAAAGAAAGTTATTACTTCCAATACCTCAATCTCTTATCATTGGTAACTGACTTCCTCAAATCCCCTCTATCTGAATTTCATTATATCACCTGTATAACAGTTCTCCAATTTCATATTTCTAATAATATTAACTCCTTTCATTAACTAATCTCTTCTCCTTTATTATTATTCTAATCATTAATATTTACTACCACATATTCTTATTCTACCCCTAAGCCTATTTGTTAGTTCCAAGAATTTTCTATTTATCTTATATTACAATATTTAGCTAAATGTTGTTTAAATTTCTTCCAACCATTGCAAGACTTTTTAAAGTGTTGGCACTCGTATGAGTTGAAATAATTAGTGTGAGAAGAGAAGCAAAATATTCAAATCTTTATTGAACGTCTATTTTCAATGTCTTGTTACTTGGGGAAAACTCAGGTGTTTGAGAAGTCAAATCACAGAATGCTGAATAGCCTAACGGGAATGAACAGATAGTCTGTTAACAGGCCTGAAATACTCTTGTCTCCTTTTGAACTGAGGTCAGTTAAAAAAAAAATGACCCAAGTGATGGCCTTCCAAATGAAATCCATTCTTCTTCAGCCTAAAATCAATTTTTTAAATTTTATTCCCAAAGTCGCACAAATTAATTACAATTATAGCAAGTGTGGAATGCTGAAATGGAGATGGATGAACCTGCAAGCTATCTCTGACTCTTTAATATATTGTTTGCCCAGAGAGGAATTTGTCACTTCTGTTGACAGGCAAAGCACCATAAATTCTAATCTAGTGTGAGACATTCTTGGTCTCAGATTATCTTGCAAATGCTCCGAGTAGGACCTCTACATAGCCTTTATGTCGACCTGAAATAAAGGATGATCAGAACATCTTGTCTTGAAGGGATAATGCCGCTAGTCTTGTTGTGCACTAAATTAGAAACTGATAACAGGGTGGGACTGAATAAAGTTTTGGACATGCTCATTGTCTTTAAGTGCATTACATTGCCACAGAAGCATGCAAAAGAATCTCTCTCTCTCTCTCTCTCTCTCTCTCTCTCTCTCTCTCTCTCTCTCTCTCTCTCTCTCTCTGGATAGCTTGCAAAGAGGAATTGCTGCTCTGCAAAGTGTATGAATGGACCCTCATAATTTTTCTCAACGTTTCTCAGGTCTTTTGCCTAGAATGCACCTCCAAATGCACCTTAAATTTACCTTGATGGCAAGTCTGACAAATAAATGCACATAATTGATATAGAATATGAACAATTTGTATTCAAGCCCCATGTTGAGCAAAAGATTTCTGCATTGCAGTTTGAAAACACATCAAAGTGCAAGTAGATAACTAGGTACCACTCTGGCGGGAAGGTAAACGGCATTCCCTTCCAATTCTACAATTCTATGATTCTATGAATACATAGAAAACAATGTTGGTGATGGGCAACAGCATGACGCCCGTAACACCCATGTTTGCAGCCCAGGACCTCTTGGACTAAGTAATATTACATATAGAAGAAAACCTGTTCTTTTACATTCAGAAAAAGCAACTGCCCTGTTCTAGCACTTCAGTTCCATTAAGCATGATTTCAATTACAACTGTTGAGTAAGAAAAGAATAAAGTACCCTTCATATCCATTCAGGTTTGCTTATATTTCATAATGGGAAAGCTGTACTATGACATTTTATCAGGGCTATCTTAAGCATATGCGGTGCCAGGGTGCAAAGATCTGCCTGGCGCCCCACCCCGGTTGCCCAGTCCCAGGCGTGCAGGAGAGTGGAGCCAGCCGGAAACCTCAGCGTCTCGCTGGCTCGGTCGTCCCTGAACTCGCAGCACAGAGCTGCCCGCAGCAGAAGAGCTCGCCACGGGGCTCCAACCAATGGGCGGGCTCTTCCCCGGACTCAACTCTCGGGCCCTGGACTCTTGGCCTGGTGCCCCTGAGAGCCCAACACCCAGGTGCCCTGCACCCCTAGCGCCTATGGGTAAGACGGCCCTGCATTTTATTATGTTACTCTGCTAAAGCAAGGTTGCCCCTTTTAAAAATGAAAGTAATTCTTAGTTTGGTCATTTATTGCATGAGTAAAAGGTAAAGGTAAAGGACCCCTGGGTGATTGAGTCCAGTTAAAGGTGACTATCTTGCTTTCAGGCCAAGGGAACCAGCGTTTGTCCAGAGACAACTTTCTGGGTCATGTGGCCAGCATAACTAAACCGCTTTTGGCGCAACGGAACACTGTGACGGAAACCAGAGTGCACGGAAACGCCGTTTACCTTCCCTCTGCAGTGGTACCTATTTATCTACTTGGTGAGCGGCGTGCGAAAGGGCTCCGGGAGGGGCTGCTTAAAATGGCGACTGCTCAAGCGCTGCTGCTGCTGGCACCAATCAAAGCCCAGCCCCCTTCCTCCTCTAGGCAGGGGGGGGGATAAGCCAGGAGGAGGGAGGGAGGAGGCACTGCCATGTGAGGGAGAGGAAGGGAGAGGGAAAGAACACGTGTGCTGGCGATCCACATGGCGATTCCCGGACCGGACCGTCCATGGGCCAGATCCAGAAGGCAATTGGGCCTGATCCAGCCCCCGGGCCTTAGTTTGCCTACCCATGCTCTAGAACTAGTGATACATTATGCCAACGCAGTAGTTGCATAGTAGTGGAAAGCTGGCCTTCGTATAAAGTGTCCTTCTGGTGAGTGGGAACACACACAAAAGGGTTAACTTGCTCTGGAGGCAGGGTCAAATTTCTGAGAAAATGTCACTGGTCAGCTGGAAGGGGAAGCAACCTTCCAAGCTACTTCTTCTTTTTTCTTTTTTTAAAATTTATTTATACATTTCAGATATATACATTTCACTGATTTTACATTCATTTCGACATTTTAAAACTTGACCTCCTTCCCCCTCTTTCTGCGGTTCCTTAAATTTATTTCTAATATCTTCTGCATATCCAAATTAACTTCACTTGCTCATTGCGCTCTCTCTCTCTCTCTCTCTCTCTCTCTCTCTCTCTCTCTCTCTCTCTCTCATATAGCTGCAGGTTATTACAATAATCCTGCCAGTGTTTTTTATCCGTTTACCAGTATTTTATCCGTTTATCAGTAAATATTCAATAAACCATTTCCATTCTTTTATAAAAAATGTTTATCTTGATTTCTTATTCTTCCTTCCAAGCTATTTCTAGTTGTCGACAAGCCACAGCAGCCAAGGATGGCCAAAGCGAGAATAATTGCAAAAACCTTCCATAGAGCAGATATAAATATCGGAAACATCAGGCAATGCAGAAATACAACCTCACTAGAGAGAGGAAAGACACTTCACTGTGCACTATAGTTTTTTCCCTCATGACCGCGACTAGCATTTCTGCTGCAGAAAAAGAAATGGCAGTTTCTTGCCACCCAAAGAATACGTTGCTGCTCCTGCAGGAAATGTAGTTTGTGGTTCGAGGACCCAATCCCCGCTTTGTGGAATAAAGACACATGGACACAGTGTATAAGGTTAATGGGCAAGAAAAGGCCACAACTTTATTGATTACAGCAAGTGAGAAGGTATTGGCATTGGACCATGACAGATTGACTCCACCCACTCGGAGAGGGGTGAGCCTAAAGGGGGTTTATTCACCAGTAGGTGGAGCCTGTTGATGCTAATACAACTATAAGCTCTCCCCTGATGTCACCAAGGGTCGTGCCATGGCCCCCCGCCACACAGGCATCAGACAGGATCCACGACCGCCAGATTCCTTTAACGGAATACCCAAATTTGAAGGGGTAGGCGATGGCCACACCTAGCCCTTCCACACCCCAATAACACATTCCAATAAGGAAGAATGGTTGGCGCAGCGGTATCTTAAACCACACACCACGCCCCCTCCAAGCCGCCCGGTTGGGCGCTTACCTGTGGGCATGGTGCGCCAGCCAGGTGAGTGGGGCAGGCGGCATAACGCCCCCTGCGTGATGCAGTAATCATGTCCCGCCCACAGCACCTCCCCTTTGTGAGGAGGAGAGGCTTTACTCCACAGCTAGCATTTCCATTGTATTTGTGAGCGTGGTATCAACTATGCTTGTAGGATCATCATGGATATCTTTTGGGTTGCTGCCTAGGTCATCACTGCTAATAGGGTTCAGCACTACTCTTGTGGAAAGCAACCACGACCTCTACCAATATTATGTGATTCCAAGTACACAGATATTACAGGTGGGGCACTGGACCCAACCACTTGGAAGCAGGGGCCACATTGCAAGGACCATGTATGAATGGGTGCTTTGTCTACTCTTACTGTATGAAAGGGTCAATGTCTTAAGTAGGCATAAGTTCTGGGGATAACGGAAAGCTCACAGAGATCAAAATAGCCAAAGGGAAAACATCAACAAAGCTGGACTCAAAAGTATTGGCATAATTAATCCAGCGTCTTGGCACCCATGTGTTATTTAGACATCTTGAATTCACACAATGGCTAATCTGCCTTAATTAAATTTTTGAGTGTGCACTACGGTTGCCGCTCTGTGACCAAGTAATTCATTTAAGACCCATTTAGGTCCTGGGTACAGGATTTCAGCCTGTGGTTACAATCCTTTCCCACATATTTTGGAGGAAGTCCCATTAAACTCAGTGAGTCCTGCTTTTATGTAAACATGTAAAGGGCTGGCTTGTATGACGTGTTTAGAAAATGCAGCAAATACCTTTTAATGGTCTAAAATATGGTAATTTTAGACCATTAAAATGTATTTGCATCAATAAAAGATGCAACGCTACTAGTTTATAGGAACTATTGAAAATTTGAACTTGCTGAAGTCAATAGTATTTTTATTAGCCATACCGGTGGCGCCAGGACTAAACTCTCAAAAACAAAGACACCATTAACACTGCCTAAGCTCTTCTGATTTTTAGTTTCTGTTGTTCCTTTCTTCTTTCATCATATGAGATTTGGGGAAATTAAAGAAAATTATGTTCTGACTCAGACTACATATTCAAGCAGCCTTTAGAAGTGATCTAAGCAGCGCTTAACATCTTATATCCTGCTGATTGCAAATGCTTACCTGCTCTCATTTTGCAAGACCCGATCTCTCTGTGTGAGTCTTGCAATTTCCCTAGCACTGATTGACGGGTGGGTCAAAAGTGACAATTATGACCAAAGCCCGATTCAGAATTTCAAAGGCTACTTTTTCTAATAACTGAGAACAGGAAGCAGCAGGATAACACTTCACAGTGACCAAAGAGCAAAGGTCCTTATAAAAAAAGGAAAAGGAAACAGACTTTAAGTAATATCAGAACTCTCAGGAAGTTTAGGAATCAAAATTCCACGTGTAAAAGGAAAAAGTGAAGTATCTGACCCTGAAAGCCTTTATTTAGTTACAAAGCAGTGGCCTTATATAGAAACATGGCGTGCTAAAGAACCCAGTCCAGTTTGGATTGCAATCTTAGACATACAACTACCTGGGAGTGGGGGTGGGGGATAAATCCAGTTGTGTTCACACCTACCTAGTTCAAGCTTTCTGACTTGAAAGCACAGGTATCTTTTGAAATCTATACTTCTCTGCATTTTACAATGCAATTCTCCAGCCAGGTGCAAAAAAAATGGGTATACAGTGGTACCTCAGGTTAAGTACTTAATTCGTTCCGGAGGTCCGTACTTAACCTGAAACTGTTCTTAACCTGAAGCACCAGTTTAGCTAATGGGGCCTCCTGCTGCTGCTGCGCCGCCGGAGCACTATTTCTGTTCTCATCCTGAAGCAAAGTTCTTAACCTGAAGCACTATTTCTGGGTTAGCAGAGTCTGTAACATGAAGCGTATGTAACCTGAAGCATATGTAACCCGAGGTACCACTGTATGCAGAAAAATGCATAACTTGGTGAAAGCTGCATTCAAAATGCATTATTATTAGGAAAAATTGCTTTGCAAAAATATGTATATTAGGCAAAACACACAATTAAATGTTGATGAGTTTTCACAAGAACATTTAGTAACTGAAATGGAAATGCGGAGAACTGAATTGAAGAATTTCTTGCCTGACTCAATGTGTCGTCCTGGTTGTCTTGGTAACTGCTGGGTCACTGAGTTAGGCAACACATCAGTTTGCCTCTATATGTTGTTGTTGATTCAATTTATACACCGCCCTATACCCAGAGGTCTCAGGGCAGTTCACAAACAAGACCACAAAATATAAAATCAAACCAAAACCAATAACCCAATACCCCTCCCCAAAGAACCACATTCTAAAAGGGTGTTGGATGTCAATAAGATCAACCAAAGGCCTGGTTAAAAAGGAAAGTTTTTGCCTAGCACCTAAAGTGTATAATGAAGGCACCAGGCGAACTTCCCTAAGGAGAGCATTCCATAGACAGGGTGCCACTGCAGAGAAGGCCTGTCCTCGTGTTGCCACCCTCTGGACCTCTCGAGGAGGCGGCACACGGAGGGCCTTGGAAGATGATCTCAGGGTCCGGGTAGGTTCATATTTAGCAGCCGTCAGGACTGAAGGTCCCTGACTTCCACCTTTTCCAAGGCTCCTTCTCTCCCAGTTGTTTCCCAAGCCTTATGAGGAACGGCTAAGGGAGCTGGGTATGTTTAGCCTGGAGAAGAGGAGGTTAAGTGGTGATATGATAGCCATGTTCAAATATATAAAAGGATGTCACATAGAGGAGGGAGAAAGGTTGTTTTCTGCTGCTTCAGAGAAGCGGACACGGAGCAATGGATCCAAACTACAAGAAAGAAGATTCCACCTAAACATTCGGAAGAACTTCCTGACAGTAAGAGCTGTTTGATAGTGGAATTTGCTGCCAAGGAGTGTGGTGGAGTCTCCTTCTTTGGAGGTCTTTAAGCAGAGGCTTGACAACCATATGTCAGGAGTGCTCTGATGGTGTTTCCTGCTTGGCAGGGGGTTGGACTCGATGGCCCTTGTGGTCTATTCCAACTCTATGATTCTATGAGTCACAAAATGTGCACTCTTCTGCTCTCTGTTCTGCCCTCCTCATTATCCTGCATCTTCTTGGAGATTGGGGGAGGGAAGAGGGGACCTTGTTGCACCAGGAGAGGGAGAGTCCTTGGATTCTTTAGCAGTTGGTTGACTGGGCAGTCTCCTCTGCTTCAGCCTCAGAGTCTGAATTGCTCCCTGCCACCAGCTCTCCCCGCTCACTAAACCCTATCGCCCCTTCAACATCCAACCCCTCCTCCCAATCTTCTCCCTCTGACCTCTCCTCAGTGTCCCACCACTAATCCCCCGGCCCTGAGCTTTCCTCCTCTGGGGTTTCCCTTGGGGGCTCCCTGGCTGGTTCTTCCCACCACTCCTCTTCACCCTGCCAGTCCCTGAAAAACAAGGTAAGGCACATGTCTATGCCAACTGGCAATGGAGCTGGCGTTCTTCCAGTATCGTCCCTTTGATTCTGGGACCATCTTGCCTAATCTTTCATACCCAGATCAGAAACATCTGAAAGCAAGCTTCTGCATACGTAACTCCAGCTGGATAAAGAATCATCCAAACGAGAGTGCAGCAAAGCTAGGGCTGTGTGCATGCAAAGGCCTTTTGAGAATGAAGAGATCATGAAGACTGTCTGTCTGTCTCCCCAGTATTCCTTCTCAAGGAGCTAATCAGCAGGATCCCAGCTTCTTAACAAGACTTGACAGCTAAGTTTGTGGATTCTCTGTTGGATTGGAGTCAGCAGGGATCAAGTTTTTCCTAATCTATATTTATATCAAAATGAGAAAATGTAAGACTAATTGCACAGGACAGCATACAATGTCATGCAAAGGGAAGGGCAATATGCTTAATGGTCATATTGGCCTAATACTGTATGCCAGGTTAGATGATATGCAGATGATACGTGACTAGTCGTGTGTATGTGTTTAATAGCAGTCATCAGTGGCGTAGCGTGGGGGGTGCAGGGGGGCCGCCCGCACCGGCCGCAACATCTGGGGGGGCGCTCGCACTCGCAGCTCTCTGCCCCCTGCTAAAATCCACGGGTTAGGGGGCGCAAATTACTTGCCTTGCCCCGGGTGCTGACAACCCACGCTACGCCACTGGCAGTCATGGCTGCCTGGCAGTTTAAGTGGAGAAATGATATGTTCAGGATTTGCTTAACCCTTTCCCCTCCTGCTATTTGCCTGCTGAAAATCACCCTCCCTCAGTAGGTTTTCTCCTCACAATGAAGCAAACCCCATATCTTTTCTTTTGCAGGTGAGAATTCAGCTTGAGCAGGGGGGAGTTTGAGCAGAAAACCCTGCTGCTCTCCCATTCTTGGAAGGTGTCTTTCCCCCCAAGCTTGCTTTTCTAATTTTCAAAAAAGGAAAAGGAAAACGAAAAGATTGAACACATTTCCCCCAAAGTGTCGACCAACACAATTTTTAAAAATTAGATTGGCCAAACTAACACCCCACTTGAGTGAAGTCAATGGAATTCAAACTTATCTGAAGTATTCTTTATACACGTATTCAATTCTTGTCTGATACCTTCACCTGTGGAACTTGCCTTCTCCTGAAAGGAAATCTGTGTTTATTGCTTGAATGACTATCCCACTACGGCAAGATACAATATGTAATTTAATTGTTTGAATTTTATGGCAGTGGAAAAGCACCAGAGAATGTACAGCATGATTATTGAATCTAACCTTGAATTAAATTACTCTTACATAAAAATCAGAGTAGCGTGCTATATACTCTAAACATTCGACTTTTCTATTCTGCTATAGCTGCAAAAGCTAAAGGTGTCCTTGAAGCCGTAGGCATTTAGACATTTTAGGATAAATGATCAAGGCGCCTTGAGATATTCTGCCAGTGAACACCAAGAGCGGGGATGAGATTCTTTTCACCTCTGTCCTCATGAAGGTTCTCCATGCAGCTTAGAACCTTGATCTTCTAGCCAAGACTTCAGAAGGACACCATCCATGGAAGGGGATGGGTAGAGTTTAGTACACTCCCCTCCATTTTCCCCACTTCTGTGCTACTTTTAGGCATAGGTGAAAAGTAGGCTATGCTACGCTGAAAATTAGTGCCACTAAAAGTATGCATGTGTTTGCCCCTCTGGTTTCATCTCTGATGACTCTAATGAATCTCAGCTTGCCTCTGGTGCAATCACTTCTAAGAGTGGAGCTGGAGAAATGGGCACTGTTTGTAACTTATTTTGTTTCTGTATCTGAATCTAGCATTGGGTAATGTATATCTATATTTAGGCAGGGAAAATCACTAAAAATCTGCTGGGAGAAGATATAAGGTAAAGGTAAAGGGACCCCTGACCATTAGGTCCAGTCGTGACTGACTCTGGGGTTGCGGCGCTCATCTCACTTTATTGGCCAAGGGAGCCGGTGTACAGCTTCCGGGTCATGTGGCCAGCATGACTAAGCCGCTTCTGGCGAACCATAGCAGCGCATGGAAATGCCGTTTACCTTCCCGCCGGAACGGTACCTATTTATCTACTTGCACCTTGGCGTGCTTTCAAACTGCTAGGTTGGCAGGAGCAGGGACCGAGCAACGGGAGCTCACTCCGTTGCGCGGATTCAAACCACTAACCTTCTGATCGGCAAGTCCTAGGCTCTGTGGTTTAACCCACAGCGCCACCCGCATCCCTAGTTAAAGAGAAGGCGGACTTAAATTCACCTTCCAATACGTAAGGCAACTTGCTGCTTGAGATGCCACATTGTGATGGCTAATTGCAAGTATATTCATGAAAACGCAAGCCAGTGCATTTTGAAAGATGAGGGGCCACCCACACCTAGTGCATCATGGAACAAAACCATGTGATTTCTCCATTTGGGGAGCATTGCTAGACAGATGCATGCAACAAACTTATTGGATTTTTGAAAACAAACAAATAGATGATGATGGTGAAATGGCGAAAAATAGTATAAGAAGAAGAGTTTGGATTTGATATCCCTCTTTATCACTACCCAAAGGAGTCTCAAAGCGGCTAACATTCTCCTTTCCCTTCCTACCCCACAACAAACACTCTGTAAGGTGAGTGAGGCTGAGAGATTTCAGGGAAGTGTGAGTGGCCCAAGGTCACCCAGCAGCTGCATGTGGAGGAGCGGGGAATCGAACCCGGTTCACCAGATTACGAGTCCACCGCTCTTAACCAAATTTGGGAAGAGATTAGGAACCATTGCTCCCAGTGTAAGAATAAACTCGAGTATGTTTTCAATGTTACCTCCTCTATCTTGGTTAGAAGGTTAGGGTAGGGAGAGAGTCAGGGAGGGAAAGAAGCCCAGAAGAGACCGTTTGTATAAGCATAGCTCATTTGATGCGTTTCTCCTCTAAGACTGAGAACACTACGCTCAGATAAAAATGTTTTGGTGATACTAAGTACCGTATTTCTCGTCCCATAGGACGCTCCGTCCCATAGGATGCACCTAGTTTTTTGGGGGGGAAATAAAGGAAAAAATTTTGTCCTTTATTTCCCCCCCAAAAGCAGGTCGGGGAAACCGAACCAGGTCGAGGAACAGCTGGATGGCGGCGCTGCGCCTCCCTGCTGTCCCCCAAGCTTGTGGGGCTGGCCGATGTCTGCCCGGCGCGAGGGGCGCGCTGCTTCAGGGCGCCCCGCCCGCCGGGCGGCAGGCTGCTATCCGCAGCGTGGGGAGCCCTGCGGGGAACTCCTGCAAGGCTCCCCAAGCTGCGGATGTCTGCCCTGCGCGGGGGGCGCTCTGCTTCAGGGCGCCCCTCGCGCCAGGTGGCAGGCTGCTATCCGCAGCCTAGACATCCCTGCAGGACCTCCTGCAGGGCTGCCTAGGCTGCAGATGTGTTCCCGAAGCGCCGGGCACTCTGCTTTCAGGGCGCCCGATGCTCCGGGAAGCAGGCTGCTATCCGCAGCCTAGACAGCCCTGCGGGACCTCCCACAGGGCTGCCTAGGCTGCAGATTTCTTCCTGAGGCCTGGAGAGCGAGAGGGGTCGGTGCGCACCGACCCCTCTCCCTCTCCAAGCTTCAGCAAAAGCCTGCATTCGCCCCATAGGGCGCACCCAGATTTCCCCTTCATTTTTGGAGGGGGAAAAGTGCGTCCTATAGGGCGAAAAATACGGTATAATGCCATTTCCCCCTCTAGATCTCATTGCATTTTATTGTAATGCACAAAGGGATTTTCTGGCAACAGAGGGGAAGTCTCGGGCCATGATTAACTACACTTTCCTTATGTCACAGAGTGCAGTCAGAAACATCTCAATGTTCTGACTGTGGTGAAAGAGAAATAGTGAAGGCAACACCTCAGAAAGTAGGATTGGATATGGTCCAGATCAGGCAGATACAAACTCGGCCCTCCAGATGTTTTGGGACTACAACTCCCATCATCCCTAGCTAACAGGACCAGTGGTCAGGGATGGTAGGAGTTGTAGTCCCAAAACATCTGGAGGGCCGAGTTTGCCTATGCCTGGTCCAGATGGTCAAGGGGATGGTGTTGACTTCCACACCATGGTTATGAACTTTCAGAAAATTGACTGCTCTCTCTTGGAAACAGAATGCCAAATTATGTCTGCTCCAGCTAGATTTGTTTGGGGAGGTGTGAGAGAAGCAAAGGGTTATATAAAGGTCTTCTCCCCTTGAGGGACATTGGAAGCATGATAAACCTAACAAATGAGATGAATCTCTCCTGTGAGGCTGACCTTTCTGCCAAATAAGTTGGTCTACCATAGAAGAAAGCTCAGTGGCTTTCCATGGGTCATTAAAACTGAACAGAGCTTCTGATGATTGGCTAATTTATTCTTTCTCCATGTCTAATGATCTGTGAGGTGAAACATTGGTAGCAGATATGAAAATGCATAGCATGATTACATTTCAGATTGAAAAATGCTTCCATCAATCTCCAGTCTTGTTAACAGGGGACTGCCGAGAGCAGTTAAACATTCAATCTCAGCCCATGGAAAGAAAATACATTCTTTCCCTTCTTAAAGGCAAAAGGGTGATGTTTCCTCTTATGAAAATCAGTTTGTTGTTGTTGTTTAGTTGTTTAGTCGTGTCCGACTCTTCGTGACCCCATGGATCAGAGCACGCCAGGCACTCCTGTCTACTACTGCCTCCCGCAGTTTGTTCAGACTCATGTTTGTAGCTTCGAGAACACTGTCCAACCATCTCATCCTCTGTCGTCCCCTTCTCCTTGTGCCCTCCATCTTTCCCAACATCAGGGTCTTTTCCAGGGAGTCTTCTCTTCACATGAGGTGGCCAAAGTATTGGAGCCTCAGCTTCAGGATCTGTCCTTCCAGTGAGCACTCAGGGCTGATTTCCTTCAGAATGGATAGGTTTGATCTTCTTGCAGTCCATGGGACTCTCAAGAGTCTCCTCCAGCACCAGAATTCAAAAGCATCCATTCTTCAGTGATCAGCCTTCTTGATGGTCCAGCTCTCACTTCCATACATCACTACTGGGAAAACCATGGCTTTAACTATACGAACCTTTGTTGGCAAGGTGACGTCTCTGCTTTTTAAGATGCTATCTAGGTTAAAAGAATCAGATAAAAGGTATCAATTATAAAGGAATAAACTATACGCAGATGTGAGATTTAACAGTACTGCTGGATAGAAGTTCTTCTCATGTATGTAGCTTAGTCTGGTCCAATAGATCAAGGACGACATCCCAATCCCTTTGAACCTTCCAGTAATGCAATAACTTTTGAAGACACCCTGCTCCAGAAACTCTCTCTTTTGAGTACAGGTTTCTGCACATCTTAATGATATGGCTTTCTTCACTATATCTACTCCCCATGAAAACTCACCAGGCAGCCATCATATTAGAATTTATATGGCATATAAAAAGTGTCTATTCCATCCAGCTTATAATGGATAGTTACTCCATTTCCTTTGGAAGGGTTTCAGGTACTTATGTTTTTAAGCGATATTTAATAGCATGTTGCTTTTTTAAAGGCATTCTTTTGTTAAATGAGCATAACCTAAGCAGAGTTGGCACAGTGACGCATACCCATGGTGTCCATGGACTGGTCATGTTTGGGTGCTCTGTCAATGCTAAGCAGAAAACTTATTTTTCTGATATTTTTGTGTAATTAAATTGGGTGGGTGAGGAATTTGTGTGCTCTACTTTTTGCAGTGGACCAAGATTTTTATTAATAATAATAATAATAATAATAATAATAATAATAATAATAATAATTTATTATTTATACCCCCGCCCATCTGGCAGGTTTTCCGCAGGTACTCTGGGTGGCTTCCAACAAAATATTAAGTATTAACACAACACAGCACAACAGTGCCATCTCTGCTAGAATGTGTGTCTGAAGAAGTTAGTCATGTCCAATTAAAAAAATGTGCCATTTTTTTATTTAAAAAATGCCTATTGGGATAGCAAAGAGCTTCAACAAAGATGTTTTTAAAATAAAAAAAATGAGAGGAATTTGTTTTGTAGAAATACAAATAATATTTTATATGCCAATGGCACTCTGAGAATGAAAAGGGATGTGCAGTATATTAAGGACTAAAACAGCTATTCGTTATCAGTGTCCAAATTTCATGTCAGTTAGGTCTGAAGAAAATACCTAAAGATTTAGAAGATACCTAAAGAAGGTCTAGATAGCTATGTTGGATCTGTCTTTCTGGAACAAGGTGACCAATTATCTTGAGATTTTCCTGGATAAAATTGATGATTTAGATCTCTGAGCTAACTACCTTGGTTGTCCTCGTAAATGCCCTGTGCTAGGAGATAGGTGGAAGTGTGTGGCCTTTAATTTGCCTGGACCGCTCACTAAACATCATTATAGAATTGCTGTCTTCACACAAGAACTTTCTATTTTAACAGCTGGGAGTCAGTCAAATATATAACGAGTTCAGCTTTCCTCTGGATGACAATCTGTTGAATGTTTGCCTGTTATTGCAGTTATTTTAAAAACACAGAGCCTCTGCAACAAGGCAAGGTGCAGATTCTGTCTGTAATATATACAGTATTTCACAAAATGGGTGAGTGGCTGAAGTCAGGTGTGAAATCTTTGAGCATAATGTTGAAAAGGCAGGCTTGCAGTCCTAAACCTTTTGTGATTTGTTGCCCTTTCCTGTCCCCATAAAAGCATTTAACCACAGTATCAGTAGCCACACACATTTCTGGCAGCGACTGGTCACTGATTAATTCACTCTGCAACACTGAGGATTGTAACCTTTTCAGATGTAAATTATGTTATGCTTTGTTGAAGAACATGTAACTGGAAAACATAAGTTCATGCCAGCAGAAACAATCAGTGTGAAAGAGAAGTGGTGCAAGAATAGTTGTTTCAGCAAGCATTTAATTATCTCAAGTGATATTAATCAGCAAGTTGGCTTTGGAGCACATCTCTCAGCATAATTTAAGGAACGTCTCTATGGGAGCCTACCCCGTTTTATATTCTGATCATTAAGGAGATGAGTGACTTCCCCTGGTCTTGTGTCAGATTGGCTCAGAAAATAAGCCGAGCAGCTTCCTCCCCCAAATCAGAAATAGTTCTGCTTATTTTCGGAGCCAAACCAACTTCCAAGCATCAACAGAGTTGACTGCAAGATGACCCAGCTGTGCATCTAGTGCACAAATGATGCTAGGCTGGTCAGAAGGTAAAAGTCAGATCAGGAGGACAGCAAAACCAGCCTGCCGAGCTGCAATCAGCATGGTTCGCTCCAAATCATGTAGCAAGTGCTTTTCAGGAGGTCATTAAAGACTATGTTCTAAAAGGTTCTCAGTAGTGTTCCCCAATTGGTTGCAGATGTTCAAATCTCTTCTATTCAAATATGATATTGAAATTGGAACTGGGAAAATCATGTGCTATACCGTCCTTTTTTAAAGAAAGAACAGTTGTTTTTATCCTCTCCTACTTATAAAG
The DNA here is from genome assembly GCF_964188305.1 of Podarcis bocagei. Classification (NCBI taxonomy): domain Eukaryota; kingdom Metazoa; phylum Chordata; class Lepidosauria; order Squamata; family Lacertidae; genus Podarcis; species Podarcis bocagei. Next base: position 9,015,121 of record NC_138134.1, read on the forward strand.
AAAATGTTTTTAAAATAATAATAATAATAATAATAATAATAATAATAATAATAATAATAATAATAAATTTTATTTATACCCTGCCCTCCCCAGCCAAGACCGAGCTCAGGGCGGCTAACACCCGATATAAAAACGAATTGATTGAAATACAACTTAAAAACAAGATTAAAATACAACATTAAAACATTAAAACATTAAAATACAGCCTCATTTCAATGGAAACTCAAATCAAAACTTTTTTGGGAATGATAACGTTAAGTCTTCACCAAGACTAACTTTCCAGACTGGTCCTACATGGGCCAGAAAAAAAGCCAGGGAAGTCCCCAAATAGGAGTTCCATCACAGGAGGGGAAAGGAAAAAAGAAGAGGGGGAGGGAATCAAATTGATTCCAAGCCAAAGGCCAGGCGGAACAACTCTGCGTTACAGGCCCTGCGGAAAGAAATCAGATCCTGCAGGGCCCTGGTCTCATGAGGCAGAGCGTTCCACCAGGCCGGGGCCAGTGTTGAAAAGGCCCTGGCTCTGGTTGAGGCTAATCTAACTTCCTTAGGGCCCGGGACCTCTAAGGTGTTGCTGTTAATGGACCTTAAGTTCCTCCGTGGGGCATACCGGGAGAGGCGGTCCTGTAGGTACGAGGGTCCTAGGCAGTGATAAACAAAACAAAACAAAACAAAACAAAACAAAACAACACCTCCAAAAATGGTCCACTGAACTTTCAGGACCTATGAAATAATAATAATGATAATATCAATATTATTATTATTATTATTATTGTCAGGGCTGCCTCAGGTCTCAGCTCACAAAAGACCAACGCCAGGTTCTTCTTATATACAAGGATGTTTATTGCAGTTCATTGTTGCTTTCACAACCGAGGCGCGCAGCCCCGCGTCTCTTAGCCTAGACGTTTTAAGTCCCCTCTGAATCGGTCCCGCCCCTACACCAGCTTAAGAGGCTTGTGCTAGTCCACCTCTTCCTGTCTTTCCTTTTCCGCAGGGTCTTTCTGCCCCCCTGGGTCCCTTCTCTCCTGCTCTCTCCTGAAGCGGATTCCTCAGATGCCTGTTCCCCCCTCCTTCGTGCTTTGGGGCCAGGCTCCTCCTCCGGGCTCTCTCCATTTCCGCGCGCCTCCACATTTGAACTTGGCGCGCGTTCGCTACCCCTGACCTTCCTCTTGACACTTACACTACTCCCTGTACTACTCTCCGCCTCTTCCGGCAGGACGTTCTGCCCCGATCTCCTTCCCCTGTCTCCTTCCTGCTCTGCTCCGTGTGTCACACTGGGAACTCCACTCTCTTCACTTCGTTCCTGCTGGGAAGCCGGCCCCGATCTCCCACTCCCACTCGGGGTTTCCCTGCTGCTTCCCTGCCCCTGGCATGTCCCCCCTGTGAACCCCCTTGGCCTGACTAGGGGCGCCCCCTTCTGGGAATCCTCCGTTTCACTTGAGAGACTCATGGAAGACCTCAAGTCATTGTCCTCCTCTTCCTCACAGTCCTGGGATTCTTCCCCATCGCTCTCCATCTCCCCCTCACCTGTGCCTCTGTCCCTGAACCCCTGACATCCATCCCCCCTCGAAGCCCCCCCTTCCCCCCTCCCGCTGCTCGGGTGCAGGTTCCGGGGGCTCCGTCGTTGCGGAGGTCGCTGCCGGACACAGGTCGTCGACGTCGATCTCCTCTGCTTCCAGTTCATTGTTTGTGTGCTCAAACCCATGGTCCTCTCCCAACATGTTCACGTCCTCCCCTCCCCCTGTTGCCTGGGTGGGGTCTGCTTGCCAAGGACCCATCCGCCACCTCGTGCGCCAGTCCTCTTCTGGTTGGTCGTCCCACCAGTAAGGAGTGTCGGTGTCCACCCCCGAACACGATCCCCTTGGAGGGCTCGACTCTGGCGTCGTCTCCTCTGCGGAGGAGAACCCTCGGAACGTGCTGGCGGAAAGTGTGGGCGTAAAAAGCCAATCGTCGAAAAACTGTGCTGGCATGGGCCTGTGTGGGAAAAGGGCATGGAACTCGTCCTTGAGGAGGGGTTCGTCCAAAGCGTAGTCCGGCACCCAACTGTTGGCGCTGGCCGGGGCGCCCTCCCTGGCGAGAAAATATTCTACTCCCTCTTCCCCCCATCTCGAGTCCAGAATCTCTGTGACCTCGTTGATTGGTTCGTCCCTAGGTGACCTCCCCCTCTTGGGCGACTCTCTGCTCGGTTCTGGTGCCGTCCCTGACTCCTGAAATCTGTGTGGGGCCCTGTAAGGGGTGAGCACCGACCTATGAAAGACCGGGTGCATTCTGGAACCTTCGGGGAGGGCCAGTCGAAACGCTACAGGATTGATCCTGGCCTCAACTTGGTACGGCCCTAGTTGCCTGTGTCCTAGCTTCTTTTTAGCTAACGACTTGGCCGGCATTGCTTGGGCCGCTAACCATACCCAGTCTCCCACCTGGATGTCTTCCCCCTCCCTCCTGTGTCTGTCTGCCTGCACCTTATAGGCCTGTTTGGCTAGCTCCAAATGTCTCCGTAACTCGTCGTGGACCTCTTGCAATTCTGCTGCGAAATGGTCGGCTTCCTGTGGCGCCCCCTCCCCCGTCGTTACGAGCCCCGGGAAGGTTCTGGGATGCCGTCCATTGTTAGCGAAGAACGGCGTCACCCCCGTCGACGCGTGCTTCGTGTTGTTGTAAGCAAACTCAGCCATCGGCAGGTAATCCACCCAAGCCGCGGGTCGCTGATTGGCGTAACATCTCAGGTACTGCTGCATGATCGCGTTGACCCTCTCCGCTTGGCCGTTGGTCTGCGGATGTCTCGCCGACGACAGGTTGATTTTGACGTGCAGAATCCCTAGGAGCTTCTGCCAAAAGCTGGACACAAACTGGCGCCCCCTGTCGGACAGAATGGACCGTGGCAAGCCATGCACCTTGAACACGTGGTCGATGAACAGTTTGGCGGTCTGCTCCGCTGTCGCCACCTTCGCGCAAGGAATGAAATGCGCCATCTTGGTGAACAGGTCTACAACCACAAGCACCGCCGTCTTGCCTCGCGAACTGGGCAGATCAGTGACAAAGTCCAGCGCCACCCTCTCCCACGGTTGCAGTGGCGTCTCCAACGGTTCCAGCAGTCCCGCTGGCTTCTGGTGCACTGGCTTGGACCTTTGGCATGTGTCACACCTGGCGACGTACTCCGCGACCTCCCCTCGCATCTGGGGCCACCAAAAGTCTCTGGCCACTAATTCCGTCGTCTTTTCCTTGCCGAAGTGGCCAGCGCTGGGTGCGTCGTGCAACTGCTGCAGAACCTTCGTGCGGAGATCGTCTCCCGGAATGTAGAGAGCACCTTTACGGGTCAGCATGCCGTCGCGTATCTGGAACTCGTCATCCTTCGCCGTGCCTCTCCGCACCTCTTCCATTTTGGACTGTGCGAACGGATCCGCCTGCAACGCGCGCCGCACTGCCTCCAGGTCCACGGCGGCTGAAGCGCACGCCCACGCCTGTGGTGCAAAAATGTGCTTGGCTGCCGCCGGTGCCGCTTCCTCGAGATACTGCGGTTTTCTGGAGAGCGCATCTGCTATGACATTGTTGTCGCCTGGGATGTACTCGATTCTGAAATCGAAATCCGCAAAGAACTCCGCCCAGCGTATGTGCCTCTGGCTCTGTAGCTTCGCCGTGCGCCAGTGCTCTAGGTTCTTGTGGTCCGTGCAGACCTGCACGGTGTGCTTGGCTCCGATGAGAAAGTGCCTCCATGCCTTGAAAGCTGCGTGGATGGCCAGCAACTCCCTGTCCCAGATGGTGTAGTTCTGTTCCGACTTGCTGAGCTTCCGGGAGTAGAAAGCACAGGGCCTCCAGTACCCCTGCGGGTCCTCCTGCAAGAGGACGGCCCCCACCGCTCTGTCAGATGCGTCAGTCTCCACCCTCATGGGCCTGCCGGGATTCACGTGTAACAGCTGTTCCTCGGACGCAAAGAGACTTTTAAGCCTCCTGAAGGACTGCTCCGCCTGGTCCGTCCAGGTGAACTTCTTCTTCTTGGAGCTGAGAGTGTCCGTGATAGCTGCCGTCTCCCTGGCGAAACCCCTGATGAACTTGCGGTAAAAGTTGGCGAAACCGACGAACCTCTGGACCTCCTTCCGCGTTCGCGGGCTCTTCCAGTCCAACACCGCGCGGACCTTGGCGCTGTCCATGGCTAGTCCCCTGTCGGACAGCCTATAGCCCAGAAAATCCACCTCCGTCACGTCGAATTGGCACTTCTCCAGTTTGGCGTAGAGCCTGTGCTCCCATAGCCGCTGCAGGACTTCCTTAACGTCGCTCTCGTGAGCCTCCGGCGATTCCGAGAAGATAAGAATGTCGTCGAGGAAACATACGCACTTCTTGTAGAGGAGTCCCACTAGCACGTGGTGCATAAAAGCTTGGAAATAGTGGGAGCCATTCTGGAGACCAAACGGCATAACTCTGTATTCGTAGGTGCCCAACGGCGTGAACATGGCCGTCTTCCACTCATCACCCTCTCGCACGCGTATGAGATTGTAAGCTAAGCGGAGATCCAACTTGGTGAATATCTTTCCTTTCCGCACCGTTGCGAGCAGGTCGTCAATCTTGGGCATGGGAAAGGCCGCGGGCTTTGTCTTAGAGTTTATGAATCTAAAGTCCACTATCAGTCTTTTTTGGGGCGTGTCCTTCTTCTTCACGAAAAACACAGGACTGCCCCCTACAGCCTTTGATTCTCGGATGAATCCCCGCTGCAGGTTGTGATCTATGAACTCCCTGAGCTCCCGCAGCTCCTCCTCGGACATGGAATACAGCTTCACAGGCGGCAGCGTTGTCCCTGGCAAGAGGTCAATAGCGCAATCGTAGGGCCGGTGAGGTGGCAACTGGTCTGCCTCCTTTTCGCAGAAAACCTCCAAAAACTCCTTGTACTTGAGGGGTACTGCTTGCGCCATGCTGAGACGTAGCTGCTGCCCCTCCTCTTGGCCCTCCTCCTCCTGACCGGTCTGGATGCAATGCTGTGCGCAATAGGACGAGCCGAAGGTGAGCTGCCGCTGGTACCACGCCATGGTCGGGCTGTGCCTATCCAGCCAACTCATGCCTAACACTATAGGCGTGTCTGACAGGCGGGTGACGTTGAAACTGATGATTTCTCGGTGATTGCCAATCTGCATCACCATGGGTGGCGTCTGTTGCACCACCTGCCCACCTAGCAACTTCCTGCCATCCACCGTGACGACGTTCAAAGGCAGCGTGGCTGGTAGGAGCTCTATGCGATGCTGCTTGACGAAGTGCACCCCTACGAAGTCTGCGTTGCTCCCACTGTCAATTGTAATGGGGACTTCTAGGGTGCGTCCATTAGGTAGCTGGAGAGTTGCAGTGAGCTGCACCACTGGCTTAGGTGGCAGGGGGTCTGTAGGCTGCAAAAGCGCTGGGGACTGCCCTACTGACTCGCCTGGCTGTGCCCCAGCATTTGAGCTTCCAGCCAGGCATTGCCGTTTCCCTGAAACTGCTCCTCATGTTGTGCTGCTGCAGTTACTGTTGCTAAGGCTGCAGTGTGCTTTTGGAGCCTCTGGGGACACTCTTTGGCCATGTGCGTCCCACTGTCACAGATGTAACACTTCCTGTTCCCTCTAGGAGGCTTTGTCTTGACTGCTCCGGACGCTGGGGCTCCGGCTGCTGACTGAGCCTTTGCAGTCCCCAGTTCCATCGGCTCCTCCCCTGCCTGCAGCTGAGGGGAGGGACGCGTACGTCCTGGATCTCTGGGAAAGAAGGGAGGCACTCTAGACGGTGCATGAAGCTGGCTACCCCCCTCATTGCGCCAAGGGCGTTCTTCATGGCGTACTCCAATGGCAAGCGCCCGCTGCACCACGTCTGCCAGGGTTTTAGGTCTGTCCCCCCTTGCCAGTTCATCTTTCACAGGGCCAGAGAGCCCCTCCCAAAACAAGTCTCTGACTGCCAGAGAATCTTCCTCCCATCGCAGCACATTCAGCAAGGCGAAAAAGCGAGCATGGTACTGACGTACCGAAGCCTTGCCTTGCCTTAAACCATGCATCTGCTGGCGTGCTACATCCACATCCACGCTAGACTGGAAGCAAGCGTCCATGCATTTGATAAATTCATCAGAGTCCCTTCGAGCAGGGCAATCCTCGCGCCACAGATTGCGCAGCCAAGCCCTCGCTTCCCCATGCAAGTGGGACACAATGAAACCCACTTTCTCTTCCTCATCTTTAAAGTCGTCGCGAAGCAAATGCAACGCATATTCTACGTCTGCTCTAAAACTGGGGTACTGCTGCAGGTTCCCATCGAAGTGGGCTACCAAGTTGCCTCCTCTTCTGCCCAGTGCTACTCCAGCAGCTTTGGCCCCCGGGAACCCCACCTGGCATGCATGATCCCACCTGGCTTGCAGATCTTGGCACCGCTTTTCCGCCTCTTCCCCCCTCTTCTGGGAGATCGCTACCTCAGTGGTAAGCTGGGAGACTGCGTTGCGTAGCTCAGCTATCTGCTGCTCCATACTCATGGCTGCCAAACTTCGTGAGCTTTGCAAAAAAAATTTTTGCGTATCTTTGAGAGGGGACTTACTGTCCCCCTGGGTCCCTTCTCTCCTGCTCTCTCCTGAAGCGGATTCCTCAGATGCCTGTTCCCCCCTCCTTCGTGCTTTGGGGCCAGGCTCCTCCTCCGGTCTCTCTCCATTTCCGCGCGCCTCCACATTTGAACTTGGCGCGCGTTCGCTACCCCTGACCTTCCTCTTGACACTTACACTACTCCTTGTACTACTCTCCGCCTCTTCCGGCAGGACGTTCTGCCCCGATCTCCTTCCCCTGTCTCCTTCCTGCTCTGCTCCGTGTGTCACACTGGGAACTCCACTCTCTTCACTTCGTTCCTGCTGGGAAGCCGGCCCCGATCTCCCACTCCCACTCGGGGTTTCCCTGCTGCTTCCCTGCCCCTGGCATGTCCCCCCTGTGAACCCCCTTGGCCTGACTAGGGGCGCCCCCTTCTGGGAATCCTCCGATTCACTTGAGAGACTCAAGGAAGACCTCAAGTCATTGTCCTCCTCTTCCTCACAGTCCTGGGATTCTTCCCCATCGCTCTCCGTCTCCCCCCTCACCTGTGCCTCTGTCCCTGAACCCCTGACAATTATTATTATTATTATTATTATTATTATTATTATTATTATTATTATTACCCCGCCCATCTGGCTGGGTTTCCCCAGCCACTCTGGGTGGATTCCAACAAAAGATTTAAAATACCTTAAAACATCATTTCTGAGGAAAATACAATCTTTAAATAATCTTCCCAACAATACTATACTAGCTACTATGGATGTGGAATCTCTGTATACCAACATCCCACACAACGATGGTTTACAAGCTATAAGGAACACCATATCAGATAAAACCACAGCGGACCTTGCCACCAAACTCTGCCAATTTGTCCTTACCCACAACAACTTCAAATTCGGTGATGACCTGTTCCTTCAGATCAGCGGCACAGCAATGGGCACCTGCATGGCCCCACAGTATGCCAACATCTTCATGGCAGATTTAGAACATTTCCTGAACTCCTACCCACTCAAACCTCTCTTGTACCTGCGATACATTGACGATATTTTTATCATCTGGACACATGGTCAACAGACCCTGGACACCTTTCACCAGAAATTTAATGATTTTCACCCCACAATCAACCTTACAATGAATCAATCTATGCAAGAAATACATTTTTTGGACACTACTATAAAAATACAGGATGGGCGCATAGACACCACCTTATACCACAAACCAACTGACCGACAAACATATCTACATGCCTCTAGCTACCATCCCAAACATACCAAACAGTCCATTGTATATAGCCAGGCACTACGTTACAGCCGCATCTGTTCCAATTCTACAGACAGAGACTCTCACCTAAGAGATCTACAGCAAACCTTCTCAGAACTAAAATACCCAGCAGATGAAGTTAGACAACAGATCAACAGAGCCAGACTGATACCCAGAGAGAACTTGCTGCAAGACAGACCCAAAAAAGAAAATAACAGAACACCTCTAGTCATCACATACAGCTCCCAAGTTAAAACAGTACAACGCATCATCAGAGATCTACAACCTCTCCTGGACAATGACAGTTCTCTTTCTCAAGCTCTGGGAGGAAGACCTTTCATTGCCTACAGACAGCCACCCAATCTTAAACAACTCCTAACCCACAATAATACTACAACCAGACTTAACACAGACACTGGCACCAGAGCCTGCAATAAACCCAGATGCCAACTTTGCTGCCACATACACCCGGACAACACCATTACTGGCCCCAACAACATCACACATACCATCTCGGGACTATTTAATTGCTCATCGTCTAACATTGTGTATGCCATCAAATGCCAACTGTGTCCTTCAGCTCTCTATATTGGACAAACAGGCCAAACCTTACGCCAAAGAATAAACGGACATAAATCTGACATCAAGAATCACAAAACAGAGAAACCAGTAGGAGAACACTTCAATCTCCCAGGACATTCTATACAAGATCTCAAAGTAGCTGTTTTACTACAAAGGAATTTCAGAAATAGACTGGAAAGAGAAGCTGCTGAATTACAACTCATTACCAAACTTAAAACCATGGAAAGACCTGGGCTGAACAAAGACATTGGATTCTTATCTCACTATACATGACTAAACCATTTCTCACCTTCTCACCCCTTGCCTTTTCCTGTAAGACCTATTACAGTCGTTAAGAGTCGTCAACAGGCTCTCTCAGCTATCTGCCTACCTCCCATTCCCACCACCCTTCTGAGTAACACCCCTCCCCACCTTCTCACTATATAGAAGGATCTGGCAACTTCTGTTTCAGTGTATCTGAAGAAGTGTGCATGCACACGAAAGCTCATACCAAGAACTAACTTAGTTGGTCTTTAAGGTGCTACTGGAAGGAATTTTTTTTATTTTGCTTAAAACATCAATAATTAAAAACTTCCCTAAACAGGGCTGCCTTCAGATGTCATCTAATAGTTAGATAGTTGTTGATGGGAGGGTGTTCCACAGGGCGGGCACCACTACCGAGAAGGCCCTCTGTCTGATTCTCTGTAACCTCGCTTCTCACAGGGAGGGAACCGCCAGAAAGCCTTCGGAGCTGGACCTGTGTCCAGGCTGGATGAAGGGGGTGAATCATAGAATCATAGAGTTGGAAGAGACCACAAGGGCCATCGAGTCCAACCCCCTGCCAAGCAGGAAACACCATCAGAGCACTCCTGACATATGGTTGTCAAGCCTCTGCTTAAAGACCTCCAAAGAAGGAGACTCCACCACACTCCTTGGCAGCAAATTCCACTGTCGAACAGCTCTTACTGTCAGGAAGTTCTTCCTAATGTTTAGGTGGAATCTTCTTTCTTGTAGTTTGGATCCATTGCTCCATGTCCGCTTCTCTGGAGCAGCAGAAAACAACCTTTCTCCCTCCTCTATGTGACATCCTTTTATATATTTGAACATGGCTATCATATCACCCCTTAACCTCCTCTTCTCCAGGCTAAACATGCCCAGCTCCCTTAGCCGTTCCTCATAAGGCATCGTTTCCAGGCCTTTGACCATTTTGGTTGCCCTCCTCTGGACACGTTCCAGTTTGTCAGTGTCCTTCTTGAACTGTGGTGCCCAGAACTGGACACAGTACTCCAGGTGAGGTCTGACCAGAGCAGAATACAGTGGTGGAGATGTGTGTGTGTGTGTGTGTGTGTGTGTGTGTGTGTGTGTATGCAGTAACTGATCTTATTGCCTTTTGAAGGTTATATTAACCCAAAGGAGTAGATCACCTTTTAAATGTTATTAGAATAATATTAGACATATTGTTCTAAAACGTCAGAACAGGAAAGGTTCTCTTTTGTTTTCTCCCTGCTGTCTCCTAATTTCTGGTTTCTTGTAGCACCCTCTGGTGTCATATTTTAATAACGTTAAGAGCAGAACATCATGTGACCATACGGTAATCAGAACCATTCTGTAACTCTTTCTTAGCTTTAAAAACTATGAGTGTAGATCGGCTCCTAGTCTGAGGGGATTGCACACCATGAGATTAAGAAAAACCTCTCTTATGCTGTACTCCACACATTGACAGCAATAAAATAAAATAAAATTTATATATCTATAGATAAAATAGCAGGTTCCAGTGCTGGTTACAACAATTTACCATGTTTTTCCCATGTATAACACGCCCCTGTGTATAAGACGCCCCGTATTTTTGGGGACTCAAAATTAAAAAATACACTCAGCACTATCCGTCTATAAAGCAACCCCAATTTTTAAACATTATTTTAACATAAAAAGCCCTAGTCTTATACACAGGAAAGTACAGTAATTTTTTTTTAAAAAAATTAAAAATTAAATACAGTTAAAACAAACTATAGTATCAGGATTACACCTGTGGGGAGTAATTCTACAACTTAAGGGCAGCCACAGAGAATGCTGTCTCCAGCGTCACCACACCCTAGACTTCTGAGCGGGGAACGGGGATGCAGAAAAACATAATAAAAACAAAGCACTTTTGTTCCAAGCTGGCTAGAGCCCTCCTGTTAGGGGATGGGGATTCACTGCAACATTTTTGTGGGTCCCTACTTGTATCTGGGAGGCAAGCCCCTCATTCTTGGGCAAGAAGTGAGGAGGTGGTTGCCGAACAACTCCAAGCACGCCTGGAGGATGCGGACCATTTGGATCCCTTCCAATCAGGATTCAGGCCTCACCATGGGACTGAAACTGCCTTGGTCGCGCTGGTTGATGATCTCTGGCGGGCTAGGGACTAAGGTGAGAGCTGTCAACTCTCACTCTTCCTTCATATCCCTCCTCAAAACCCATTTGACTTAACCCCTTTCACTGCAATCCTAACACTGTTGATTCAGAAGTAAGCTGCACTGAGCTAAATGGGAATTGCTCCCCACCCAGAACAAATATTTTGTGTATGTAAGGGCATCGGCTCACATTCATTGTTTGTTAATCCATTTTATGTCATTGATTTATAATTAAACTTCATAAAGCCTAATCCCCAACCAACTAAAACATCAAAACTAAAATCAGAACAAGTAACAGAAAATACCCTGGGTATTTTCCAAAGCCTGTTGGAATGAAAATGTATTCACCTGATTATAACAATTTCCAGGAAATGCAATAGTTGGACATGCAAAGGGGAGTCATTTTATAACACCAGGGCCAACACCAAAAAAGCCCTGCTTCTAGTTTAGCATCCCAAAGGACTGGAATTGGTAAAATGACTTCATTACTGGTTTAGAAAATTTCAGAGCGTAAGTGAATACTACCATTTCCTCTTCCTCTTCTTCTGTCATGCCTTTCGTCTTCCATACTGTCAAAGTATATATTGTAAATTCTTTGGGGCCGAAATCTGCTCCTTTCTGCTTATGTTACATAGGTTTTTTGACAAAACAGTTCAGTGGCTTGAATGGCTGCTAGTTTGGTATTGCTATGCCAAAAATGTCTTTAAAAATATGAATAAATGAAATTTCCCATCTTGCCAGACTTCAAAGATCGTAAGATGCCATTCCTTTATGTTCTTTCTAAAACCAGCTGTTTGCACTGAATACCCAATTCTAGTATGCATCGGCACATTTCTCCTGCTTAAGCCTTCCACAAATTTAATAAAAAGCACCTGCAGAACATTGGGAAGTATGAGGAACCGTCATAATCAAAATTGGCTGCTGGGGTTCTTAACAACAGGTGAAATTATTAATAATCATTCTTTGCATGTAGCCTTGTGATCTAGACTCACGGATCACAGCTTAAATAGCCAGCTACAAATATCCTGAACTTTAGACGTAGTAAAACCAAATATAATATTTTTATTCCTGCAGATGCAATAAGGCCCTTAATTGGAAAAAATGTCATAAAATCTGCAATGTATGTAGAACATGTTCTATAGTTTCACAAAGAAGTACCCCGATCTTTCTCCCCCCTTCAGTTTATTGACTCATACTTTGTCTTTTTCCTGCAAATCAAATACTGTGGGACTAAGTGATTTCCAATATATTTAGCATGTCAATACAGTAATACAAGCACAGAGTGAAAATGAATTTGTAAATCCAGATGTAGCCCTCAGCCACTTCACTAGCAAGTGTCCAGGGACGCAGGTGGTGCTGTGGTCTAAACCACTGAACCTCTTGGGCTTGCTGATCTTAAGGTTGGCAGTTCAAATCGGCACTATGGGGTGAGCTCCCATTGCTTTACCACAGCTTTTGCCAACCTAGCAGTTATAAAGCATGCCGGCGCAAATAGATAAATAGGTACCGCTGCAGCGGGAAGGTTGATGGTGTTTCTGTGCGCTCTGGCTTCTGTCATGGAGTTCTGTGTGCCAGAAGCTGTTGAGCAGTTGAGCTGGTCACATCACCTGGGAAAGCTCCCTCAGCCTGGGAGAGGAGATGAGCGCCACACCCCATGGTCAAATTCAACTGGACTTAACCGTCTAGGGGTTCATGTATTGGAGTAATCTTTCTAATTGTGTGTCCATTAGCCTGGCCTGTAGTTCTGTTCTAATATCTTCTCTGCACGTTTGGGTTGGAGCAGGCTAACAAAAAAACACACCCCAACACAATTACCTTTGCTCTTGCGTGTGAAGCCCCCCAAGACCTCCCAAATGCCGATCAGAAAGTTGGTGGTTTGAATCCCCACGACGGGGTGAGCTCACATTGTTTGGTCCCTGCTCCTGCCAAACTAGCAGTTCGAAAGTATGTCAAAGTGCAAGTAGATAATAGGTACCACTGTGGTGGGAAGGTTAATGGTGTTTCTGTGCACTCTGGCTTCTGTCATGGTGTTCTGTTGCGCCAGAAGTGGTTTAGTCCTGCTGGCCACATGACCTGGGAAAGCTGTCTCGGCCTGAAAGAGGAGATAAGCACCACACCCCACAGTCAAATTCAATTGGACTTAACCATCCAGGTGTTCATGTATTGGAGTAATCGTCCTTGATCCTTTTCTAATTGTGTGTGTCCATTAGCCTGGCGTGTAGTTCTGCTCTAATATCCTCTCTGCATGTTTGGGTTGGAGCAGACTAACACAAACAAACACCCCGACAGAGTTACTCTTGCTCTTATCATTGTTGGAAATCTCCCTCAATCTGCCCATCAACTGACAATTCCTCCTTATTGAATATTTCATAGAATCATAGAATTGTAGATTTGGAAGGGACCCTGAGGATCAACTAGTCCAGGCACCCCAAAACTTAGCCCTCCAGATGTTTTGAGACTACAGATCCCATCATTCCTAGCTAACAGGACCAGTGGTCAGGGATGATGGGAATTGTAGTCCCAAAACATCTGGGGGGCCGTGTTTGGGGGTGCTTGATCTAGTCTAAACCCTGCAATGCAGGAATTTGCAGCTGTCCCATACGGGGAATTGAACCTGCAACCTCAGCATTATCAGCACCATGCTCTAACCAAGTGTACTATCAAGGTTGACCCTGGATAATACAATACTTGAGTGAATTTGGTAATGCAGTTTGTTGTTTTGCTGTTCAAAATAGAAAAGAAAACACAGAAGTATGGTACCCACAGCCACAAACATTTCTAGGGTAAACCCTTGAAAAGAAGGCTCTTTCTTCAAGGAAGCGAAGTTTTATTGAATAATCTTGACTCATGATTTTTAACATTTCAGCCTACAAATGTCATAACCGTACACTACCCGAACACATAGAGAATGCTTTAAGGAATTTAAGGAACTGAACTCTGTATTAAACACATCCTACATAGTCATACTTTTCATCAAGGATGACCAACCTGCTGACCAAGGCCACATTTTGTGTGAGCCACAACTTTGTTTCATATGGATGACAATGAAAGGAAAGGGAATAGCTGGAAGGGGGAAGAGTAGGGAGAGAACATGGATGGAAGAAAGGGAGAGATGAGAGGGGGTGCCCTGCTCACAGATTACTGTGAGGTAATGTGGCTTTTAACAACAACAACAACAACAACAACAACAACAACAACAACAACAACAACAACAACAAAAGGTAAGAAAGATTTTGTGATGAATATTGCAAATTGTATGAAACCCTGCATGGTTTCAGTTCAGAAGTTGTCAGACACAACTATTCCATTGCACATGAAAATTCACATGAAATGGTGTGAGTGTGCATTTACACATCCTTGCTGCAAAAATTAGAGGAATGTGGGTCTCAGGCTACACCTTCTATCACATCTCATGTATGAAATGGACTACATTAGATTGCAAACATTTGGAAGAGATTTTGGCACCGGAACATACAAATTCCAGAGGGAAAATACTATAATATGAGGTGCCAACTGCTCAAGCAATTGTCAGTATAATGGCAAAAATTGGCAGGGGCAGCTATTCCCTTAATTTTTTCTCCAAAAGCGAAGATTTATATCATGGGAGGCAAGGCCTGACCTTAACCTCTGCAGATGCTCTGATCAACAGACTGTCATCAGCCATTGCAGTCCAGGCAGAACATAGTAGCAGCTGTTGTCTCCCTGTTCCCACTGATGGTCTGAGACCAGGTGGAAAAAATGGTAAGCCGGTGTCTAACAGAAAGGAGAATATACCATGGTGTGGAGGAGAAAAACCATGGTGAATTGATCCAAGAGACACTCAGAATTCCAGAAAGGTGAGCAAGAGAATTCCTTGATGAGAAGGAATTGGAATAAACTGAGTAAATATGGAGGTGAGCAGCAATAGAAAACCTAGGTGTCCAGCCCTGCAGATTGTTCATTACTAGGAGATGTGCCACACATAACACAGTGCAAATCTGGTTTGCTACTTCAGCAAGCTCACATTTATTTATTTCAAAACATTCATACACTGCTTGGCTGTAAAAAACAACAACACCCCAAAGCTAACAACCTCAAGGCGATTGACAAAAAGATAAAGCAATACAACCAAGAAAAATTCACAACCATACTTAAAAACATACAAACACTGTGGGGGATATCTAGCCAGTTTTTGACAGTCCGAGATGTGTAGCTATGTGATAACATGTACATGCAAGCATTAAGTCACTTTGTGCTATAGTTCTAGGTGTATCTTAGAAATACCTCTAAAAATAAGGATGGGTAGAAACATTTGCTACCAGATGAACAAATTGAGGTTGATTTGTGGTTGCCATTTTGGTGGTTGGAATCTAATCTCCAAGATAGTTTCAGGGGCTTAAGTTTCCATGAAGGAGACTTTTTACCCCCATCTTTCATTTTTTTAAAAAAATAAACATGTACCCCAAAACTTCCTTTTCAGTTTTTAATGCCCCTGTGCTGGAATTGTAGGTTCTTTCTCACTCTTCACTTCAGTGTTGCCTCTGCAAACTCAGTCGAAATCCCAAAGCAAAATGAAAAAAGACCACAGGATTCCTAGGACACTAGAAAAAAACAAACTCAAACACAGTCATTTTGAATTGCAATTTTCAAAATTGACTGTTGCTATTAAACAAGCCCCGGAGCAAAATTACCTGGGATAAATGGCCTTATCCCTGGGTGTTTGGGTTTTATCTCAGTCTATATGTTAATACGAACAGTGACAATCCCTGCCTTTCATGGTTTTCAGTGAAGAAACAGCTTTGACCACACCATTGCCATTCTCTTTCTCAAATGTTTCTTTAAAACTTGTTTAAATTACTTCTAATCAAAGTCTGACACTGCTGCTTCTGAACGTGCATTGCAAGGTCATATTTCTCAGGTCCACTTTCCTCTGGTGTTGCCATCAGTCTTTAGGAGAGACTGTAAACATTCCATAAAATATGATTTATTGTAAAAGAAATGAGAATCTATATCCTACATCCAATTCTTCCACTTGAGTTTATTGGGGGTGGGGGGAAGAATTATCACAAGGTCACTTTGCAGATGACCTTCATCTGCCTTGTACTATTTCTAACACTGTTATTCCTCTGGGATTTTGATTTCCATTGCCCTTTATCACCTTAGTTTGAGGAGGTCACTAGGTTAAACAAATAATAGTTTTAGAAGAAGAGAGAAGGTGAAGGATGGAATCTTTTTCTTTTCCATAGCAGCACTGTTCTCTTCATCCAAATTCCCCCTTTGACTTCGGGATTCCTTGATCTTGCTGCCAATGCATTAAATATATACCAATTTTCCATTTTTAATCTTTGGACTTTGTTCAGATGGTTATGTCATAGTTTGAGTGTGCCTTCTTTCATATTATTGATGTTTACCAGCACGTAAATTAAACCATGAGAGAAGATTTGGGGGGAAATCCAAATTGAACTGAGAGTTCACCAATCAATTCTACTATATTTTACTGTATTTCAGATATGTGAATACAACTTCATAGTCAGAATTATTCTTTCTAGATAATTTCTTTTTTAAAAAACATTTTTATTTGGTTTTACAAATACAAAGTTATAAAAATCTAAATATATAGCCATATACAGAGATTCCTCGAATCTGAGGACTTCTCCCCACCCCCCTCCATGGGGTCCCATTTTGAACATTTACAGCTACATATTCTTTGATATTTTAACTTTTATATCAATCCATATTGTCCATGGTCACTTTTACACTACAAGTGAAATAAAAATCCTGCCAATGTTTCCATCTGCCTACAGTGGTCTCCTAAATAGCTAATCTTTCTAGATAATTTCTAATTATATTATGTTCCACAACTCAAAAAGTAGATGAAGCCACTGTCAGATTCAGCAAGCTCTCCACTCCCCCAAAATATGAATACAATGTTCTTCAAAGCATCTTACCCCTCTTCAGCTGAAAAGGCTCCCAGAGCAGCTTGAAAGCAACCAACAATCTCAGTTCGGATTTGGGCTCTAAATCAATCCGAACCAAATTGGGGTCTGATCCAAATCACCAAATCACGCTCTAAATTGAATTTGGGCTTGGGCTTGGACAGAACTAGGTCTTTATGTGTTATGTATTTTCTACTCTTGAAAAAGACACATCATGGTTGAGTTAAATAGTTCCTTGTCTCTTTTTAAGCTGAAGCTCGTAGACTTCTCTTCAGCTGGAAACAAAGGAAACACACACATTAAACTTTGAACCAAAGTATCATTCTAGCTTTACTTAATTGTACCTGTCATCATGATAATAATCTTACACTCCATCCTGGCCTTTTTCAGCATGAGATTTTGGTGGTTTTTCAATCCACAGTTCATTTATTTAGACTCTCAGCTCCTTCTGACGTAAGCAGATATTTTTAAAAAGTTCAGTATACACAGAAGTACTCACTACAAAACTACATTGGGGTTAAACATTGCTCATCTAAATTTCTTTGAAGTTGTTGAAAATACTTGTTGGGTTTTGTGATCAGGTTTTGAGGGGCTTCTTCAAATTGACACACACGTGAAGTGGCAGTGCAGAGGACAGGATTTTGGAACCCCGATTTCAACATGTAAGACACACACGGCTGAATTCCTCATTGCTGTCAACTCTCATTTTTAGATGGCCCTAGGAATAAATTTCTCTGCAGAGAGTTAATCAGCTGATAAGGGCATACCAAGAAGGCTAAATTGAAGCAAAACACTGCAGCCTTTGGTCAATGTAATGTACATTGGTTTCCAAGATTTCTAGGTGGGCCCAGGATTCAGATTTGGACATCCATTCTCAGGACAGAAAGTTTACACCTCAAGGTCACCAGCTAGATTCACATTACTGCCTTTGAATCAAAGTCAATGACTTTGCAATTGACTGTAACAATATAATTTTGAATCATAACTTTGAAAAAAAAACCCCACACATTTTGGAATTAAAAAAAAAGTTTCCCAATTTCAAATATTTTATTCTAAAAGGAGAGGGGAATCCTTTAAACATTGTTTTAAATAACACCCAACGTACCCTACCCCTTTTCCTGGGCCTTCATATCTCTACCCATGCCCCTCTACTCTTGAGCTACAGCCTTAGGCCATGTGTAGGGATCAGAAGTTTATCTCCTTTAAGAGTTGGCATTCCCATACTACAATGAGGCCCCACACTGTGACATCACAAGGCCCCACCCCATGATGTTGAGAGCCCCCACCCCCCGTAAGTGCTAGGAGGATGTTTAGGATGTTTAGGGGTACTCTCATTTTTCTACTCATATTGAAATGCTGCCCCTCAGTGAGGCCAAACTTAGATTCACCAAATGTTTAGGGGTATGCTTGTTACGAGTGTCCTACACTCGAGCAGGACCCTGGTAGAGACACATGCCCGACTGGCATGTTCTCTCCCTCCTGGTTGATCGTTTGGGAGCTTCAAAAGCTTTCTTCTGCCCAAACATCACAGCGCCTGATGCCTTGGAGACATCAGCACAGAGTATTCACAGTTTGCGTAACAGAACTCAGTAGCACAGCATTTTGGCTAATCTACTTTATTTATATATAATACACTTGGGGCAAATAACAAGGCCAGTGGAAGTGATGGTATTCCAGCTGAACTATTTAAAATTTTAAAAGATGATGCTGTTAAGGTGCTACACTCAATATGCCAGCAAGTTTGGAAAACTCAGCAGTGGCCAGAGGATTGGAGAAGATCAGTCTACATCCCAATCCCAAAGAAGGGCAGTGCCGAAGAATGCTCCAAAATTCTACAAGGAAGGCTCAAGCAGTATGTGGACCGAGAACTCCCAGAAGTGCAAGCTGGATTTAGAAGAGGCAGAGGAACCAGAGACCAAATTGCAAACATGCGCTGGATTTTGGAGAAAGCTAGAGAGTTCCAGAAAAACATCTACTTCTGCTTCATTGACTATGCAAAAGCCTTTGACTGTGTCGACCACAGCAAACTATGGCAAGTTCTTAAAGAAATGGGAGTGCCTGATCACCTCATCTGTCTCCTGAGAAATCTCTATGTGGGACAAGAAGCTACAGTTAGAACTGGATATGGAACAACTGATTGGTTCAAAATTGGGAAAAGAGTACGACAAGGCTGTATATTGTCTCCCTGCTTATTTAACTTATATGCAGAATTCATCATGTGAAAGGCTGGGCTGGATGAATCCCAAACCGGAATTAAGATTGCCGGAAGAAATATCAACAACCTCAGATATGCAGATGACACAACCTTGATGTCAGAAAGTGAGAGGGAATTAAAGAACCTTTTAATGAGGGTGAAAGAGAAGAGCGCAAAATATGGTCTGAAGCTCAACATCAAAAAAATGAAGATCATGGCCACTGGGCCCATCACCTCCTGGCAAATAGAAGGGGAAGAAATGGAGGCAGTGAGAGATTTTACTTTCTTGGGCTCCATGATCACTGCAGATGGTGACAGCAGCCACAAAATTAAAAGATGCCTGCTCCTTGGGTGAAAGGCTATGGCAAACCTTGACAGCATCTTAAAAAGCAGAGACATCACCTTGTCAACAAAGGTCCGTATAGTTAAAGCTATGGTTTTCCCAGTAGTGATGTATGGAAGTGAGAGCTGGACCATCAAGAAGGCTGATCGCCGAAGAATTGATGCTTTTGAATTATGGTGCTGGAGGAGACTCTTGAGAGTCCCATGGACTGCAAGAAGATCAAATGCATCCATTCTTAAGGAAATTAGCTCCGAGTGCTCACTGGAAGGACAGATCCTGAAGTGGAGGCTCCAATACTTGGGCCACCTCATGAGAAGAGAAGACTCCCTGGAAAAGACCCTGATGTTGGGAAACATGGAGGACACAAGGAGAAGGGGACAACAGAGGACGAGATGGTTGGACAGTGTTCTCGAAGTTACAAACATGAGTCTGACCAAACTGCGGGAGGCAGTGGAAGACAGAAGTGCCTGGCGTGCTCTGGTCCATGGGGTCACGAAGAGTCGGACACAACTAAACGACTAAACAACAACAACAACACACTTGGGACATTCTGACTTATCTCCTGCCTCTTTCTCATCAGACAGCAAAGAGAGAAAGAACAAAGGACAATAGTCCCACTTCACGGAACACAGTAACACAAACATCCTGTCTCCGTCACGTCCCACACTGTGGAATGAAAACATACACCGTCATGTGATAGACAACAATCCGATGACTGCAGACATGGGGAATGAATCTCAACAATGCGTACCCCTGTGTACCCCCAGAAAAAAGCACTGTATAACACTATGGCTGTGTGGCATTTTAAGGATGCCCAGTAATGCTGGAGGCCCAGTTAAAACTGGAGTCCAGAAAGAAGACTCCATCCAAGGTAGCTGTAGCTGAAGCAATTTTGGCTCTGTGATCTATTACAGCCATCTGCAGACAACTCCTCTCCTGACCTCTTTTAGCATGACTGACCAATCCTTCTTCACATGCTCACTTTTCCTGCTTTCCTCTTGCATCAAAAACAAACTTAAGAGCCTAGGTACAGAACTGTCATGGCTGCAAGCTTTAATTAGCAGGGGTTAGCTTTAGTCAATAGAACTGAAAGTTAAATTCACCGTTGATTTATTATCTCAGATTAATAAATGAATCGATCATTTAAATCAAAAACAATTTATTGGTTGATGACTCTGCATTTTAACTCACATAATAAAATTTTAAACAGTGCATAACATATGAAGCTTTCTTATACTACAAATTGCCTATTGGGCCATCTAACCTAATGTTGTCCAAGGCAGGTTTCGCAGGTGTGCTACCTGAGAACCTTTAAATGGAGAGGGTGGGGAGTTCCGCATCTCAAGAAGCAGTTCTATGGGGTTTTACAGGGATGGGGTTTTCATTTGGGTGGGTGTTGTTTTATTTGGGGGTGGGGTTGCTTTAAATTGTTCTTAAATGTCATATGCTAACTTATATTTTGTATTTATATCTGTGTGCTGGGGGATTGCTTAGGGGCTTTTGTTGGGGAATGTATTTTTATTAGTTTGTATACATTAGTATGGTTAACTGTTCTAATTATTTTTATCATTTATTTTGTGCTTTTTATGTTGTAAATCCACTTCCGAGCTGGGGAGGAGGTGGGGTTGCGGGCTTCACGCCCCTCCCCACACTCGCGGGGGGCTAGCTCCAGCCCCACGCGATAGCAGGGAATCCTCGGCCGCGTCATAATCCGTGCCAGCCAATCGGCAGGTGCGGGGTGTGTGGCCTTGCCTATTTAGGTCTGGCGCAGCTGAGGACCACCACGTGGTGACCCCGGGGGAGGTCCTAGTTGACGTGCCTCAGCAGGACTCCTCCCACTGGTGGTTAACCCTCACTGGCCAGGCCGGTTAGTAGTAGGACCAATGCCTAAGCCAATACCTCTCAACTCCTGTAATCAATAAAGTTGTGGCCTAATTTGACCCATTAACGCAAATTCTTGTGTCCTGTGTCTTTATTTCTATGGGGGGAGGCGGGAACTCGCCACACAACTTTCTGTTGTGAACCACCTCAAGACCTACGGGTATAGGGCAGTATACATATTTAATAAATACAAATAAAATAAATACCACTGAGCTATGTTCTCTCCCTCGTCTATCCCCACCTGCCACTTTACTTTTACAGTGGTACCTTGGCTCCCATACAAATTGGCTCCCGAACGTCGCAAACCCATGAGTAAGTGTTTTGGCTTGCGAAAGTTTTTCGGAAGCTGAAGTTTCGACACAGCTTCCACTTGAGAGCAGGAAGCTTCTGCAGCCAATCGGAAGCCGCACCTTGGGTTTGAACGGTTTCGGGAGTCAAATGGACTCCTGGAACAGATTAAGTTCAAGAACCAAGGTACCACTGTACTTGTGGCAAATCCAGCTGTGCAGCATAATTGATTTCAAATTATTCCTATGAAAATGCAGAGCAGAATACTTTGAAATGTTGGTGCTGGGTGGCAACTCAAACATTTCTACTCAATTCCGTTTCTTAAACCGACCTTTGGAATGGTTGTGTCTAGCCTGTCTGCTTTCAAAAATCACATGTGGGTTTTTTTCCTGTTTTTTTGCAGCCTGGGATTCTTGCCAATAGCAAGGAGAAAACAGCTTTTCACTCCTTAATTTAAAAGGTTAAGTTCAATTCCATTGGAACTCTGGAGTCCTGACACTCGACACCGACTTGACGTTGTTATCAATCCTGTACTGGTGGAAAGGCCAATCACAGTGAAGAAAAGTGGCGCTGAGGCTTCTGGTTCCACTCTGCCTTAATGGAGGCAGCCCCCACAACAGCCACCCCACCCATTTGCCCCACCACTCTGGACGGCTTCCAACCTATATAAAAAAACATAATAAAACATTAAACATTTAAAAACTTCCCTATACAGGGCTGCCTTCAGATGTCTTCTAAAGGTTATATAGTTACTTATCACATTGACCTTGGGAGAAAAGCAATGACAAACCTAGACAGCATCTTAAAAAGCAGAGCCATCACCTTGTTAACAAAGGTCCTTATAGTTAAAGCTATGGTTTTCCCAGTAGTGATGTATGGAAGTGAGAGCTGGACCATAAAGAAGACTGATCGCCAAAGAATTGATGCTTTAGAATTATGGTGCTGGAGGAGACTCTTGAGAGTCCCATGGACTGCAAGAAGATCAAACCTATCCATTCTGAAGGAAATCAGCCCTGAGTGCTCACTGGAAGGACAGATCCTGAAGCTGAGGCTCCAATACTTGGGCCACCTCATGAGAAGAGAAGACTGCCTGGAAGAGACCCTGATGTTGGGAAAGACTGAGGACACAAGGAGAAGACGAGATGGCTGGACAGTGTTCTTGAAGCTACCAGCATGAGTTTGACCAAACTGCGGGAGGCAGTGGAAGACAGGAGTGCCTGGCGTGCCCTGGTCCATGCGACTCTCAAGAGTTGGACATGACTAAATGACTAAACAACAACAACATCACATTGACTCCACACCTTCAAACATTTCTCTGATGAAAACAGGGACGTCCTAAGAAAAGCAGGATATTCCAGGATCAAATCAGAAACTGGGACAGTTTCTGTAAATCCAGGACTGTCCCTGAAAAATAGGGACAGTTGGAGGGTCTGCATTTTGGGATCTGCCTCAGGTGCCAAAATGTCTTGGGCTGGCTTTGCCAAATGTTTGGAGGGCAGTGGGTTGAGGAAGGCTGCTCTAAGCCCCCTACATTTCCATTTCTGTCTGCTGGCACTGTTGTTTCTCTTTGCCATCCCTCTAACTTCATTTATCCAGTGGCTGCTTCCCTGCCACCTCCCCCTCTCTCCCTGATGCTCTCCAGCACACTTAAATGGTGAGGCTTTCCATCTTTGACTATTCCCTTCCCCTCCAATGGCTACTGATGGCTTTCAAGTGGACCAGAAGATACCCAGCACCCATGTGTGTTTGAATTGTGGGCATCTGTTGCAGAGCTAGGGCCTATTGAAAGCTCTTTCCTTAAAAAACCGTCAGTTCCCAAAAGCCTCACGGAATTAAACAATCTTCATCTGCCAGCAGGAAGACAACAAAGAGGAAGGCAGTCTAGTTTCTCTAAAGGAGGAAGTTCCATAGTCTGGTAGCAACCACCCCCGAGAAGGCCCTCCCTGTATCCCCACTAAATGTACCTGTGCAGGACTGAGAGAAGGCTTCCCTCCAAGATTTTGGAACCCAGGCAGGTTCGTATGGGAAAATACAGTACAGTCCTTCCAATTGTCTGGGCCTTAGGCCACATGGGCATAAACTAATTCCATGTATATGTATATGCAATTGAAGCTGCAACATGCTAGGGAATGTGTTCAGAAAGGTCTCGTAACGGTGTCCTACATGCCAGGTAATGAAATTCCTGCTGATTTATTGTCCAAGGTTGTTCCGAAAGATCAGCACTGTACCTATGTACAGAAATTGGGTTTGTACTGAGATTGTACTGACACGCTGCCCAGTGGTGTTCACAGAAAGGGGGAGGATGTTAGTTTCTGTTCTTATCACTGTGCAGCTGCTTGGAGTCACAGGACTCTGTTTACATTCCTGGGATTCCATACTATTGGAAGTCTCACGGGAGGGGAGACGGAATGTGATGTTAGTGGTTTCCTGTTTCCTTTGTTCCTTTGCTCCTTTGTTCAGTTGCTCTCTGCTTCCATAGAGAGAGGATGTATTTTTCTTTGCTCTCTGTGTAGCTTAGAAATAAAGCATAGCATGTAGCCAAACCTCTCGTCTCTTCCCTGGGCTGGATACTCTGCTGTATTGGAGAATGTGCCTTGGAGCTTCATCAAAAGCTTGAGGTCGTTATACATCGGGAAGCAATTCCGAAGGCTCGGCCAGGGGAAAATGAGGCTTTATCAGCTTGGCCGAGTAGAGATTCCGACAGTATATTGGTCCTATCATTTGGAACATCACAACATCACATTCAAGGGTGGGGTGGAAACCCTTTAATTTGTTTTGAAAGTTACTTTTTGTGTATTTAAGAATGGTTTTATTATTGCATTTTAGTTTCAATTATTTATTGCACAATACTCAAATCCAAAAACGAAGGAAAGGCAGTATAAAGTTGTTTTACATAAATGAATAAATAAATAAATACACAGTAAGTCCCACTTGGACCCAGGACATCTTCATGAAGGCTGATACGTTCCGCAGCCCATCCTCCCGGAGCAACACAGTTTCTACAAACATATAGCTTTCGGTGGTTAAAGGACACACATTCAAGCTTCCTATTGTCTTTGAACCCTTTAAATTGGACTCAAGCATGAAATTTGCCTAAGGAAATAATAACTGATCTTGTAACATTTTGTTACTAAACATCAGAGTTTAAGAGATGGACCATGTGGAGACCTGCTCTGAGCCACCATGTGCTTTGCTTTTTAAATGCAACTCGTTGTCACCTAAGGCACTGGTGTGATATTGTTTAAACAAACATAAGTCAATTAAAAAGCCAAAGAGATCCAAAGAAAAAGATGCTCTGAGCAGAAAAGGCCTCATGGGAAGATAATTTAAACCACAGATCAGTAACAGTGGAAGATCTATTGTCCCCAAAGACAGAAATATGGCATGGTACAAGTCTTGAAAAAGGTGTTTGTATGTTATGAGCAAGTGCATTATGAAAAGCTAGATTTCTACCATAATGAATTATAAATATTGGCAGAATCCTGGCTATTGAAAAAAAGATGTACGTGTGAAGACTCTGCTATTCAATGCATTGAACAAAATAAAAGCAGATTCAAGAGCTCACATTGTTGCAACTCAGATATTACAACACACTGTCAAAAGGTATTAATATTTTTGCAACTCTATTTGCAACTCTATTTGTTGTTGGGGTGGTTTTTTTTTTGAAACTCTATTTAACAACATACAGTACAGAAAAAGAACATGGATTAACTTCCCATCTACTTCAAATCATAAAGATACAAAGGATGTTTAACTCTTATTTTATCTCACGTTTATTCATTTTGGAAATTTACACCCTGCACTTAAAACATATTCTCAGGATGGTTTGCAATACTTAATAAAAAAATGCAAGCAAATGCTGCTTCTTTGGTGATGTATAGCCACACCATAGTATCAGGATCCAAGCTCTTGGGACCCTTTCTCCTACGCCTACTGCTGTGGCTCAAGCACTGCTGGGATGCAGCCAAGCCTGCCAAGGAGCCGGGAGTTCACCGAGCTGAGAGGGTGAAAACGGTGACCGACAGGTGACCTCTCTGAGAAGCAGCTGCCACAGAGGTGCAGCAAAGATTGCATGTTGCCTCCCAAGGAGGTTAAGGGGCAAAATCCTTGCCTTGCCCCGGGCACTGCCAATGCATGCTACGCCAGTGCTCCCAAGTAGTGTTTAAATTGGGAACAGGTAGTATAATATGCTGAAAGGTTAAAATGATATTAAATCATGCAGCATTCTCTGGTCAATCTGCAATAATTACAGTATGAGGCTATATGTGTCTGCTTAGATGTAAAACCCCACTGAAGTCTATTAGATTTACTGCCAAGTAAGCGTGCATATTGATCGCAGCTGAGGATACTTCAAAGTGGATAGTGAAAGGCTAAATGCCAGCTCTTTCAGAAGATTGGTAATGGAAACAGACCAAGCTGCTGCCTAACACAGTCCTCTTTGGCGATTACTCGTAGCCGAATAAGATTGTCTTCCATAAACACGGTTTTAACAATGAGTCCATAAGTGACCGTGGAGGCCAATTCTGGATCCACACATCCTTCCACAGTGTAAAGCTAACACAGCAAAGCACATTTAGCAACAGAATACTGCCAGCAGAGAAAAATGAACCAACTCATTTAGCAGTCCATCTAAACTGTATGAACTCAGAATCCTGCCCTTAAAGTTCCATCCATTCTAAACCTGCCCTTGATTTTATCAGTACAAGCCAATGGGGGAAGTCCAAATGTAATTCCGAGTTCTTAATCTCACCACAGCAATCTCCCCCTTCTGCACCTCAAACACGTCACTAAATACAGACTTTAAAAAAATGTGCGTGGCTGGGGGCTGTACAAACAGAGCTTACTGGACAAACAATCAACTAATTGCAGGGTTTGCCAATGCATCACTTTTCGCTGCTCTGGCCATAGCAATTCCTCCACTTAGGATATAAGGAGGCAAAACTATTTTAAATGTGAATGGGAGCTGGATGCAGGATAGTGATGCTATTTGCCATTGTATTATCTGTATCACAGAGCTTCATTACTCATAAAGCAGTGCAGCTGTTGCCCACTCACAAAGTTCAACGTTTCACTTCCACTGGAATGAGGGAACATAAATTTTCCAATCTAGACTGAGCACAAGACCATTTCAGGTGTTTTTACTTATTTATTTAACTTTTTGCCGGTCTTACAGATTATTGATGGTTGCGGCGGCAGTGGCAGTTTGGGTCTCGCTAGTGATTGATGCCGCAGGTGCAGCCAGGGCTTGGAAGAGCTCCTACATCTTTTGTATGAGAATCCAGGGAATTTTCATTCGCCATCTTTAATCACTTAAAATGATCAAAAAAGAGAGAAAACTCCAACAGAAAAACTCCTTAGAAAAAGATAAGTTATATTTACCGTACTTAAACAGGTTGGTTGCCAGGAGATGAAACAAAGGCCAGACCAAAAGTTATTTAGCTTCTACCAAAAAAGTGTAAATTTTGTGTAAGAAATTAACCATTCCTCAGAAACAATGGCAGATATAATGGCTCCTCTGTTATTTATGGAACAAGTGAATTTGAGGCGCGGTATTGTTCTGTCCTAATTATATCGTGGTTCTGAATCACTGTATCAGATCACAGCTACAAAAAACTCAGCGATCAAAGCCTTGTGCCTGCAAATCCAAGGGCGATATTCTCACATACACTACTGCTCAGGCAGTTTATATTCCATAGCAAAAAAGTTTTGTCTCAGAAAAAGTCAATGACATTTGTGGCGTCCCTCACTACATCAGAATATTCGAGGAGCTTGATGCGAACTATGCAAGGAAACAATAAATTGTGACCTTAAAATAATCTCAACTTTTATAGAGACATAATTGGAGACACTGGCATCAACCCTCTTGCAGCTGAATGACTGGCAGTCTCTAGGGGAAAGAATGCATGTTGGTCCTCAGCTTGTAACTTGACTTCTCCTTATGTCAGTCTGCATACTTGCCATCACCCAGGTAAAGCTAGACGGCTTCTTCAATGGCACATTCTCTCTCTCCCCTTCCACCACACACTCAACTCAACCTTTTGACCTCTGGGGGAAAGTAAGCAGCGGGGCTCTTCGGCTCTTGATTTAACTGTGGGAAAATATCTACTTGAAGAGGAAGTGGAAGCAGGACAGACAAGTCACTGTTATGTCACCGCAAACTGGAGAAGCTGAAAATAATTCAGCTAAAATGTATTTCATTTGTGGGTGGACAGAAGGCAGGATAACTGAGAGCTTTTGTGGAATGATAAAGCATTAAGAAGATGAAGATGCCTCTTTCTGTTTTGTTTTCAAAACCTGCTTCTCTGTGGAAGATCTCCAAGTAGACATGAGGGAGTTATTTCCCTGTCAAGGATGGCATGACCTTAGTCATCAGCATGCGACCTTGATGGAGACAGTGGTTAGCACATTCCTGGGGTGGGGTGGGGTGATCCTGACTTCATTACGGACACATACATCTCTTGGAATCTGTGCAACTAGTATTCTTCACCTCACCTTCAGCTTGCATGGCGATCACTCAGAAATGTTACAGTCAATTGTTTGAGGGGGGGGTAGAACATTTCATATTTCCATGCATGAGGCAGGTGTAAAAAAATAATGCATGTCTTAGGGAGAATACATAAAAAATTGTGGAAATGTGATGGAAATGAATTTAAGATTGTGGAAATTATCAAGGTATCAATCTCTTTAAAAAAGGTGACAGAACAGATTGTGGAAACTATCAAGATATCTCTTTATTAGCTGTGGCCGGCAAAATTCTTGCAAGGATCTTAGCAAACCGTCTCTTAACAATATCTGAGGCGACCCTTTCTGAATCCCAAAATGGTTTTAGGCCTTCTTGGGGGACAGTGGACATGATTTTCACTGCTCGACAGCTTCAATAAACATGCAGAGAGATAAACCAACCCCTGTATATGGCATTTATTGACCTGACTAAGGCCTTCGACACTGTAAATCGTAACACCCTGTGGACTGTCCTTCTGAAAATTGGCTGCCCAGGTAAATTTATGAACATCATTCAGCTCCTCCATGATAATATGATAGCAACAACTGCAGATAACAATGGCTCTCAAAGCGAACCATTCACCATTCACAGTGGGATCAGGTGTTAAACAGGGTTGTGTTATTTTCATTGCCATGATCCTACACATTGTCAAAGGGAAACTCCCCTCCAGAGTAGAAATCATATATCGTACAGATGGGAAGCAGGCTGAAAGCAAAGAGTAATGTTACTGCAACTTTTGTCACAGAGCTTTAGTATGCTGATGACAATGTAGTGTGTGCACACTCAGAGGATGACCTCCAAACCATCCTTAATATCTTCTCAGAAGCTTACAAAAAGCTTGGCCTATCACTCAACATCCAAAAAACCAAAGTGCTGCACAAGCAAGCACAAAACAACCCCTCTGCAGTGCCACAAATCCAACTCAATGCTGTAACTTTGGAAAACGTTGATCACTTCTCCTACCTGGGTAGTTATCTTTCCACAAGGGCCAACATTGATGCTGAAATCCAGCACCGCCTGAGCTCTGTGAGTGCAGCTTTCTCCCGATTGAAGTGCAGAGTGTTTGAGGACTAGGGCATTCACAGGGAAACCAAGATGCTTGTTTACAAAGCTATTGTACTACCAACTTGCTTGGGAAACATGGGCCACTTATAAACGCCATCTCTAACTCCTTGAAAGATTCCACCAACGGTGTCTCCAGGAAATTTTACACATCACTTGGGAAGGCAAGCGAACTAATGCCAGTGTACTGGAAGAAGCAAAGATCACCAGTGTCAAAACAATGATTCTTCAACATCAACTTGGTCAGACTGGTCATGTTGTGCGGATGCCTGATTATCATCTTCCAAAGCAACTACTCTATTCTGAACCTGAAAATTGAAAGCATAATGCTGGTGGTCAACAAAAGAGGTTTAAAGAATCTCTCAAAGCAAATCTAGAAAAATGTAGTATAAACACTGACAACTGGGAAACACTGGCCTGTGAGCACTCGAATTGGAGAACAGCCTTTACCAAAGGTGTCATGGGCTTTGAAGATGCTCGAACTCAGGATGAAAAGGAGAAATGTGCTAAGAGGAAGGCATGCTTGGCAAACCCTCACTGTGATCAACTCCTGCCCGGAAACCTATGTCCCCACTGTGGAAGGATGTGTGGATCCAGAATTGGCCTCCACAGTCACTTACGGACTCACTGTTAAAACTGTGTTTTTGGAAGGCAATCTTACTTGGCTCGCCAAAGAAGAAGAGAAGATGATGATTCACAGTCATAGATCAAATAGGGCATTTGCTTAATTAAGTTCTTTGCTTTGTGAAGTATGATATAAATATGAGAAGGAGTGTTTCCTTTGATCTAGCTCACCTTTCAAAAGCTCTGCTTGGTGAAAGGACCGAGTAAAACCAATGAAGGCTGAGTAGTTAACTTGCTAGGCTCATTATTGTAGACCTTCTGCCCGAGGGTGCTCTGTTAGTCAAGGCCCCCATTGACAACCTTTGAAAGGCTGAGTTATTGCAAGGAGTGTCAGCGTTGGAGAGGAACAATTAACTCAGGCTATCAGTTGGTTGTACCTTTTTTCATGGTTCAGATTTACAAGCTGAAAGGGTCAAATACTTCACACTCTTTTCTCAACAGACATACACAAACTAAAAAAAAAAAGCCCAGTGGTCTAACATTCAGAACACAACTCTACAATGATTTATCTGTCAGAAGCTTTCAGAGCTAACTCAGTGTTACAGCTCCCTGGAGTGAGAGTCTGTGCCTGTCCATCTGATTTTCCTGAGCGAGAGCCTGAAATATTCTCTGCAGGGGAAACACTTGCTGTGTCACACAGTAGTAAAGCGAAGGAGTGTGAAACCATTTGGAATTCTTCTTTCCTGTTGTCACCTATAATCACTGTATTCATGGACAAGTTTTATTGCTTGCCGCAGGGCTAATATAGCCTTGTGCAGCCCCCAGATTTGTTAAATGTTGAGTTCAATGTCAGATGTGAAGGGACAGTCACACTAGGCTAGATAGTTATAACTCAGATGTAGTTTTCAACTGCCAGATTACTTAAGTGAGATGATAAAGTAGGAGTGACAATGTTTTTAGTTCTGGAAAGCTGGATTTTTAAGTGGTGCCATTTCTTCCAGAATATTCCAACACCATAACACTCAAGAGAGCCTACGGCTGCTGTCCCTTGGCAAAGGACCATAGGGTGGAAGAGATGTTTTTCATTGAGAAGGGGGCAGGCAGAATAGGCTTGACTCAATGGACAAATTGATAAGGAAGCGTCCTCTGTTCTTCCACTTTTTCTTTTTAGTATGAATTATCAGCCCTGTCCAGTATGGAAGTTCAACTTGCCGGAACTAACCATGTCCCTGGAGGGCATACCATGGCTGGTGCAAATATGCTTGTTCGCTTTTTCAGAATCTCCCAGCACTGCAAAGAAAATTTCTTTAACTATTGTTTTGACTGTTTAAAATTTGTTTTTAGTGATTGTTGTTTTGTATCAATGTTCTGCATTATTGTATTTCATTTTATGGTGATGTAGCCTCGTAAAGATTTGAACACATACCTCTCAAGACAAAGTATGATACTCTGCCCCCCCCCCCCGTGTGTGAGAGAGAGGGTGTGTGTGAAAACAGTGCATTCTCAGTATATAGTTCATGGTTCCTTAAGTGTTGTGGGCTATTATTACTTAATTTCTGCAAACATGCAGACTCTCAGTTCAGGAGAACTTGATAAATAACCTCATGAACCTACAAATGGAACTTGTCTGAGGCAATTCTTCCTTCTCCTAGATATGTAAATCCCAAGAGTTCAAGCTGGTTCAGTAATGTGAGCCATCTAATTTGCACTTCCCAAGTCTATACGCAAACTGAAATGCCACTGCCCTTTGAAATTTGCACTTTCCTGAAATTTGCAGTGCAGTTTCCCTATAAAAAAGCTGCATATGTTAAGTGAATACTCACTTTAAAAATGCATATATTACACACCTTCTCCTGCTAAGCAATAGTGACCCACCTGCTAGGAAGCTAGCATGTCACTCTGCACCACCTATTGAGCTGGTTCTGTGTGGGGAAGGCTAGAAGTTGAACCAGGTAACTGGAAAGACAAGTTGGCAATTAAGGAAGTAAAGTAGGGTTCCACTTGGGGATGCAGGTGGCGCTGTGGTCTAAACCACTGAGCCTAGGGCTTGCTGATCGGAAGGTCAGCAGTTCAAATCCCCGTGATGGGGTGAGCTCCCGTTGCTCGGTCCCTGCTCCTGCCAACCTAGCAGTTCGAAAGCACGTCAAAGTGCAAGTAGATAAATAGGTACCGCTCTGGCGGGAAGGTAAACGGCGTTTCCATGTGCTGCTCTGGGTTAGCCAGAAGCAGCTTTGTCATGCTGGCCACATGACCTGGAAAAACTGTCAGCAGACAAACGTCAGCTCCCTCAGCCAGTAAAGCAAGATGAGCGCCGCAACCCCAGAGTCGTTCGCGACTGGACTTAACTGTCAGGGGTCCTTTACCTTTACCTTTAGGGTTCCTCTCAAACACATTATCCTCTTTATTTAAAATCACATACCCTACTTTATATGTGAATAATAAACAAGGATATGCCATGTCCACTCTGAGCTGCAGACTATGACAAAGAGATGGACTATTAGAAGTGATTGTTATACACATTCCTCTCTCTGTGTGTGAAAAGCATCTACTTCACTCCTGATTGACCTGATTGCATTTCTAATCCTACACCATAAATTGATCATTAAAGAGCAATGGGACTAAGTTTATGCAAAAGCCCTGCCTAGCAGGGAAGGCTAGATACCACCCATGCTCTGTGATATCTGTTTTCCAGATGAGTAGATTCTGCCGCTGATATTTCTACCATTTTGCACCGAACCATAGCTAAGTTTTTAAGAAAGCCCATTTTGTTTGTTTTAGGCAAATAGCCACAGGCTTTCCCAACATGACAGCTTACACAAGGTCCCTATTATTCATTAGGTTTTGAATTATTATGGGAGGGAAAGGGGCGTGGAAGGGTGATCAGTGCCAGCAGGCCCCCCAACTGAGCTAAGCAGCTCTCCAAGTATTTGTGAGATGAAGGTGACATTCTTGCTGTCAACAAATCAGCAGCTTAATCCTTAGCAACATGCTTTAATGAGTTTGATCGGATTTTCAACAGGATGGGAGAAAACACATGCACAAAGGGTGGCTTAATAACATTACTTCTTAAATCGACATTAATTAAATTGTAGTTTGGACAATAATATCTCTTGTGTAAATAATGCTTCCTTTTTGGGCGGAAATGCAGGGGTCAACAACAACACAGGGGTAGTGGTAGCACTAAAATGAATCTCTGTTAAGTAAGAGGATATAATTTAGGCAATTGTTCTCATAGGAACATCAAATTAGTGTTGCAGGGTAATTCATAACCAGTTTTTGTTTTATTCAATACTACTACCAATAATGCACCCCAAACAACAGGAGCTTTTTAAGGAAACAGCCTAAATGTTTTGCAAATGCCCTCACAAAAGGTTTTTTGTGTGTATATAATTTTTATTAATTTTCCAATAAAAACAAATTTATAACACAATTAAACATTAGGAATTCATCACACATCTTTTTTCTTTTCGACTTCCATCAACATGTCTGATAATTTTCCGTAGTTATTACATATCTTCACATTTCTTCATTTATATTGCACTATGTAACAGAGGTTCTTGGAAACTTACAAACGTTATATCATTATCACAAATATTTTTAATATATTCTGTAAATTTATTCCAGTCCTCAGTGAATCTTTGGTCCCGTCGGTTGCAAATCCTCCCTGTTAATCTGTCCAGTTCTGCATAATCCATTAATTTCATTCTCCATTCTTCAATCGTGGGCATTTCTTCTTGTTTCCATTTCTGGGCCACAAGAGTTCTAGCTGCTGTTACTGCATACAAAAATACTTTCTGATCCTTCCTTTTTATCTCACCACCTAAAATTC
This sequence comes from Podarcis bocagei, assembly GCF_964188305.1. Lineage (NCBI taxonomy): Eukaryota > Metazoa > Chordata > Lepidosauria > Squamata > Lacertidae > Podarcis > Podarcis bocagei. The sequence goes on from NC_138134.1 coordinate 9,048,413, forward strand.
CTAGTAGGAATGCTTCTGGTTTTTTAACAAATGTATATTTCAATATTTTCTTTATTTCATTATATATCATTTCCCAGAAGCACTTCATTTTTTTACATTCCCACCACATATGATAAAATGTCCCTTCTTTCTCCTTACATTTCCAACATTTATTACTCACCTTATACATCTTACTTAATTTGACTGGTGTTATAAACCATCGATATATCATTTTCATAACATTTTCTTTAATTGTGGTGCATGCTGTAAATCTCATCCCTTCCTTCCATAATTTTATCCAATCATCAAACTGAATGTTATGTCCAAAATCTTTGGCCCATTGAATCATAACTGATTTAACCTCTTCATCCTTCAAATGCCATTCTAATAGTAATTTATACATCATAGATAAATTGTTAACTTCATTATTCAGTGCTTCTCGTTGAAACCTAGATTCTTTTTCAAAATAGCCTCTTTCTGCAATCTCTTTTCTAAACATTTCATTAATCTGAAAGTAATGCAGCCAATCATTTACATGATTTTTTCACTTCTTCATATGGCTTCATTTTCCACTTACTTCCTTCTTTCTCGATTAAACTCCCATATGTTATCCACCTCCTAGTCATATTGATCTTTTTAACACCCATCACCTCTAATGGTGATAGCCAATGTGGGATTTTTGGTTCCAGTAGGTTTTTATACCTACCCCATACCTCAATCAGAGATCCTCTAATAATATGATTTTCAAAACCTTTATGCACTTGTTTCTTTTTGTACCATAAATACGCGTGCCAACTGAATCTATTATCATATCCTTCCAAATCTAACAAATCTGTATTTTCTAATTTAATCCATTCTTTCAACCAACATATACATGATGCTTCATAGTATAACATCAAATCTGGCAGGGCAAAGCCTCCCCTCTCTTTTAAATCTGTTAACAACTTAAATTTTATTCTCGGCTTTTTGCCCTGCCAGATATATCTTGTAATTACTTTTTGCCATTATTTAAATATTGCTACTCCTTTAATTATTGGAATTGCTTGGAACAGAAACAACATTTTCGGTAACACACTCATCCTTATCGTTGCAATTCTTCCCCAAAATGATAATTTCATTCTACCCCACACCTCTAAATCTTGTTTAACTTTATTCCATACTGGTACATAGTTATTTTGAAACAAATCAATATTCCTGGAAGTCAATACAATCCCTAAATATTTCACTTTCTTTACCACCTCAATCTCTGTCTGTTGCTGTATTCTTTCACTAATTTCTTGGTCTATGTTTCTCACCATTATTTTGGTTTTTTTCTTATTCAATTTAAACCCTGCCACCTGTCCAAATTCTTCCATTTCTTTTAGTACTTCTTTAGTACTCTTTATAGGATCTTCTAGCATTTTAACCAAGTCATCAGCATACGCCTTTACTTTATATTGATTACGGCCAACTGATACCCCTTTTATCTGTTCATTGTTTCTTATTGAACTTAATAAGACTTCCAGGCCCTCACAAAAGTTAAGTTCATAATGAATAACAAAAAGTAAGCTGTTGGGAGACTGACAAAGCAGTGATGCCTGTTGTCTCAGTAGTAACATTTTGCAGGGGTTAGGGACCATTTATCCATTCCACTAAAGTGGTTTTCAACCAGTAAGGTAAATAGATAAATAAATAGGTAAAGGGACCCCTGACCATTAGGTCCAGTCGTGGCCGACTCTGGGGTTGCGGCACTCATCTCACTGAGGAAGCCGGTGTACAGCTTCTAGGTCATGTAGCCAGCATGACTAAGCCACTTCTGGTGAACCAGAACAGCGCACGGAAACGCCGTTTACCTTCCCACCAGAGCGATAACCATTTATCTACTTGCACTTTGACGTGCTTTCGAACTGCTAGGTTGGCAGGAGCTGGGACTGAGCAACAGGAGCTCACCCCGTCATGGGGATTTGAACCACCAACCTTCTGATCGGCAGTCCTAGGCTTTGTGGTTTAGCCCATGGATGACTTGAATGATGGTCAGGGATACCGCGGGCAACACTGGCCTTTGTCCCTCCTTCCCTCCCTCCTTCCTCTGATGCCCTCTCACACCTCTGCCTCCCAATGGCTTGCACAACTATTCGTTGCAGCAGCCCCGGCTACAAGCTGCAGCTGGGGCTGGCCAGGGGGTCTGGTTGCCAGGGCCTGAGTTGGCCATGGAGTAAGCAAGCAAGTGCGTGAGGGAGGCCAGCCAGCCCATCCACCAGCTCTAGCTGTTGGGAATGGACAGACAAGTCCCAGGCATCTGTGGGACAGAGTGAGAAGGCACCTCTCTTTGAGGGCAGGGGGGCAGCTGAGAGACCAGGGGCAGCAGCAATGGCTGCCCAGAAAACTTCCATTGAGATGGGAGAGGAGGCTGAGGTAACACTCCACAAGTGAGGTTGTTCAAAAAAGGGTGAGGGGTTGCCAGCTCTGCAGGGAAGGGGTGACATAACTGGGCTCCTGAGCCCCACAGGGGTGCCGCAGAATGAGTGTCAAGGGCACCATGGACTCAAAAAGGTTGAAAACCTCTGCACTAAGATTTCAGTTCTCTGTCCCACTCCCAGTACTTTTCAGTAGCAGCATCAGAAAAATGGAGATGAACAGAGATGAAGATGTCAGGCTAAAAACACAGAAACTTTTCGGTTTGGGTACAACCTATTTCACAGTTCTGCTCTCAGTCTCAGAGGCTGTGATTCAATTAAGTTTAGAACTAATAGGAAACTTTCTCCTCTCCTCATCTTTATATGCTTGCCTTTCTGGACAAGCTCTTCTAAAGGTGACAACCTAAAATATAAACAGGGAATTCTAATATTTCATTATATTAAAAATCTTAACTTTTTAAAATAAAAAAACCCCAAAATACTTTACAATACAATTCAACAAGTTGAGAAAGAAATAAGTGGCATGTACTATTAAAGCACATTAATTAAAAAGCTACCTGAAGGCCAGTATGATTGGTAGTGGAGATAACCACTAGTTTATGTGGCTTTCTGAAAATGACTAGTATTTCTCAACCTGGTGCCCTTCAGATGTTTTGAACTATAACTCCCATCAGCTCTAGCAAACACCCCAAAAACCACATCCCAGGTATGATAAGCCTTTCAACCAGGTACCCACTTAAGGATGCATAACTTGTCTGAATCTTCTCCAAAGCGAGGATGGGCTAGTCCTAGGACACGGCAAGCAGAGGAAAACCACGCTGACTCATTTCTTCCCTGTTTTAGAATTCTTAACATGTAAGGAGGTGAGAGAAGTTGCCAATAAATGATTAAAGACTCCGGGGTTTAAAAACTCAAGGCTGTCAAAGCTGGGAAAATCTCTGTGTTTAACTAATGGCTCAGCTTGCCTGATGATAAGGCACAGCTGATGCCTACAGGGTAATAGGCAAGTATTGGATGAGGCAGGTTGAAGCTGAAAGGAAAATGAAGGCACCTGAGGAAGTCTATGCAGCCTAAATATGCATGTTCTGAGAATGTAGTCGGCTAAAAGCAGAGACATCACCTTGCCAACAAAGGTCCGTATAGTTAAAGCTATGGTTTTCCCAGTAGTGATGTATGGAAGTGAGAGCTGGACCATAAAGAAGGCTGATCGCCGAAGAATTGATGCTTTTGAATTATGGTCTGGAGGAGACTCTTGAGAGTCCCATGAACTGCAAGAAGATCAAACCTATCCATTCTTAAGGAAATCAGCCCTGAGTGCTCACTGGAAGGACAGATCGTGAAGCTGAGACTCCAATACTTGGGCCACCTCATGAGAAGAGGAGACTCCCTGGAAAAGACCCTGATGTTGGGAAAGATGGAGGGCACAAGGAGAAGGGGACGACAGAGGATGAGATGGTTGGACAGTGTTCTCGAAGCTACCAGCATGAGTTTGACCAAACTACGGGAGGCAGTGGAAGACAGGAGGGCCTGGCATGCTCTGGTCCCATGGGATCACAAAGAGTCGGACATGACTAAACAACTAAACAACAACAACAACAACTATATATGTGCCATCTTCAAGTGATCAGAGTGATCTAAGACTAGCTATAGAACAAATAGGCCTGCTTTAAGAATATGCAACAAAGACAAATGAATCATTGTTGTTATTGAAGTTTGCATAATCTTGCAGGGAGCCTCTGCAGATGGAAAAGGTTATCTGCTACGGAAGTTCAGTCTCATTATGAGAGGGAACGGGAGAGTTGTGTGACTTTGGGGTGGGAGTGGGAGCCCCAGAGCCCCACTTTTGCCTCTTTCTCCAGGTAATTCGTGACTAGGGCTTGGTTGGCAGACAGCTTTCAGGACCTGACAAACTGCAGCAGGTGATACCTGCTGGAACAGGATCCCAACACATTCACATCCTCTTCAAGACAGCCAAGCTGAAGGATAGCTAGTCTCCACTTACTCGTTCCTGCAGTCCATACTCTGTTAAAAGGACAGCTATATGAAACTGCAGAGATTTGGTAGCTACTCTTCCCCTAACTCAGACTTCCTCAACCTTGGCCCTCCAGATGTTTTGAGACTACAATTCCCATCATCCCTGTCTTAGTTTGACTATGCCTGGTCTACAATTTTTCAGGTTTCTTACCTAGGGGAACTTCTCTTGTGTCTCTTTTCAAAACGATTGTCAAGAAAACACTTGGGGAAATGAAACAAGTCCTTTTTTTTTACCCACCCCACCCCATAAAGGCTGCCCTTGCTGGAAAGCCACTGCAACCATCCTGGAATTTGGCAAGCATCTTTCCTTCAGAAGGGTCTACTATGTCTACAAATTTCACCCAATTTTGCCCAAAAAGAGGATGTAGAGTTCACCCCCCCCCAAAACAAACAAACAAATGAATCAATCTTTTAAGGCTTCCAGAACAATCCCTCTGAAAGTATTTGCCAGTAGGTTTTAGTCAGCCAAGAGGGGCTACTTATTTCACCCTCTTGCCTCAAAAGAAATAAGTTATAGGTGTTTTGATTTCCCCATAATGGTGAATGGGGTAAACAGAGCTTGGTTTTACAAACCAGATTTGGACTTGGACCCTGAGCTGAACAGGGCAGCCTGTGAAGCACTTTGGACTGAGGGAGGCTGATTTCCGAAGTCCCGGTCCGGGATCTGAAATGGTTGGTGTGCACCCCTAATTGCTGTACCTGAGCTTGCAATGCCAGCAACAGAACGGCAAGGATTTGCTTATACAGTGGTACCTCAGGTTACATATGCTTCAGGTTACATACTCTTCAGGTTACAGACTCCGCTAACCCAGAAATGGTGCTTCAGGTTAAGAACTTTGCTTCAGAATGAGAACAGAAATCGTGCTCCAGCGGCACGGTGGCAGAAGGAGGCCCCATTAGCTAAAGTGGTGCTTCAGGTTAAGAACAGTTTCAGGTTAAGAACAGACCTCCGGAATGAATTAAGTACTTAAACCGAGGAACCACTGTAGTATCTTAGCACTGAAGCTCAAATGTCATAGTGAAAAGGGTGTGCTGAAAGACCAGTGCTCTTTCATGTTGCCTGGAGAAATCGAATGGGGCCACACAAAGCTTCAAAGATTGCATTGCTTCATTCTGCACATGTCATTGAAGCCTTCTTTTATGCATTTCCAAATCCCATTCGCAGCAATAATGCTGAAGAACATTCCTTTTCGATAATCTCCACCAATATAATATTCTTCGGTTTTATAGCTTCCTATCCCAGAGGAGCCTTGAATAATTGAAGATTGCTGAAAGTGAGAAAATGAGACAGTGAAGGATCGCTTGGTTCCTTTAGAATTTTCTCTTACATTGAGAAGATGACTGAAACACATATTACCAACATGCATTTATTTTCCCTGTCATAAAAGTACCAAAATAAAAAAAATCCTTCCAGTAGCACCTTAAAGACCAACTAAGTTAGTTCTTGGTATGAGCTTTCGTGTGCATGCACACTTCTTCAGATACACAGTGTGCATGCACACGAAAGCTCATACCAAGAACTAACTTAGTTGGTCTTTAAGGTGCTACTGGAAGGAATTTTTTTATTTTGACTATGGCAGACCAACATGGCTACCTATCTATAAAAGTACCAGTTTGATTAGCAATCTTTAAGGTACAGTATACAAGCAAATACATTACCGAAAAAACAAACTTAGCATAAACGCATGGAATGCCTTCCATCAGTCCTGGCTGGTGGCCTAGAAAGTCTTAAATGGCTTAGGACCACCTTTCCCCATATTATTTGTTATTGCTGATTATTATTTATTAAATTATGGGATAATGCACACAGTGACTTGCGATCTCGATCACACACAGTCTGTAGTCCCCTGGCAGTAGGAGTACAATATGGGAATGTCTTTAAGTTAACATCCTACATTAAAAACCTGACAGTACCAAATTATCTAAGGCTTTTCACCAAAGCCAGACTAAACGTCTTTCCTTCTGCAGTGTTGGATGGCAGATTGAGAGGAGTTCCTTACCAGGACAGACTTTGCTCCTGTGCTCAAGACATTGATTCTATAAAACATATTTTGTTGCACTGTGCAAAATATGAGCAAGCCAGGGCTGAACTGATACTACCCTTGCTGGTACCTTTCCCGGGAAAATGAGAGGCTCACTATGTCAGGTTCCTATTGGAAGACTGGACAAACGCTAGAACATTAGCAGTGGCAAAGTTTTTATCGGTGGTTGCAAGAACCAATGATCCCTGTCTTTTGAACAAGATGCTTGTTTTACCTGGAGGTAGGCTGTATGAATTGTGCATTGCTTTGTTGGGTCTCTGGGCTGTAATAAAGATTGATTGATTGAATTTGTAGACTGCTCTTCATCCATAGATCTTAGGGCAGTCCACATGACCCGACTTGGATCCTGCAATCATCATCTGAAGCTGTTCTGGGTATGCCCTCTCCACAAGAGTTCTGGAGGATGGCAACACAAGAAAGGGCCTTTCTTGCAGTGGCTCCCTGTTTGTGGAATACCTAATGCCTTTATCACATATCTTTAGGGGCCAGGCAAAAGCATTCCTCTTCTATTAAGCCTTTGCTTAATTAGCCGGTCTATGGCTTTTTGGCGTTACTGTTTCGCTTGTTACTATGCATTTCTGCGTTTTTACACTGTAAACTGCTCTGTGATCCTCAGATGAACAGTGGTACATAAATGTAATAAAATAACTAATAATAATAATAATAAAATTATTTAGGCTACGATCCTTTGCATGCTTTCCTTCTGTGTAGTCATACGTAGAATTGCATGCTTAACTAAACATTTAATACTCTGTCTTCATCAATAACATGAAGCTACTAACATCTTGGGATGTGGGTGGCACTGTGGGTTAAACCACAGAGCCTAGGACTTGCTGATCAGAAGGTCGGCGATTTGAATCCCCTCAACGGGGTGAGCTCCCGTTGCTCCTGCTAACCTAGCAGTTTGAAAGCACATCAAAGTGCAAGTAGATAAATAGGTACCGCTCCAGTGGGAAGGTAAACGGCATTTCCGTGCGCTACTCTGGTTCACCAGAAGTGGCTTAGTCATACTGGCCACATGACCCGGAAGCTGTACGCCAGCTCCCTTGGCCAATAAAGTGAGATGGGCACCACAACCCCAGAGTCTGTCACGACTGGACCTAATGGTCAGGGGTCCCTTTACCTTTACCTTTTTACTAACATCTTGGTGTTGCCAAGGCAGGTGTTATGTGACATAATCCAACAGAGACTGACAAACTAGGAAGTTAAACCAGAGGTCTCCCTCTACTGACCGATTATCCTCCAGGCCAGCCTTCCCCAAGCTGGTGTCATCCGTAAGTTGTTGGACTGCAAGTCCCATCATCGTTGAACATTGGCCATGCTGACTGGCACTGATGGGAGGTTAAGGAAAGCTGCTCTAAGCTAAGACAAGTTGTTGTTAGACCTTGCAAGTTCATATATTAAGAAACCTTCTTTCACTTGTAGGACCTCAAAATTCAATGGCGTTTCCATTTATATATCCCATATATGTTGGAATAATTTATTCTTGTTGCCTAGAAATCCAGCTTTCCTGACTCAAAATGACTCCTGACTTAACAACAGTATGAATAGATGCCAAAACTTGCCTGTTATAGTTAAAATCACCAATTTACTGTTAATTAAGAGGCTAGCAGCTCCTTTCCCCTCTGGGGTTCTTCTGCTCTTAACTGCTGGCTTGACAGGTCATGTCCTATCATAGGTTTTATAGCCTTCTTATTAAATGGAAACCCAGCTATCAAAAACTTCTACCCTGTACCCAGCAGTGTTTAGAGCAGTTGGTAATAAATTGTTAATAAATGTGACCCATTGTATAGGTTTATGATGCTGTCAAGCAGACCGAGGTGCCTGAAGGGAATCTGTTATCAGTAAAATATTTCAAGTGGAAGCTAAAATGGGGAACAAGGCGAAGTCTCGGCACAACCCACCCCGCCCTCGCAATAGATCACCTCACAGACACCAATGAGGCATATAAAACCTTTTACAATGTAGCTAAAAGTGTGACAGCTCCCCTGTAAAACAAGAACATTATTATAGATTGCTCTTTAATAATACATCTTTCGTTTAGGTTTCTAAAAGAATGCCATCAACATCCCTCTGTCTGTGCCCCTGCTGAGATCAATACTAAATAAATAACTTGGTCCCACGCCCCCCCCCCCCACCCCCGTGAGATAAGCAGATGGTGGCAACCCCAAGAGCCAGGCATTTATCTTTAAATGAATAAAAGGTTTCAGAAACAATAATAGCTCCTTTGGATTTACCACAAAAATACATCCTTTTTGGGACTGGTATTTATCAATGGAGCTATCAATGGAGATCCCATGCATTCTGAATTTTTCATCATGTTGTGGTTTGGCGCTTTCAAGATCAAATGCCCCAGCAAGCATTTTCACAATGTCTGCAGGACTGTAGAATCTGGGACCAGTGTGCGGACTTTTAAACATTGCCAATAAACAGAGCTAGCTCAAGACATTTTGCTGCCTGAGGCGGAGGATGTGATGGCATTACATTCCATTCCTTGTACAAAAGCTTGATCTGACTGGCAGTTGCGTCTTAAATTCAAAACTGATGATGGGGCATCTTCCACCAACTCTGAGGCTATCAGGCTAACAACATCTTGCTGCCGCGGCCTGCTTTCCAGTATCTGCCACCTGTGGCAGCTGCCTCACCCTGCCTAATGATAGAGCCAACCCTGTCAGTATATTAACAGCCCATCATCAACGCATCATCATGTCATCTGTATATGGCACTTTACAGGGCAACACCAAAAAGACAGGTGGTCCCTGGAGACTATATTTTTCTGTTTGTCATAAGGGAGGCAATAGAGAGAGTGATCTATCAGGTTGTAACGATCCGTATCTGCTTCTTTTGTGGGCAGGGAAAAACGACCATGTTAATAGAAAGTTCTATTCTGCGGATGAATATTTTCCCTGTTTCATATAGAAATCTGTCATCAGTGGTTTAGGCTGAATACAAAAAATGAAGGGCAAACTCCTGCGTTACAAGGGAGTTGAAGAACTTTGCAGACAAGCAAATATACCCACCCACCAGTGGCGTAAAATGGAAGCTGGACCATGTATGTCTCATCAAGGCGCTTTAGCAACATATCATGGGAAGCTTCTGCCTATGAAAGCAACAAGGATATCAGTTCTTGTGTGGTTCCTTTTCCACCAGGTTGTGTCTTGTTAAGCTTCCAAGCTCCTGTTCTCATTGATTAGTTGATTTGATGATTTCTTACCTGCCCTTCACCAAAATATCCTAGGATGGGTTACAGCCATACAATACAGTATAAAAATACATTATGGAGATCAGTTAAAACAATTTGCTATTGATATGAGAATTAGAGACCCCAAGTGTATATTTTTCTTATTTTAATAATTTCAATGTTTCACTTTATTTGCATTTAACCTTTTAAGAATGTATGAGGCTTGATTTTTGTGCGTTCTGCATTTGTGAGTTTCTCCCTCCTTATCTACCCCTGAAAGTGGTACAAATGGCAGGATGTTGTAGCACCAGAGTGCAAATCAACTATCCCTGGAGCTATCTGAGACCCAGGAAGAGGATTTTATGATGCTCTTCCCTCCCACTGAAGGCTAGGTTGCCAGGGTAACATTGGACATCCAAGACCTAAAATGGTCAAACGGCCTGGGCACATCGGGGCCACTCCAAGGTGATTGTGAGGGTGAAGATACCAGTATAAAGCCATGTGTGTTTTACTTCTCATGACCTGATGTATGTGAGGATGTTTTATGACTCTTTGTTTGCTGTGTTTGAACTACAATATAAGCTTTTGTTCTGAAATGCCTTGGGGCAGACCTTCTCAACTGGCACATTGAGTTGAGTGAGCTTTGTCCTGTTGCAATAGCTATAATAAATGCTGGATCCCTAGATCTGGAGGCTGGGCTTGGTTCTGTGGTTCTGTGGTTTATTCAAAAGGTGGTTGTTCCTCACCTGGGTAATGAACAAAGTGGTGTAGAGGCCACTTTGGTGACCCATTGTCAAGGATCTGTTTGCAGGGGAGCGGGGAGAGACAAGAAAGTACAGAGAGCCTCTTCCTCTGTTGAGCAGCTGCACTTCGTCAGAGTCTGGGGAGGGGGAGTTTTCAGGAGACACGGAAGACGAGAGAAAGGGGAGCCAAAACCTGCTACCAGGGAAGGGAATGTGCAGCTTCTGTCGCATAGTTTTCCACATAAGGAAAAAAGGCGGAGAGGGGTTTTTCCCAGTTTTCTATGCTGGAGGAGAAACAGGAAGAAGGCACTTTTGGATTCTGCTAGTGATTGAGGCAGACATGGTTTTGGAACATCAGCATTGTACACAAGTTTTGCGCTCAGTAAAACCTGAAAAGACAGGCTGGAGTCCTGGCTCTTATCTTTGTGAGCAACCACACTCCCTTCTGACACCCACACAGGGAAAACGCAGGTCACTCGAGATCATCTGAATGGGACCTGGATAAGGATTTCATCAGTGCACAACACAAAACATAGTTTTTGTGGTTGAAAATCCACAGGTAGTTCAGTAGTCTTGGTGATAAAGAGGTTTTTCCAGGCACAGACAAGCCCAGCTAGAACCCAGCAGCGTGTCCAGAAATCCACCGGTGGTGAGTAGGAAGGAAGGAATATAAATGGCATGCCGTTGTGACTGAGTCTATTCTCTGACCAAGCCTCGAAACTGGGACCTTGCAGATTGGATCTGAAGGTTCCCCTTTTCACTCTCTCTGTTTCTAAGGCTATCTGGCCTCTCCCCACTTCTAGAAGAAATCAGTGGGTTGCCTCCTTTAGGTGTAACTGAGCTGCAAGGGGCAATTTCCGCCCTCTAAAATTGGCAGAAAAGCACATCTCAGTGCTGCTTTACGCAGATGACACCAAAATCCTCTCAGGAACACCTAGAGGCCTTAAAAGAGCCATGGAAACACTGGCCGCATGCTGCAAGGAGAACACACTAGAGCTGAATTACCAGAATAATAGGACGTGTCTTAAAAATATCTCTCTCAAACGTCAAGGGCCAGGGTAAAGAGTATGATGAAAACGATATGTATGATGAAAGCTATATGTAATCAGCATACAATGGTTCTATGATACAATGAAACTGATACAATGATGGTGCTACTCTTCTCTGCAGGCATGTAAGGAAAGGGTCTTTCTTCTAGATATTTGGGGTCTATGCTATTTAGGGCTTTAAACACGAATGTGAATACCTCAAAATGAACCCTGAAATGAATTGGCAACTTGTGCAACAGTTATTCTAAATGGAAACCCAGCCCGGCTGCTGAATTTTGAACCAGTTGAAGTTTCTAAGTCATCTTCAAGGGCAGACCTATGTGGAGTGCATTGCAATAATTCAGGGATTTCCAAGCCAGTGCACATGGATGCAATGACACTTGCAAAGGCTTTTACTGGTCTCTCAGGCAGGTCCCTCAAACTCAAGCATTTTTTATTTAGTCTCTGGCCATCTTAAAAAGAAAGCTATGGAGCAAAATGTGTTGGTATCTGTTAAGCAATTTCTGAGAGTGATCTGGCCATTTTGCATTTCCCCCCAGTACTGAAATATACTCCCTGTTGCTATAGCTTTAGTGAGTATGCATGTGTGTGTGAAATCAATGTGCGATTTCCATAATCGGAACCAGCAGGACGTAGCTGACTTCCCATGGAATGCATAAAGTTGTCTGGGGTGGCTGCCTCTAATTTTGTGTTATGCCACACTCTCCATAGCAGCTATTTTGTGACTGGTGCCCCCAGCACTCTCTCAAAATTCGAAATGTGCCCAGTGGTCGAAAGGGTTGGCAGCCCCTGCAATAATCCAATCTGGATGTAACCAGAGCATGAAGTATCAACTGATTTCCCAGTTGACTTCCATTGACACTGTTTGGAAGAGTGAAATAGTTTTTATTTTTAGGCATCTTCCACACATTTTGTGTTCCTACACTAGTTGGCAAAGGAATTTTAAGGGTGATTCAGATAACTTTTCTCATCACCTCTGATTATGGATTTAAGGTAAAAATTTAGTATGATTCTATAATAATAATAATAATAATAATAATAATAATAATAATAATAATAATAATAATAATTTCATTTATATACCGCTTTATATTTTTAAGAAAAATCTCAAAGTGGTTTACAGCATATTAAAACATCAATAAAACAATCTGAAGAAAGTCAAATATAGAGTATACAGTCAAAGCAACATAATTAACAGAAAAGTGCAATATTATCTTAAAGATTTCAAAATAAAACATTACAAAGGAGGTCAACTACAGAATACATATTTAACACAAACAAAGTTAAAAAAAACTTAAACATTTTTTTTTAAAAAAATTGCTAAGAGAAGTCAAATATAAAATGCACATTTAAAACAGCAGAATAAGCAAGAGAATAAAATATTATCATAGGCATGACACGGCTGTTTGGAAGGCACAAAAAGATGGGGTAAAAGAATAACCAAATATGGTTATTGGGGTTAATGAATAAGTTAACAAAACATATTTGTGTCCATGAGAAGATAGTTTATTTGGGCTCTTTTTGTGGATGATTGGTCTCATCTGTAAATGATGAACTTTTGGTTAAATATTTCCCTGACAGACATATGTCATTCTGGGATGTCTATACCTAGGATCTTTCATTAGTTTGAAATTCAGCGACATAGCACTAACAGCACAAAATATGCCCATCTACCCAGAAGAAAGTCCTATTAAGTTAAATGGGATTTACTCACAAGTAAGTGCATATTGGGTTTTGATATGCTTACCCTGTATCCTTCTCACCATGCATCTGATGTTATAAATACGTTCTTTTGGGTGGCACCGTGGCAGGGAAACTGAATACCTATGGAGCCTATTCATAGGATAATTTCCACACTGCAAAGTCATTTTGTGGAAGAGAGTTCTAAGAAGGTTGCATTTAGCTAACAGGAAACAGCATCTAAAATGGATTGGGCCCAGAGTGGCTGCAGCAAAAATAGAAGTGTTTCTTGGATGTTACTAAGATCAAATGGAGACTTGCACTGGAGGAAGGAAGTTGAGAATCTACCGTATTTTTTGCTCTATAAGACGCACCAGACCACAAGACACACCTAGTTTTTGGAAGAGGAAAACAAGAAAAAAAATAATTCTGAATCTCAGAAGCCAGAACAGCAAGAGGGATCGCTGTGCAGTGAAAGCAGCAATCCCTCTTGCTGTTCTGGCTTCTGGGATAGCTGCGCAGCATGCATTCGCTCCATAAGACGCACACACATTTCCCCTTACTTTTTAGGAGGGGAAAAGTGAGTCTTATAGAGCAAAAAATACGGTATTTTCATTAATCCCCACCCCCATGCTCCAGAAAGCCATCCCAGAGCTGGCCAGTTGCAACTCCTGGATCTAAATTCCTGTTTCTTATCCCCAATATATCTTATTTTAAAGTAAGACCTTGTTTTGCTGTGACTGATTTCTGTGCTTTCAGAGGGAATTCAGTTTGTTTAAAAACTCTCTGATGCTGCCTAATTTGAAAAGGATCTGCAGCAAAACCCACACATCTGTCCTTTAGATAAACGTGTCATTGGCATTCAGGGCTGCAACATCCCTTCTTGGTGGAAAAATATCACAGAGCAAACAAGACAGCTGCTTTTCCCATTTAAAGGCAGCACCACTTGGGTCTGCTTCCCCAGCGACTAAGGTGTCAAAATAACTAATTAGTTAGCAACAGCAAAAGGATTCATGTGTGGAAGGTATTTTACGTTAAATTTGGTTTGTGCAAATAAAGTTTCAGAGCATATTTAAAAAACATAATGGAGACTGCAAGCTGGTAAAAAGGTAAAGGGACCCCTGACCATTAGGTCCAGTCGTGGATGACTCTGGGGTTGCAGCGCTCATCTCGCTTTATTGGCCGAGGGAGCTGGCGTACAGCTTCCGGGTCATGTGGCCAGCATGACTAAGCCGCTTCTGGTGAACCAGAGCAGTGCACAGAAATGCTGTTTACCTTCCCGCTGGAGTGGTACCTATTTATCTACTTGCACTTTGACGTGCTTTCGAACTGCTAGGTGGGCAGGAGCAGGGACCGAGCAACGGGAGCTCACCCCTTCATGGGGATTCGAACCACCAACCTTCTGATTGGCAAGCCCTAGGCTCTGTGGTTTAGACCCCAGTGCCACCCGCGTCCCAACTGCATGCTGGTAGATGTGCATATCTATTTGTTTATAACCACTTGAACCAAATAAACCACATAAGCCCATGTGCCAAGCTTTTATTCATTTTTTAAATCTTCACTCTGAAGCTGTGGAACTGGCCCACTGACCTATATAGCAAGTCACACTATGTTTATATAGTATCATGGGGATGACAGATACATTTCCCCAAATGGTTTAATCTCTCTGCCTTTTAAGAGCCAAAAGGATTATAACCATGCTTTGAGGAAAATAAACTTTCCTACCCCATCCAATGAAATCGGGGTCTATAATGCCTCTCTGATTTCTTCACCTGATAGTCACAAAGGTTGGAGAAAGAGGAGACTTGATCCCTTTTAAAGTTATCAGCCTCCCTCTCACATGCCCAGGGACACATCATCCTTAACATTTTGATTTAGCAGCAAGATTAGAGCACATATCTAAATATTTAAAGTGCTGAGATGGTTCTCTTTCTGGATTTCTTTTAAAAGCAAATCTCTTACCATTCTTTCTGATATCTCTTATCAGTCTTCTTGGGATGCTAAGAACATGGAGTTTATTTATGGGCTGGCGGGTCAGATACATTTTTGCCCACAATAGAGACTCCTTAATTGTTCTTTGGCAACTCCTGGATAGTTCTGTTGCCATTGTCTTTTAGATCTTGGCTTTGTTTCCATCCTGCATCTCAGCTGAATAGGGTTCCTGTTATGTACTGAGTTGAATAGGATCCAAACTGAAGCAGTCTGATTGGTCCTAGAACAATAGGATCCAAATTGCAGCAGTCTGATTAGTCCTAGAACAATAGGATTCAGAATGCAGCAGTCTGATTGGTCCTAGGACAATGCAGCAGTATGATTGGTTGGCAGGAACCACCCAATCCTGCTCCAGATAGAAGTGAATCCACAACCTGATTGGCTTACCGTAGAATTCCGGAATTAGCCAATCATGTGCAGCCCATTGTGTAAATAATGTATATAAAGCAGATACTGTGAGGGGACTTTCATTCATTCCTCCTCACCACTATGAGCTGAATAAAGAGCATGAAATCACCTTGCGACTCTGAGTATATTTCACTGGCGACGAAGGTGGGATCCCGCTGAGCTGACTGCCACACACAGCACCGCAGCACCGCCACCTGCCGCACCGCTGCCTCGCACCGTGTATCCAGGCTTCAGATCCGGGACACAAGGAACTCAGAATGGCAACCGACAGCAGCTTCTCACCGTTCAACCCAGCATCGGGAGACTGGGAAGCGTACGCCTCCCGTTTCACCTTCCTTCTAGAAGCCAAAGGGGTCACCGACGAAGAAGACGCCAAGAAGAGGGCGATATTCTTCAGCGTCTGCGGAGAGGAGACGTTTGAAATCGCCCGGGCTCTCCTTGCACCTGAAGACGTCGCTACTGTTCCATACAAAACAATAATGGAACAGCTGAAGGGGCACTTTTCGCCGCAGCCCTCAGTGGTGGCTCGTCGAAATGCCTTCTACGCAAAGCGACAAGCCCCTGGGGAAACCATAACTGGGTTTGTGACCTCTCTCCGCCAAGCCACCCGGTTCTGCAACTTCTCAGAGCTGGAGAACATGCTTCGTGACCGCCTCGTCGGTGGCCTGAAGGATGAGAAGCTGCAATGACGCCTCTATGCTAAGAAGGATCTAACGTTCCAGGTCGCTCTGGAGGAGGCCCTGGCAACGGAAGCTGCCGAGAGGTCGACGCAAGAGGCACGGCCGAGCCTGCCATCCCAACCGAGGGTCCACCATGAAGACCTCACCGACGACTCAGGATCCGACAGGGAGGAGATGCACCGAGTACAGCAGCGCACTCAAGCAGCGCACAGACCACAGCTGCCTCGACGAGAAGGAGGAAACTGCGCAAGCTGCGGGGAGAGTCACGAGAGGAGGACCTGCCGTTTTCGCAACGCAGAGTGCAGGCAGTGCAGAAAATCGGGACACATCGCCCGGGTGTGTCGGGCTCGGCCCACCCGACACCAGGCATCAGATGGCCAACCCAAGAGCCCCAGGTCCCGGGGCCCAACACACCAAGGCAACTCGACAGAGCTCACGGACTGCCAGGTATACCAGTTGCCCCACCCCAACGCAGAGAAAATTTATGTAGAGGTACAGATAGAGGGGGCCCCATGCCGCATGGAGCTTGACACAGGTTCAACTCTATCCATAATCTCGGCAAGGACCTTAAGGAAACTGTGTCCTACTGGGGGTCCCAAACTCAGGCCGGCCCCATTCACCCTACGGGACTTCCAGAAACGTAAGGTCCCCACAATGGGGGTGGGGACCTTCAGGGTGCAATACCGAGGGCGGACGCGGCAACTGGACTTGCTTGTGGTCAAGGGCCCCTACATTAGCTTACTGGGATTGGCATGGTTTGGACCACTGGGGCTAGCTGTCACCGGGGTGAACCACACTAGCTTACAAGTGGACGTGGACGCCATATGCAAGGAATTTCCAGGGGTTTTCGACGGGAAATTGGGACAGTATACGGGCCCCCCCATTGCGCTACAGCTTGACCCCGCAGTACGACCGGTCAGGCTCAAGGCCCGCCGGGTCCCGTTCGCCTTGAAACCCCGTATAGACGAGGAATTGGACCGACTCGTGGAGCAAGGAGTGCTGGAGCCGGTGCCTAATGCCCCCTGGGAAACCCCAATCGTCACACCCGTCAAGCCTAATGGTTCGGTCCGCATCTGCGCAGACTACAAATGTACCATAAACAAGGCCCTCACGGCCCACGCATACCCAGTGCCAGTGGTCAGCCATGTCCTTGCCACCCTGGCTGGGTTGAAAATTTTTGGCAAGCTGGACTTGGCCCAAGCATATCAACAGCTGCCAGTAGATGAGGCCACAGCAGAGGCACAGACGATTGTGACGCACAGAGGAGCGTTCAGGGTAAAGCGGCTGCAATTCGGGGTCAGCGTGGCACCAGGCATATTCCAGAATCTAATGGACTCGCTCCTTAAAGGGATTCCTGGCGTCACCCCCTTCTTCGATGATGTGTTGATTGCCGGGCCCACACCAGAGGAGTTTGAGGACCGCCTCCGCACCGTTCTGCACCGTATCCAGACGGCGGGTCTCAAGGTGAAGCAGGAAAAATGTCTACTAGGAGTGCCTCAGGTGGACTTTCTGGGATTTATGGTGGACGCAGAAGGGGTCCACCCGACTGGGGACAAGGTACAGGCTATTTGTGATGCCCCAGCGCCCAAGAGCAAGACTGAACTTCAGGCCTTCTTGGGACTATTGAACTTTTACCATTCCTTCCTTCCCCACAAGGCGGCGGTAGCAGAGCCCCTACACAGACTCCTGGACAAGCGGGCCCCTTGGGTGTGGGGCCAGCGCCAGGAGGCCGCATTCCAGGCAGTCAAGGACTTGCTTGTCTCAAACTCTGTCTTGGCACACTTCGACGAGAGGCTGCCGGTGGTGCTAGCATGCGACGCCTCACCCTATGGCATTGGCGCTGTCCTGGGGCACCAACTCCCGGATGGAAGAGAGGTACCAGTGGCATACTTTTCCCAGACACTCAACGCAACCAAGCGGAACTACTCGCAAATCGACAAGGAGGGTCTGGCAATCGTGAAGGGAGTAAAAAAATTCCATGATTTCTTGTACGGGCGGCCCTTCACCGTGGTGACTGACCACAAGCCGTTGCTTGGCTTGTTTGCCCCCGAAAAGCAGACCCCCCAAGTGCTGTCTCCTCGCGTCCTCAGGTGGTCAATTTTCCTTGCCAGCTACCAGTATGCACTGATTCACCGACCTGGGAAGGCGATGGGCCATGCGGACGCCCTCAGCAGGCTACCAATACCTGAAACAGGCCCTGACCCAGCACCTGCACAAGAGGTTATGAGCCTGGAGCTGCTTCCCAACCGCCCCATTCAGGCACAAGAAGTTGCACACCATTCCAAGAAAGATAGGGTCATCTCCCGGGTCCTGGACTGGGTGTGGAGGGGATGCCCCAGCAGCAGCCCCGGGCCAGAATTCGCCGGCTACACAACCCGCAAACATGAACTGTCGGCCCACAAGGGGTGCCTGTTATGGGGAAGCAGTGTCGTTGTTCCCCAGCCCCTCCGCAAAAGGGTCCTCACAGCCCTACACGAGACACATCCAGGGGTAGTAAGAATGAAGGCCCTTGCCAGGAGTTATGTGTGGTGGCCGGGGATCGATGGAGAGATAGAGGCCTGGGTCAAACACTGCCAGGCCTGCCAAGAATCCCGCCGAGATCCTCCAAGGGCCCCAGTCCAGTCCTGGGTGTCCGCCCGAGCACCATGGTCACGCCTGCATGTGGACTTCGCTGGCCCCTTTCATGGGAAAACATTCTTCATAGTGGTGGACTCCTACACCAAATGGCTGGAAGTCACACTGGTACCGTCCACTTCCACGTCCGCAGCCATCCGGGTACTACGCAGGCTGTTTGCAACCCACGGGCTCCCTGACACTCTCGTCTCAGACAACGGGACTGCATTTACGTCAGGAGAATTCCAAACCTTCACAGCGCAGAACGCCATCCGCCACATCCGTTCGGCGCCGTTCCATCCTGCCACCAATGGCCAAGCAGAACGCATGGTGCGGACCACCAAGGACACCCTTCGCCGCATGACGCAAGGGGACTGGGAGTACCGCCTTGCCACATTCCTTCTAGCACAGCACAGCACCCCCAGCTCAATGACTGGCCGGAGCCCCGCTGAACTACTAATGGGTCGGCGCCTTGCAATCAGATTGGACCGCCTTCACCCCGATAGAGCTCAGGATGAGGTAGTGGTGGTGGAAGGCAGGAACCCCCGGATCTTCGAGGCCCAGGACCCAGTGTACGCAAAGAATTTTGGGGCAGGCCCAGCACGGGTACCTGCCACAGTCACCAGGGTCACTGGCCCAGTTTCGTACGAGGTGCTAACGGATGGGGGGCAATGCTGGCGCCGCCACTGCGACCAGATACGGCGACGATTCCCGGGAGAAACCCAGGAGGAGGACAGGTCAGAGGAGTCCCAAGGGAACAGCGGGGCAGTGAGGCCCATAGAGCAGGAGGGGCCAGCAGGAGAGGCAGAATCAGTAAATACAGAGAGGACCCGTGAGGCCAAAAGGACACCGGAACCAGAACCACGACTGAGTGAGCCGGTTGCACCAGACCAAACAGCCCCATCACAGCCAGCATCCTTGGAACACGAGCCAGAACCTGGAGCCCGGACCAGGGAACACCCCAGGCCGCAACGCACACGTAGGCCGCCGGCATACCTTGAGGACTATGAATGCGACCTCCCGGGCAGGACTGGAACTTAGAGGGGAGGGGTGTTATGTACTGAGTTGAATAGGATCCAAACTGAAGCAGTCTGATTGGTCCTAGAACAATAGGATCCAAATTGCAGCAGTCTGATTAGTCCTAGAACAATAGGATTCAGAATGCAGCAGTCTGATTGGTCCTAGGACAATGCAGCAGTATGATTGGTTGGCAGGAACCACCCAATCCTGCTCCAGATAGAAGTGAATCCACAACCTGATTGGCTTACAGTAGAATTCCGGAATTAGCCAATCATGTGCAGCCCATTGTGTAAATAATGTATATAAAGCAGATACTGTGAGGGGACTTTCATTCATTCCTCCTCACCACTATGAGCTGAATAAAGAGCATGAAATCACTTTGCAACTCTGAGTATATTTCAGTTCTGAATGGGACTGCACTTTGACAACAATGATAATACTTTAATTCTGTTGTACTCATAATGCTGACAGGTCAATAAGTCCTGGTATGTCCTTTCACATTTTCTCTGGATCAGCAAACTCTTTCAGCAGGGGGCCGGTCCACTGTCCTTCAGACCTTGTGGGGGGCCAGACTCTATTTTGGAGGGGGGAAATGAACAAATTCCTATGCCCCACAAATAACCCAGAGATGCATTTTAAATAAAAGGACACATTCTACTAATGTAAAAGCATGCTGATTCCTGGACTGTCTGCGGGCCAGATTGGGAACGCGATTGGGCCTTAGTTTGCCTATCCATGCTCTGGATTGATTATGTAACTTTCCACAAATCGGGGGGGGGGGCAGTCAGTACTGCTCAACGCCACCTTATTTGAGGGGCTTGGAATTGTAGATGGATTCAGACACGGCTATGTAAAAAAACAAACAAACCCCAAAGAAAATTGTTGAGGCAAAAGCTGAACACGTTAGAAGCCACAAGCAAAAATTTATTTCATTAGCCACTCCCTTACCAAGCACGAAACTTTACATTTCTGGCCCAGCCCTCCTTACATGGGATACAACTTTATAGCAGTATTTGTTTATTTACTTGATTTAAATGTGTGTCCCACTGTGCTCACGAACCTGTTCACAGTTGTAAAAAGCATGCTATACAATAAGAGCAATACCATCAAAATTCCAGTTTAGGAAACAATATCTGTATTTCTTGGGCATAAGGTACCATTTTCTTGAAGCTTTCCAAATCTTTTCCCACAAAAGAAATGGATTTCTGTCTTGAGATGCCTCCTATGATATAGAATAGACTTTAATTTGAGTTTGTGAAATGTAATACACAAGAGCTTGGTAGTAAAATGTCACTTGTCTGAACAGAAGTTATAATCTTGTTTTCCTCTGTGGGTTGAGTTCTGGGCATTGTGGCTTTGAATAGCAAGGCCTGAAATGCAACAGTAAACAGACTAGTTAATTACATGCTGCTTTTCAATGTGGGAGGAAGAATGAAGAGGACTTAGGGTGGTGTCAGGTCTTATTAGTTCCTCCACTTTTAAAACTGTACAGATTCATGAAAATGGAGGTTTCGTGACACCTTGGAAGGTTCGTGAAACCATTAGGGAAAATGTGAGCTGGGGACATCTTGGTCTATACATGTAGCCACTGTACTACCAACATGCCTGAGTAGAGGTGACTTTTCTGTCCATGGCTCTCACACTTTGTCACCACAAAGCCCACTTAAAATTCTATATTATGTCATCATAATTCAGTGTTTCAAATGTTGATGAAAACCTGTTGTTTCAAATGTTGATGAAAACCTGTTGTTCTCAAGAGCCCATTCTATGACACAAGAGTGAACATCCATCGTCAAAACACATGACAATCATTATCAACAGCATATGGAAAAGTCTTCATGCATCACATCACTGCTGATGCCTAACTACAAAGCCTGGTTCATCAGGACAACGTGCTGGCACGGCACAATTTTCATCTTGATGTACCTCTAAAGACAAATACTTCATACCAACTTTCAGATTCCTTTTGGACTGAAGCTCCAAATACCCTGGGAAGCTGTTAGATGCTTTGTAATGTTATAAATATGTGCTGCTGACTGCTGCTATTCACTTTGGCTGGATTAGAGATTTGTCAAAGAAGAAAGCAAAACTATTGTTTGTGAGCTATGGACCAAAACCTTCAGCAGCTTGTGCCATACATCATTGTGCGCATCCTGGGATTAAGATATTCTTAGCATTTCATCTGAAACATTTTGCTGATTTATTTTTGAAAGACAAACCAACAAACTTTTAAGAGCCACTCAAAGGTTCTGAAACTTAGTTCTGAAACCCCAAACTGCATGTCTGGGCGGAAGGCATGAAATCACAAAAATGTAGAGTTGGAAAGGACCAAAAAAGGTAATTTAGCCCAACCCCCTGAAATGCCCAAGGTAGGGTTTCAACCTACAACCCTGAGATTAAGTGTCACAAGCTCTACTGATCGAGCTAAAGATCCTAGGAAGCTTCTAAGAGGCGAAACAAGAAAAGCAGAAAAATGCCTTGTATAAAAGTAATATAATCCCACAGAACCCCAAATTTTTCAATATCCAAATAAATGGTATGCAAAAGTCTACAAAAATAGTATGTCACCAAATATCTGCTTTCAAGGATATATCATTAAGGAGGAGAAACACAGACAAGATCACACATATTTTGCATATTGATTGTCATTATCATTACATTGGACAGAGTATGTAAAAAGGAAGCAAGATTCTGTGGCAGACAGAGATGGTTTCCTAGAGCAGCTTCCTCACATGGATTAATTAATTATCTGGCACAATTTAAAGGTCAATCACCCAGGAAGGTGGGCAGAAACAGTTTGGTTAAACTCTCCAATCCCATTTCTCTAGATGTTCATCCTGGATATGGGCATGGTCTGTGTTAGAAACAGAGATCTAGTGCACTTTTTCTATAACAAGAATACAATGCTGAACATGAATGAACTGCAGCTAAAATATTCTGTTCATTTTTCACATGGTCTAGTCCTTCCCCTGACCACCCTCCTAATATTCTTATGGGGGTCTCTTCTCCAGTCTTCAAGAGTAGCTTGAAGTGGGGAGGCAGAAAAAGGTCCTCCTTTCCTTCCACTCTGCAGTTTTAATCTGAAATATTAGGTACAGTACTGCGCCCGGAGCTCAGAAACTGCTCACGCTAATGAAATTCCCTGTCGCAAAATGCACCTAGAACAATGGGAGAGCCAGTGTGGTGTAGTGGTTAAGAGTGGTAGACTCGTAATCTGGGGAACTGGGTTTGTGTCTCCGCTCCTCCACATGCAGCTGCTGGGTGACCTTGGGCTAGTCACACTTCTCTGAAGTCTCTCAGCCCCACTCACCTCACGGAGTGTTTGTTGTGGGGGAGGAAGGGAAAGGAGAATGTTAGCCGCTTTGAGACTCCTTCGGGTAGTGATAAAGCGGGATATCAAATCCAAACTCTTCCTCCTCCTCCTTCTCCTCCTCCTTCTCCTCCTCCTCCTCCTCCTCCTCCTCCTCCTCCTCCTCCTCCTCCTCCTCTTCTTCTTCTTCTTCTTCTTCTTCTTCTTCTTCTTCTTCTTCTTCTTCTTCTTCTTCTTTCTTCTTCTTCTTCTTCTTCTTCTTCAACACTGGGCATAGTACAGTGTAAAAAGGCAGCAAAGTATGCAGAGAATGGATTTTCTGTGGTTCCCCCTTCCCTGAACTTTTGCTCGTATTGTTCAAACCTCTCTGGCCTTCCTCAAATTTCTGAGCAGGTATCTCCATATTTGCCTCAAAATTTCACTTTAGGCAGCTCTCGTTGAATGTAGCAGTATTCGGATATGAGGACAGCATCCCCATCCAATGGATAACATTTGAAATGTATTAAGCTCAGCGATGAAAATGAGGTGGGAAGAACAATGCAGGGGAATAGTTTGAAGAGTCTTGTGGCTGGTCCAGGTTGGCAGCTGTATCGCTTGCTCATATGGTTTCACTTCTCTGTAAAAGTTGTGCCTCAACCTTTTGACACTGTGTTGTGTTTTGCAAGTATTATAAGCATGGCTCGCAGTGTTATTGGGTTTGTGATGCTTATAAAACTTTTTATAACTAGAATTCCCTGAACGATTAAAGTAAGGCATCTTTCGGCAGCCTGGAATTTCCCTCTACTGAGCTCTTCAAAGACATTGGCTATTCACATTATTTCAAATGCGTAGTATTTTCTAAAACCTGATTCTACAGATTTGCAGTAAATGAATGTGGTAGAATTCTGCACTGCACTATGCCAGATAGGGAGACACATTTTTGAAAGCTCCCTATGTATAAAATTCACTGCATGTAGCGAACTAGGAATAAGAGAGGGGG
Organism: Podarcis bocagei; assembly: GCF_964188305.1. NCBI lineage: Eukaryota > Metazoa > Chordata > Lepidosauria > Squamata > Lacertidae > Podarcis > Podarcis bocagei. The sequence goes on from NC_138134.1 coordinate 9,072,519, forward strand.
AGGAAAGAGCGTAGCCCTCTCTCTGTTGCTCTAGTTTGTAATATTCAAGGATCACTTTTGTATAATATGATCCCTCTCCATCTGTAGGCTGAAGTAGCTGAGCCCAGTGTTTGACCATCTCATTCTGCCATTTTATTCTGTATGCAATGTGCATAGTGACATTTCAGGGGAGTTGAAATTTGCCAGTAGTTTTTCTCAGGAAATTCTATTCTTGGACATTTCAGTTCACTTAATTATTCACTGCCCCTTCACGGATCACTGCCTTGCCATGGCGAAGGGGCTTGAATAACTCATGACAAACCTAGACAGCATCTTAAAAAGCAGAGACATCACCTTGCCAACAAAGGCCCGTATAGTTAAAGCTATGGTTTTCTCAGTAGTAGTAGTAGTAGTAGTAGTAGTAGTAGTAGTAATAATAATAATACTAATAATACTAATAATAATAATAATAATAATAATAATAATAATAATAATAATAATAATTTATTCTTTATACCCCACCCATCTGGCTGAGTTTCCCCATCACACTAGTGATGTATGGAAGTGAGAGCTGGACCGTAAAGAAGGCTGATCACCGAAGAATTGATGCTTTTGAATTATGGTGCTGGAGGACTCTTGAGAGTCCCATGGACTGCAAGAAGATCAAACATATCCATTCTGAAGGAAAGCAGCCCTGAGTGCTCACTGGAAGGACAGATCCTGAAGCTGAGGCTCCAATACTTTGGCCACCTCATGAGAAGAGAAGACTCCGTGGAAAGACCCTGATGTTGGGAAAGATGGAGGGCACAAGGAGAAGGGGACGATAGAGGATGAGATGGTTGTCCAGTGTTCTCGAAGCTACCAGCATGAGTTTGACCAAACTGCAGGAGGCAGTGGAAGACAGGAGTGCCTGGCGTGCTCTGGTCCATGGGGTCACGATGACTAAATAACAACAACAAAATATTCACTGACACTCTTTGCCCAAGCAGGCACATTATGTGACCCATGAGAACAGCAATGTAACCAGACTGTACAAGGGTGACGGGTTAAAATCAGGCCAAATCTTTATTGACAGCAGCAGCAGGCAGGGCCAATTGAGTCCCAGGATCTGTTCACCATTCCACAAGCCCTATGTTGATGGAATGGATCCACTGGGTTTGGACTGCTCCAAACCTGGGAGTCGACAAGTGCTGCTCCTTTCTGTGGTTCCAGCCAAAGAAGCAAAGTCTCACTGGGGGGACTAGGTGCAGATTACAACCAGGCAGATACCAAACCCAAGCTTGGGTTTCCTTATGGGCCCTCCTAGACCATGTTGATCCTGACCAATGCCATTTCCGCCCTCATACAATCTTCTCCCGCCTAGCAAAGGAAGGTCATAATTTCACTGAGGGAAAGGAGAGAAAAAACCCCAAAATGCCAGTCAGGTTGAGAGAGAAAGAATCCTTTCTGGCTCTGTCAACCAGTGACCCAAAATTGCTCAGTGAAGGCTCTAACCTGGGTGTGGGCAGGCAGGAAGCTCTCAAATCAAAATATAGGGTTCCCCCTCCCCTCTGCAGCAAGGGCTCATGGGACAGCTTTTCCTCATGCACCCATCGCACCTTTCCCAGTACTTTGCTGCAATCCATAAGCCTCTGGGCAAAGGTGTCCCATGCTTATTGGGCACGGAAAGGGGCTTCCATTCATATTAGGAGATTATGAAGGGAGCAATGGGCTAAGAGAAGAAGACTGGATGGGGTAAGGCCCAAAGTCCTTCCATTGCTAGATTCTATTGAAATAATAGTAAGCAGTATAGAAGCTTGCTTCCAAAATTAAGGGATGATGAACCCTGGGAGGTCATTTCACCAAATATTCTCCAACAATTCAGGAGAATACAATTTTCAAAATATTATCTGAAAGCTCTTTTCTGAGAAATTTCTACTTTATGGACAGCAGGATGGGAAGAGAACAACCCCATTCCTATTACTCAACTTTGGTGATTGGAGGAAAGGTAAAAGAAGTGGCTTCAAAATTTTACCTGGGTCCTTCTGGTTTTTTGTTTTGTTTTAGAAGAACTTGTGTAATTTCTGTGTTAATCAAAGTCATGTGGGGAAAGTTGTTTTCGATTTTCAGGGTGAAATATTCTTGGTTGAAATTGAAGACTTTTAAAATGAGGTTGATAAATTAAGTAAAATGAAGCGTTTGGGTTATTGTGTTTTTAGTAGCACATTTTCTTTTCCCCTTTTCATGTCGGGTGCTCTTCCACGCTGTTAGTAACCCCCCCTTATAAAAGGGTGATTTATTTATTTATTTAGTGTCGAAATGAAATCGGTACGCATTAAGCTGAAACCTCAATCCTAATGTGCTTTTTGCCTGTCTCAACATTCTAATAGCTCTATTAGATAGATTGACATGATATGATGGAACATCAGCTACTCTCAAGTATTTAATCGGTGCTTATAGACTGCCTAAATTTTCCTGTAATAGCTCCTCCCACTTAAAATCCCTCAGTGGGAATTAAACCATCCAGGCAAAATGGGAGTAAAAAGAAGGTTCTACTTTACGGAACAGAAGGACTCTTGAGTCGTCTTTCACACCTTTTCATGTGCATACAGTAGGCTTCTTATATAACTTACAAATAGTTTTCAGTGTCAAGAGTCATTTCTTAAAACAAGATTATGATGATGATGATGATGAAAAGCATAACAACAACCCAACAGCAAGCAGTACTGTGGACTTCTTAGACCTGATAGGAATTTGTTTCTCTAATTGTTTTGTTCATAATTGAATAAATTTTATTTGCGCTACTATAGTGGTTCCCTAGGGACGCGGGTGGAGCTGTGGTCTAAGCCACTGAGCCTAGAGCTTGCCGATAGGAAGGTTGGAGGATCGAATCCTTGCGATAGGGTGAGCTCCCATTGCTCGGTCCGAGCTCCTGCCAAGCTAGCAGTTCGAAAGCATGCCAGCGCAAGTAGATATATAGGTACCTCTGTGGCGGGAAGGTAAATGGTGTTTCCGTGCGCTGCTCTTCTGGTTTTGCCAGAAGCGGCTTAGTCATGCTGGCCACACAACCCGAAAAAACTGTCTGCAGACAAATGCCGGCTCCCTCAGCCAGTAAAGCGAGATGAGCGCTGCAACCCCAGAGTCATTCACAACTGGACTTAACTGTCAGGGGTCCTTTACCTTTACCCTTACTATAGTGGTTTATATTTTCAAATCTTGTTTTTAAAAAATCTTATGCTTCAAAATGATTTCTAGTGACTTATGGTGGGCGCCTGAGAAGGACACACCAGCTCACGGCGCCATTTTTGCGAGTCTCGCAGGGTTTGCAGGCCACAGTGAAAGCATCCCTCAAAACTAGCTGGCCAGTGGGCAGGGGTCACTCTGGCGGCATGGCACGCCCCCACAGCATGCCCCATTCCCATAGTGCACTGCATGCGCCCTGATATGTATGGCCTGCCCCAGGCGTCAGCGGGGAACACTCCACCACTGTGTGTGACTGTGTGTGTGAATGAGAGAGAGTAAGAGAAACAGTAAAGATCCGCCAGGAGCAAACAATAAAAACCCTAACCCTAACCTTTTTAAGTACTGAGTTGCTGCTTTTATTTTTATCAAGTATTTTGTGGTTTTATGTCTTGATTTTATTCTGTGAACTGTGTTAAGGCCCCTGTGTAAAGGGCAGAATATAAATTCAATAAACAACAACAAGTTGCCCCCACCTCTGGCAGGGCACCAGTGTTGTTGTTAATAATAATAATAATAATAATAATAATAATAATAATAATAATAATAATAATAATTTATTTATGCCCCGCCCTTCCCGGTTTAAAAACCGGGCTCAGGGCGGCTAACAGCAAATATAAAACATTCATTAAAATGTGACTTAAAAACAGCATAAAATAGCATAAAGTACAACATAAAATGCAGCATCAATATCAATAAAATTCAAAAATTCAGGGGTCATTTGGGGGAGACAACAAAACAAAAACCTCTCAGTAGACATCAGATGATCACCAGGTAAAACCAGGGATGTTCCTAGGGGACCAGATTTATCAGACCATACCAGCCCCCTACCTTGCAGAAATTCACTATGTGGAATACCGTAGACTTCTTACAGCGGCTAGATTAAATGTCCTTGACTCTGCGATATTGTGGGGAAGGTACAGGGGAGTACCATACGCCCAGAGAACCTGTCATTGTGCCATGGGTGTGACTGAGCCCACCGAACACATCCTCTTGACTTGCCCTTCTTATGCAGAGCTTAGACAAAACTTTATAGACCCACTCCTATGTCAATCTAGCTTCCTATCCGGAGAAAACCAGGTTTTACACTTGCTGAATAACGGCACTAGAGCTATATCTTCCTTGGTGGCCAAATTTCTTTTTTTAGCTTTTAAGCGTCGGAAGACTATAATTGACTGTATTGACATGGGGCTATCTGTTTAGCCCATTTTAGTGTTGACTAAGTTCTAAAATCTTCCTGGAGCTTTTAACTGTGTATTGACAAATGTACTTTTTTTCTGACTGACGGTCGAATAAAAGGTTGATGATGATGAATGATCACCAGGGCTAACTGGCCAAGTTGGTCCTGCTAGGGCCAGCAAGAAGACCAGGGAATAATTTTAATGTGGGGTCCCAGAAAGTGTTTCTTCATAGAAGAGAAAAGGGCATAGAGGATCAGGCTAATTCAAATTGAAGGCCAGGCGGAATAGCTCTGTCTTACAGGCCCTGCGGAAGGAGATCAAGTCCTGCAGGGTCCTAGTCTCTACCATGGACCCCCCACTTAGGATCACTCTGTTTCTTGCCCTTCTACTCAGCTGTTTAGCACTAACAAATGGTCGAGTCATTTTCTATTCTCCTAGAAGACTTTTGTTAAAAGTTCTGATTTTTTCAAGCATACTGTCTAGAAATGGAGGAATCCATATTATTGATCGTTTTCCCATTTGTTTTCTATAGGCATACAACTGGTCAGCAATGTGATATTTATGTCATCCACCCTGACAGGACAGAATATTTTTTACACATTCCTCCCTGCCCGAAGTAAACATAGGTGCCAAGGCAGGTCATCAACATTCCTTCCCTCTCTTGCTCTCCTGTATTTAGCCCGTCTTCTCTCTCTTCTTTTACTTTTCCAATTCCAGTTGGCATGCCAGTTACAATTAGCAGGACAAGGTTAGGCTGTCAAAGATGAGACTGGCTGTGAGTACAATTGGGCTGTAGGGCTTTATTTGCTTGTCGGTTGGGCTGCTATGTCAGCTTAAATGCCATCAGGTTTTTGTGACACACACACGCTTATGGAAGAATGTGGGTGGAGTGGACATGTCTGAGTGATGATCAAAGGAGAGCAAAACCCAGGGAGGCCCAACTCTCAGGACAAGAAGGTATGAGTGCCTTTTCACAAAATGTCAGTGCGAGCTGAACAAACAAACGTCGGCTGCCAAAGAGAAGTTGAGCAGTCTTAACAGTACACAGGAAAAGTCACCATTGACTCTTGTAGCAGTTCCTAAATATTTTAAGGAGGCAAAGAATTTTCCAGGGCTGTGATTAGAAGGAATTTTGTACAAGGCTTCCACCTTTGCTAGACTTCGGTGTGCGAGGGTGTGAAGGTTTTTGTTTAATTTGCAAGCCTGTTAACAAAATCTGAAAAGCCTCTGGGCATGGCAGAATGCCCAGACCCAGTTTGAAAATCCTAGCTATCTTACAAAAGCAGGAGAAATTAGTTTTGTCAAGCGTATATTCACTGTATTCTTTTAAAATTACTAATTATGATTTTGGGGGGAGTGGGTGGGGCTGATTTGATATGTGGTTACTGAAGCTTTCTAAGACACCTCAGGACATAGTCTTTCTCTAATCAATATTCATATTCTGAAAAAAGGAATTCTTGTTTTCTTCACTTATGATTACTACTGTCAATACCCAGAAGGCCCCCAGGACAACAGAAAATTTCTGCAATGTAAAATATAAATCAAGACTTCAGTAAAATGCAGAAGCCCTCCTGTATGTTTTGCTCACCATTAGAGAAATAAGTTGAAATATAGATACATACATACATATAGAGTTGTGCCCCGCAAGACGAATGCCTCGCAAGACGGAAAACCCGCTAGACAAAAGGGTTTTCCGTTTTGGAGGTGCTTCGCAAAACGAATCTCCTATGGGCTTGCTTCGCAAGACAAAAATGTCTTGCGAGCTCCTGCTGGTTTTTTTTCCTTCCCCCCCCCTTTTTCTAAGCCGCTAAGCCACTTATCAGCTGATCCGATCAGCAGATAAGCCGCTAAAAGCCGCTAAAAGCTGCTAAAAGCCACTAATCCGCTAATCACTTCCTGGTGCAACTGGACTTCTCTGCGACCCATCCCCTCTGCAGGGAGGTGGGACCAATTCGGATGGTCCGCCCCCGCCACTTAATGGATCCAAATGGTTTCCAGAGAGTGGTAGGGGATGCTTTATCCCATGTTGATGGCCTTTCAGCTGATTCCCTGGTGGCCCGCTGGAATGTGGAGTTAACCAGGGCTATTGACTGTTTGGCTCCGAAGCGCCCTCTCCGATTGCATGGAGCCCGGACAGCCCCGTGGTTTTCCACGGATCTGAGGTCAATGAAACAATCGTTGAGACGGCTAGAGCGCCGGTGGCGGATAACTCATTCCGAATCTGACCGGACACAGGTTAGAGCTCAACGTCGAGCCTACCAAGTGGCGATAGCGACGGCGAAGAAGAATTTCTTCACCGCCTCTATTGCATCTGCAGAAAACAGTAGCAGGAGACTTTTTCAGGTGGTTCACAATTTAGCGGAACCACCTGCAACATCGGGGCCCAGTACGGGCCACATGTTCTCCTGCAATGATTTTGCAAAGTTTTTTGCAGATAAAATCGCTCAGATTCGGGAAGAAGTAGACTCCACCGTGGGAGCAGGGCCGGGGCGGGAGAGTGCTAGAGTTCTGTCTAGTCAAGTTGAGTGGGATCAATTCCAATCTGTTACCTCCGAGGATGTGGAGAGGCTGCTTGGACGAGTGAAACCAACCACCTGTCTCCTGGATCCTTGCCCATCTTGGCTTATAAAAGCTAGCCGGGAAGGACTGGGCAATGGGCTTCGTGGGGTGGTGAATGCTTCCCTCCGTGAGGGAGCCTTCCCAGACCCGCTGAAAGAGGCGGTTATTAAACCGCTTCTTAAAAAACCATCTTTAGATGCGGCCACGATGGCCAACTATCGCCCAGTCTCAAATCTTCCATTCCTGGGCAAGGTGATTGAGCGAGCGGTTGCCGAACAACTCCAGGCACGCCTGGAAGAAGCGGACCATTTGGATCCCTTCCAGTCGGGATTCAGGCCTCATCATGGGACTGAAACTGCCTTGGTCGCACTGGTTGATGATCTCCGGCGGGCTAGGGACAAAGGTGAGAGCTGTTTCCTAGTTCTGCTGGATCTCTCAGCGGCGTTTGATACCATCGACCATAGCATCCTTCTGGACCGTCTTGAGGGGCTGGGAGCTGGGGGCACTGTTATACAGTGGTTCCGCTCCTTCCTCCTGGGCCGTGTTCAGAAAGTGGTGGTGGGGGATGAGTGTTCAGACCCCTGGGCTCTCACTTGTGGGGTGCCTCAGGGTTCTGTCCTCTCCCCCATGCTTTTCAACATTTACATGCGGCCGCTGGGAGAGATCATCAGGAGGTTTGGGCTGGGTGTTCATCAGTATGCGGATGATACCCAGCTCTACCTCTCTTTTAAATCAGAACCAGTGAAGGCGGTGAAGGTCCTGTGTGAGTGTCTGGAGGCGGTTGGAGGATGGATGGCGGCTAACAGATTGAGGTTGAATCCTGACAAGACAGAAGTACTGTTTTTGGGGGACAGGAGGCGGGCAGGTGTGGAGGATTCCCTGGTCCTGAATGGGGTAACTGTGCCCCTGAAGGACCAGGTGCACAGCCTGGGAGTCATTTTGGACTCACAGCTGTACATGGAGGCACAGGTCAAATCTGTGTCCAGGGCAGCTGTTTACCAGCTCCATCTGGTACGTAGGCTGAGACCCTATCTGCCTGCGGACTGTCTCGCCAGAGTGGTGCATGCTCTGGTTATCTCCCGCTTGGACTACTGCAATGCACTCTACGTGGGGCTACCTTTGAAGGTGACTCGGAAACTACAACTAATCCAGAATGCGGCAGCTAGACTGGTGACTGGGAGCGGCCGCCGAGACCATATAACACCGGTCTTGAAAGACCTGCATTGGCGCCCAGTACGTTTCCGAGCACAATTCAAAGTGTTGGTGCTGACCTTTAAAGCCCTAAACGGCCTCGGTCCAGTATACCTGAAGGAGCGTCTCCACCCCCATCATTCTGCCCGGACGCTGAGGTCCAGCGCCGAGGGCCTTCTGGCGGTTCCCTCATTGCAAGAAGCAAAGCTACAGGGAACCAGGCAGAGGGCCTTCTCGGTAGTGGCGCCCGCCCTGTGGAATGCCCTTCCAGCAGATGTCAAAGCGATAAACAACTACCTGACATTCAGGAGACATCTTAAGGCAGCCCTGTTCAGGGAAGTTTTTAACGTGTGATATTTTATTGTATTTTTGGTTTTTATGGAAGCCGCCCAGAGTGGCTGGGGAGGCCCAGCCAGATGGGCGGGGTATAAATAATAAATTATTATTATTATTATTATTAATCCGTCAATGGGCTTGCTTCGCAAGACGAAAAAACCGCTAGACGAAGAGAATCACAGAACGGATTCTTTTCGTCTTGCAAGGCACCACTGTACATGGGCGTAGCTGGGGGGCAGGGAAGGCAGCTCGCCCCTCCGAGATCAAGTAAAACAATAGAAATATTTAACTAACTGACCAATCACATCAGTTCTGCCCCCCAACAAAGACCTGCCCCCCAACAAAAATATTGGCTACGCCCATGTACATATAAACATACTGTCCAAGATATCTGTTTATATAATGCACTTAAAAGTTAACTGCATTCTGTAGGGAAAAAATGATTCTCCAGTTGGAGATGCTCAAGAACTGACAGGTACTTATTTATTTTGTCATTCTGTCAGGGTGTGGCAGTGGGAGAAAATGGACTGCAGTTCATGTACATCAGCTCAGCTGAGAAACCAGCAACTTATATTCTCCTTGAACTCTTTCTATTCCAGATGTTTGTTACAAGAAAGCACAGTTAAGTTGCTTGTTTCTGTATATTGCCCACTTCATTAGTTGAGAACATATAATAGGTCTCAAGATCAAAGATAATAATAAATTTAAATTGACTGTTTTAAGCCTGCGGCCAGCACTGCTATACAAACCTCTGCCTAGGTACAGTATCTGGCTGGCAGATACAGTCAACACAACACAATGGTTAAATGTTGGGCGCATATAACGTAACTTCATGCTTTGCTCTTCCTGATAACAGAACAGAGCATATCAAAGTCATTAAGGATGCAAAGACCAGCAATATGGAACAAAAGAGTCGAATCTTGTGGTTCTTGAATTCTTCAGTGACTTGAGACCTAAAGCACAATATCATCTAAGGTTAGGGTGGCCATGTTTCTTTGAAGGGCTGTCCATTCCAAGACAGCTTTAAAGTAGAGCTGCCATATTTAAAGAGGTGAGGTGAAAATATGGACACAAAAGTATGTTGTTTTAGGGCAATTGCCCGATAGCCCCTCTGCTGCTGATCCTTCATAAAGGTAAAGGGTAAAGGGACCCCTGACCATTAGGTCCAGTCATGGCCGACTCTGAGGTTGCGGTGCTCATTTCGCTTTATTGGCCGAGGGAGCCGGCGTACAGCTTCTGGGTCATGTGGCCAGCATGACTAAGCTGCTTCTGGTGAACCAGAGCAGCACACGGAAACACCGTTTATCTTCCCGCCGGAGCGGTACCTATTTATCCACTTGCACTTTGACGTGCTTTTGAACTGCTAGGTTGGCAGGAGCAGGAACTGAGCAACGGGAGCTCACCCCGTCGCAGGGATTCAAACCGCCGACCTTCTGATCAGCAAGTCCTAGGCTCTGTGGTTTATACCACAGCGCCACCCACATCCCTCTGCTCCTTCATACTCCCTCCCTTATAGTCACTTTTAACCGTTTGCCCTTGTTTCTATCTTTTAAAGTATGTATTACTGTTTAAATATACCGATTATTTCTAAATTTGAATGTATGCAATATACATTACCAGAGTGTCAGGGAGCTGTCAGCAGCTGTGGCCGACTCCCAGGAAGGCAGTGAGATAGAGAAACACAAAGCTTTTTTTCAGTTCTGTTTATTAATACAATTTACAGAGGCAAGTTCAAGATACACCATAATGCCTAACATTGCCCCAAGTGAAGTTCCACCCCCATTTCTCCGTTACTTCTCTATTTATCAGACTCCTCCTCCTGCCTCTGACGGTGACTGGTATGTGACAGTTGCCTCTGAACTCTCTGTTTTGCTATTCTCAGCAAACGCCTGGTTTGGGGCAGGGTACAGGTTCTGGGATACTCTCCAGCGAAGGCGTCAATTGCTGCTCAGCCTCTGCCTGCTGACTGCTCTCCACTTCCTCCTCCTCCTCTCCCATTATTTCACAACATTTGCCCTCATCTCTGTCTGAGGTATGCCCTGTGTCAAACCACTCCTGGAGGCCTATGCTATCTAGACCAGGCATAGGCAAACCTCGGCCCTCCAGATTGTTTTGGGACTACAGTTCCCATCATCCCTGACCACTGGTCCTGTTAGCTAGGGATCATGGGAGTTGTAGTCCCAAAACATCTGGAGAGCTGAGGTTGCCTATGCCTGATCTAGCCTTTCCTCCTCTCTAGGCAATGCCTGGAGTGGTGGTCTCCACCATTCTTCCTCATCTACCCAGTCTCTGACAAAGAGGTGCTGAGTTGCGCTCAACATTGGGGGGTAGAGGTGGTCACCGTGTGTGCATGATTTCACATGGGCGGTGCCTGCAGTACCCCCCAACCCGCCCAGGCTAACTTGGCCCGCCATCCCCCACTCACCCACCACCTGCCACCTTACCTTTGTTTGATGCTGAAGAGCTGATGCCACCTTGGCAAGGCCACTGTCTGTGTGGCCTGCCGAAGCACTTTGGTGCGCTCCTTTGAGATTACCAACACACCTTCCTGGAAGGTGCCCTGGCGATTGTCAAAGGGACGCCCCAGTGTCAAGGCCCCCTCAACATTGAGTGACTGAAGACACCTCGGCCTCCTGGCGTTGGCATGCCTGCACATTACCATATACACTTTTTATTTGCAAATTGGTGTTTTTTCTTTGGTTTTGTGTAGAATCGAAGCCCTACTGTTTGGCAATGCATAACTGGCGACCCTAGCTAAGAAAGAACATGAATTCATTTCCAATTGACTCAGCAATACTGTTTGGTGATGTAGTAATTCTCGCAGAGCTATGGGCTTTCCTTCAAGCGCTGGTTTTAGAAGTTGCCTTACGCATTTGCTCTCACAGAAAGATATGAGCATGTAAACGCTTGACACCTCAACAAGAGATGACTTTGCAGCTCACAGCATCTAACCTTAGTGTGTTAGGGTGGTGACATTGCCACTACGCCGACCGAGAGGGAATTTGTATCCATCACTGCCTTATCCTCCCCTTTCGCATTTGGCAACAGCCTTTGGACCAGCTACCATAAATTTCTATCACTGTGTTGGAAACTGCAAGCAGTACATCGAGCAGAGGAGAAATAAATTAAATGTAAGCTCTTCCATCTGAAAGGCCAATGGCAGATTGCCCAGAAAACAAACAATGTAAGTGCATCATGGTTTTCTTTTGGGCTGAGAGGGGGCGGGGGAGGACCGGAGGAGGAGGAGGAGGAGAACACACCCTCCATTAAGAGCTGTTACAGACTCTTCTTATTTTAGGTTATTCAAATAGCTCGGAAAGTCACTTACTACAACACGGAAAATGAGCGGATGCTATTAAGGACTGTCACTAGACTTGACAAGTTAATGAGGCCCAGATTATGAGAGTATTATTATTTTAGTAGAGTGTTATGTTCCAGTCAAATCCACCTCATGACTTTATAGAGGAAAACCTTGCTCAGCTCTCTGTGCCAGTTGTCATTACGTTAAGTTAATTTATATGTGTGTGTGTGTGTGTGTGTGTGTGTGTATTATCCTGGAATTCCTCTGAATTGTTGTGTATGGGAAAGAGACACAAAACTGAGTTCTGAAATGCTCAGAAACCTGGGGTTTAAAAATGGAAAATGGAAGATGGAAAATGGAAAATGGAAAAACGTAGCCATAAAAAACCATTTGAATTTTGCTGCCTGGTGCAGTTATTGTTCTAGCAAACATTTTGGCCTCTCTTTTCTATGTGCGACGTGTTTTTCAATCGATATTGCAGTGTCCTTGGGGACTCTCTGGTTGCAATGGTGGTGTTGAAGGCTGTAGCCATGGTTGGATGAACTGGCTTAATGTCGCAGAGGAACAAGGCAGGCAGAGCAGACCTGGGCTGCTATTGGCTGAGCTGCTCTCTGAAAACCGGGAGATTGCTGCAGCAGTGCTAGTGCACAGGAGTGGATGACTGCAATTCACATATTGTTTTCAAACAAATCTTTTGTTTCATGCGTCTCCAGTTTTAATTTAACCTCACATATGTACATGCATCTGAGTATGCCTTTCATTCACTGCACACCTTTCTTAAGTATGTTGAAAGAAGCAGATACTGAACCTAGAATTTTAAAAGTCACCACTGCACTGAAGAGCATAAACTTATAAATACTATTTAGGTGTTCTTCCCCCTTATGTAGTTGTCGTGATATGATGCCAAGGGGCAGGGGGCATACGCTGACCTCACACCAGGAGTGCCAACTTGGCCCTGTGACTGTGGGTGTCTGAGGCCATGGGTGCCATGTCTTCCTGGGTGATTTTGTGGGTGCCCAGGCACCCAGGGCCCCAGGGAATTGGCACCTATGCCTCACACTCTCCATCACCACTAACCACTGTTAGGATCATGCTACTTGCGTGTAGGACCCTGGCAGAGACACATGCCCGACTGGCATGTTCTTTCCCTCCTGGTTGATCGTTTGGGAGCTTCAAAAGCTTTCTCCAGCCCAGACATCACAACGACTGATACCAAGAGGCATTAGCACGCTTAGGGATCTTGCAGAGTATTGGTGGTTCACGTAACAGACTCAATAGCTCAGCATTTTGGCTAATCTACTTTATTTACATATAATACACTCGGAGCATTCTGACTTAGCTCTGTCCCTTTTCTCATCAGACAGCAAAGAGAAAGAAACAAAGGACAATAGTCCTACATTCCGGAACACAGTGACACAAAACATCCTGTCTCTGTCACTTCCCACTATGTGGAATGAAAACATACACCGTCATGTGATAGACAACAATCCCATGACTGCAGACACGGAGCAAGAATCCTAACACTGGGCACTCTGCACATTGGAGGGTAAACCTCCGCAGTGGGGAGCCTGCTATACTCTCCCTGTGTGTCATGTACTGACTGGATGCAGAGGAGTGGGGGGGGGGCACCAGCTGGGGAATCCCCAGGGAACCTCCAGGGGAAGAAGGCTCAGAGCCAGGGTATTGGTGGTGGGATGACAATGAGTGGTCGGAGGGAGAAGACTGTAGGGAGGAGTTGTTGGAAGCTGGAGGAGCAACAGGCTATAGTGAACAGGGAGAGTCAGTGGCAGAGGGCAGTCGAAACTCAGAAAGTGGAGCAGAGGCTGGAAATGGGGGGGGCGGGGCGAGTCAAGAGGCTGCTAAATAATCCAGGGAGCTGCCCCACCATCCTGCTGTGACCAGCTCCCTTCCCCCCTGGTCTCCAAGAATGCGCAGAGAAATGAAAAGAGCTGAACAGAGATTAGTTGTGCAGAGGCGCAGTTTGACACTGCGTGGGGGGAAAAACCAAGAGAGGGGTGGGATGCCTTAGAGAGCAGTGGGAAGGTGGGGACCTTCAGTCCTCACAACTATGCCATCAGGACAAGAACTCCTAGGAAGGGTTGCTGAAACTACTAGGCCTGAGTTGTGGTTTGTTTTCTTGAACAAAGATTTAACTTCACTGGCCCCGGGTGATTTATTGTTTTTTGTTGCTGACCTATGCCTGATTGCATGATTCAGAACGCCGGAGTTCTAAACCATGCGAAAAAGCCTACATGAGCACAAAAGCTTACTGCAGACCTTCAGCCCCTGGGTTCCTGTCCCCAAGAGGGGCATCATGAGTTTTTATTAAATCACAATTTTCATGTGTGCCTCATTTTCCTATTCATCTGGCATGCAGGGATTTTGCCCATTCTTCCTGACTACCTGTGATACTTAAAATACCGCACCAAATTTTGCTTTGATAAGATATACATTGAACTTTGAAAACTGTGCATTGGTGCATGAAGAGTCTGCTGGGAATGCATTTTAATACTCAGCACAATTATTTCAGATCATCTGCTATCACATACCACCCTTTTGATTTACATTATTGCTGTATTTCATAGAGATTTTATAAAGCCTGCCTACCATGAAGATGTCAACGAGTAAGTGCTGAGGGGTGTCGCTTAATGACTATATTTCATTGGTGTTTTGTTTAAAGATCTTTGCATAACAACAATTTCCCTCTTGCACACATATCTGCTTGCCTCCAGTGTTTAAAGGAAATTAGTTTATTTTTCATTTTTAATACTCTTCAGGTTCACATCCTGAGGGCTTGTCACATCATGCTATAAATCTGATGTAGCGCAGAAAACTCAGAATAGTAACTTATTTTAAAATATAAATACATGTTAAACAAGTGGGAACTCACAGCAATGTTAACTGTTTGTTGGGTGGGATTTTCAGCAGGGCTTTGTTCAAGGATGTTCAAAACCCTACTTTACCCTCCCATGTGAAGCCCTAGTCTTCCTTGTCTCATCTCATCATGCATCAAAAGACTAGTTTCTCAGATATAAACAGCTCTCCTTTCTCAGTTATATCCCTCATCAGTTGAAGTCAGTATCGAAACAGGACCTGCAAGAGGAAATTGATATGGTGAAATGGAACCAACTCGGGCCCGTGAAACCATTCTATTCAGTTCCAGCCTCCATCAGAGAAAACTTCATGAAAATTGTTCATAGTTGGTTTCTCACACCTGTGTGAATGGCACATATTCAAAAGTCAGAGAAGAAGTCCTGTGGTGCCATAGGGACTTCTTGGCATCTATAGAGGACGTGCCCGTTGGCCCATACTTTTAAGACTTTAGTTATGGAGGAAATTAGCAACAGTATTGGTAACTTAATCCAGCCAATTCTCGTACTCTGCCTCCTCTCTATATTTAAAGGCAACAACCTCTTAGTAGCATTAAAACTATTTGTCCTTTATTTTGTAGTGGCAGCCCGCCTTCTTGTAGCCCAGGGATGGAAAGGTGGTTCAAATTTCACGATAACTGGCTCAAAAGGCTATGTGCTCATGGAAAAACCTAGCTATCATCTGCATGTGCTACAGAGGAAGGCAGAGCTTCAGGATTATGCGGGCATTTGGTGAACCTCAAAATACTCCCTAAAAAACATATGAATTCATCTGGAAGTAGCTTTAATTATTATTTTCCCCATTTGCTTTCCTCATCCACGACTTGCCTTATTTGTCTATTTGGGCTGGGTGTTCATCAGTATGCAGATGACACCCAGCTCTACCTCTCTTTTAAATCAGAACCAGTGAAGGCAGTGAAGGTCCTGTGTGAGTGCCTTGAGGCGGTTGGAGGATGGATGGTGGCTAACAGATTGAGGTTGAATCCTGACAAGACAGAAGTACTGTTTTGGGGGGACAGGAGGCGGGCAGGTGTGGAGGACTCCCTGGTCCTGAATAGGGTAACTGTGCCCCTGAAGGACCAGGTGCACAGCCTGGGAGTCATTTTGGACTCACAGCTGTCAATGGAGGTGCAGGTTAATTCTGTGTCCAGGGTGGCTGTTTACCAGCTCCATCTGGTACGCAGGCTGAGACCCTACCTGCACGCGGACTGTCTCACCAGAGTGGTGCATGCTCTAGTTATCTAGTTTTCCTGCTTGGCAGGGGGTTGGGCTCGATGGCCCTTGTGGTCTTTTCCAACTCTATGATTCTATGATTCTATGATCTCCCGCTTGGATTACTGCCATGCGCTTTAAGTGGGGCTACCTTTGAAGATGACCCGGAAACTGCAATTAATCCAGAATGTGGTAGCTAGACTGGTGACTGAGAGTGGCTGCCAAGACCAGCCCAGTCCTAGAAGGGTCTCCTTCTCACCCCCTCACCCCCATCACTCAGCCCTCCTGCATCCAGCATCTCCCAGCTTGTCAATTCCATAGACTGATCCCCCATGTCCCACCACCACTGTCCTGGTTCTAAGTCATCAACTTCTATGTCAACCCTGAGGGGCTCTTGGGTGAGTGGTGCCCACCAGTCTTCCTCATCCAGCCAGCCCCTGACATTCATAAGGCACTTAGGTTTCCAGACCTTTGCCCTCCTCTGCACATGCCCCAACTTGTCAATATCCTTCTTAAATTGCAGCGCTTGCCGCTTGTTTGTTTGTTAACTCTTCCCAAAGTAAGGGAAAATGCTTTTCTCTGGTTGATTGGTAACCTTAACTGCCAGGAAAACCTTTCTGGGCTCAGAACTGCACTGGAAAAGCTGCTCGCAGTATAAATTTCCTTAAGGCACAAGGAGCTGCAGCTGTTAGCTTTCAAAGCCCAATGACTGAACAAACTGGCTTCATTCCTTTTGTTTTTCATAGATTATTTGGTAGTTTTAACTACTTTCCGTAATTTTTTGTGCTTTTGGTAGCCTTGGGGAGGAACAAAACTTTCTGACACCTGGTGGCTTTTGAGATATCTCATCATGCTCTGCTCACAACTATAAAGGCTAAAAACATTACTTGCAAACTTAAAGCTAGACTTCTCAGAAACTGAATCCTACTCCCCAGTGGCACACTTTATTATTTTCCCCTCACTGTACCAGCACAAAAGTAGAGCATGTTCACAAAACTGGGGTTGTTGATGAATTTTTTTACGTCTGCATTTAGGTAAAAATTTGGGGGCTTTCTGGTGTCCTGCACTCCATCCTGGAACGATTCTTGGCCTGTCTTACTGTATATCTTTCATTGGCAAACCCAATGAAAAAGCATTAACATCTAATTCTAAGAGTAGGAGAAAGGGGGCATAATAATAATAATAATAATAATAATAATAATAATAATAATAATAATATGATAATAATAATATGATGCTGACCTTTAAAGCCCTAAACGGCCTCGGTCCAGTATACCTGAAGGAGCGTCTCCACCCCCATCATTCTGCCCGGACGCTGAGGTCCAGCGCCGAGGGCCTTCTGGCGGTTCCCTCATTGCGAGAAGCAAAGCTACAGGGAACCAGGCAGAGGGCCTTCTCGGTAGTGGCGCCCGCCCTGTGGAACGCCCTTCCAGCAGATGTCAAAGCAATAAACAACTACCTGACATTCAGGAGACATCTTAAGGCAGCCCTGTTCAGGGAAGTTTTTAACGTGTGATATTTTATTGTATTTTTGGTTTTTATGGAAGCCGCCCAGAGTGGCTGGGGAGGCCCAGCCAGATGGGCGGGGTATAAATAATAAATTATTATTATTATTATTATTATTATTATTATTATTATTATTATGACAACAACAACAACAACAACAACAACAACAACAACAACAACAACAACAATAATAATAATAATAATAATAATATAATGACTCTGCACAGTAAATGACTATTGATGTAACTCATAAATGGATCTATGTCCTAGTTAGGCATGCCCAGTGCACAAATTCTCTTTGCTTAAAAAAACAACAGGTGGGGCTCTTCGGCTGCGTTAACATTGCCTTCCTATTATAAAGTACAGTGGTACCTTGGGTTACAGACGCTTCAGGTTACAGACTCCGCTAACCCAGAAATAGTACCTCGGGTTAAGAACTTTGCTTCAGGATGAGAACAGAAATCTCGCGGCAGCAGTGCGGCAGCAGCGGGAGGCCCCATTAGCTAAAGTGGTACCTCAGGTTAAGAACAGTTTCAGGCTAAGAATGGACCTCCAGAACGAATTAAGGGACCACTGTATAAAAAAGAAAAGCAAACACTCCCCCCCCCCCTCGAGGTACTAACTTTGGGGCCATATAATTTTGAACCTATGTTTCAGAATGATCTTTTTCTTCCTGCAGAAATGGGACTCTTTTTATATCTAGGCACCATTGGTGCAACAGAGGATATAACTGAGCTGGGTCCTAGTGCTGCAGAGTATTTAATGGTTAATGAAACTTTGAGGACCATAGCTATGGCTACTACATTTTCATAGCAGAAGAAGTAACGTATTATTCTTTTTTGTTAGTGACATTAACTCCCACCTAGGATCCCTTCCTATTGACTGCCCTGCAATAGTCTTCCCTTATTCCTTATTCATCAGACTCTGGTGAACAATTTCTTTCTTTTTTCTTTCCCTTAACAAACAGAAATGAAAAAGGAGTGTGTTTATCTTAATGGCCTTTAAAAACAACAACAAAACTACACAGGTGCAGCTTGCAGGTGTTGTGGGTAAACTACACTATGCTCAACCAGTTTCATTCCCACCAGAGAAATGAAAGAATCGGTGCATCCTCATAAAAAGAAGCCTTTATTGGAGAATACAGAAGCTTCTCCATGCTTGGTATGCCTTTTGCAAGATGTGATTCTGTCCTGTGTAGTAAATACTAAGAAATACATTTAATCCCTTAAATCCCTTTACAAGACCCAACAATGGAAAAATTCAAAGTGTCATCTACAAAACTTAAAGCGCAATCCTCTTGGACACAGACAAAGAGAATTCTTTACACAACGTATAAGAAATTGACAGATTCACTGACACAAGATATGGCAGTCGCCAGAAGTTTAGATGAGTTCCACTACGTTTTCAGAATGCAAGTATTTGAGGGAAAGGCTCTTGCCTTCATCCTCTGCTGTGAGCTTCCCAAATGGTCAGGCTGGTCATTGCTGAAAGCATGAAGCTGGTTTAGATGGACCTTTGATCTGATGTGCAACAGAGCTCTTCTTATCTTTCTACCTGAAATGCATGCCAGCCCTGTACACTGCAGGAGATGATCAGTAGCGGTGGACAATTTATCTTTCAGGGACTCCAGCCTTCCATTGCTGATCTTCCCATGGAGGAAGGCCGGATAAGCTTCCATGTTACTCCCTGGTATTACAGAACTCAGTTTGAAAATCATTGTACCACAGAGGTCTCCTGCAAAAGCCTTTCACTTTTGCTTAGCTTTCATGTATTTCGATTGGACTTCCACGGGGGAATTTTCCAGTTGATTGTTCCCCACTAGACAAAATAGGTCTATTCAATATGCTTGAATAGGTCTCTCTTTAAAATTTCCTTCTGGCCTATATAGTAAATATGATCAAATAAACACCATATGTTAGGTTCAGGAACTGCATGTTCTGAGAAATATGGGTCTATTATTGAAAAAGGCATCCCCAGGCTGGGTGGCAGATCTTACCTTGGGTACTCATATTATTGAACAAGTAATGTGGTGAAGGAGTGGAGAAATGTGCAGAGTGACCATGTCAAGATAGGGGATTATGGGAGGGAAAAGAAAGAATGCAACATGGGGGGCAACATTTTGGGATACATTCCCAAATACATGTATTTGGGATACATGTAGTCTCGCCCTTAAGGTGGTACTCAGCCAAGTCTATAGCTGCTCCCAAATTCTCTTGTTGTTTTGTCCAATTTCTCTTGTGGTAACTTTTTTAAAAAAGAAGTATTTAATTGATTTCCATTTGGTGCAATCCAAGTGGTACAATAAAAATGTTGCAGTAAGACAAAAACAAATGTAAGTTGTTCCATCAAACACCACATATTTAGGAGGTAACAGCAAATGAAACCAAATCTATAACCACATTAGTTTATCAAACCTGTCAAGAAATCTGCATGCAAAACTGGTAGTTTTGGTCTAACAGATGAAGAGTGAATAGATGTGAGAAATGGGAACCATACATCTGTGAATGCAATAGGCTTGGCCTGGCTTTTTGCCAACCCTTCAGCGTTGCTAAGCTTTTCTATCAAAGCTTTTTGCCAAATGTGGCAATGCCAATTACATAGAGAAAATTCAGAAGACATATTCCAGCCCACGGCCACTGTCCTCCTGGCAGCTACTAACAAAAGAACAAACAGATCTTTATGAAGTAATTTGGGGCCAGTGAAAAGACCATAACCCACATTTTCTGTGAAACCTTTGGATTGTCCCCCTAAGCCTTATCTTCATCCTAATTGAAGCCTAATCATATAGACATGCATCTTCATCCCATTATGCTCTCCATCCTATTTTGCCTTTGTTGTTTTACACAGTGTTGAAATTGAGATTTCAAGAGGTAAGGCAGTATTCTGCTAAAAGTGTCTCCAGCACCATCACCATCATTTTTTATTTTAAAAAACCCATTCTTAATTAATGAGAAAGGAAATTACATTCCAGTATTATTAAAGGGGAGATAAAAAATGGTGAAATTCTTGTGGGCAGGTGCAAGGTTTTTGTTGCACTTACTGTACCTTTGAGGTGGCCATAGGGTGCTCACAAAATGCCCTTTCATTCTGCAAATAATCTGTTGCAGCCCATCTGCACGCCTGCTCTTCAACTAAATCCTTGGTATCTCTTCCCATGGGTCTTTTTCTGGTCAGAAAGCATGGGCAGCCAGAGAGGTCCTCAAATGTTTACTGGAAAGGAAATTACACACAGAGACACACACTCACACACACCACCTATGGCCACCTCACAACAGTCGGAGAGGTGCTAAACCCTGCTCGCAGTTTGTGATGATTTATCACAACAGGTATGGGAAGAGTAGGCAAGCTGCTCTCTATAACACCCTTTTCAGTACGGTCTCATCAAGGGTGCCCTTCCTCGTATATGATGTAGTCATCCATAATGTACCAGGATATTGGGGAGTTTGCCCTACTCCAATCACTCAAACAGACCCCCCCAAATCTGCTGTCAGTTGTGGAGGTTGTCAAAAGAAAAGAAAAATAGGTATTAAAAATAGAATTCCTATATGCCAAGATTTAGGTTTAGAGCAAGTACTCTTTGGTGAGAGAACCCCAGAGCAGAATCAGAATCACAATATATTCAGTAAAGTAAAGTGTGGAAATATAGGCTGTTAGACCTATAAAATACACCCTTCCAAAATTTCCCTCTTCCCCTAGCATATAAAAAGACCACACATTTAGTAGGTTAAAAACTATTTACTAACTCTTCAAAGGCCAGGTTCATGTGCTTTTCCACACATCAGTCAGAAAATGGAGGCAGTAAAACTTGGCTTAGTTACAGCAGGAACTCAAGAAAGGCTTGTTAGAGCCATGTGGCCTGAGCTTGGAGGAACCAGCTCAGCCTTCTTTACACATTGAACTTTTCAGGTAGACTGAAAGGGGAGCAAAGGATTGATTACTTTCCTCCTAAGGTTGTGGGGGAGTGACCTAGCTAAGCCTGGCAGGACAGCTTACTCTATGGCATTAACCCCTTCATGTGTTAATTAGACTTAAGCATCTTGGTTATATGAGGCTGGTTATCCCACAAATTTTCCCCTTTTAATGGATTTGAGTAGCAACCTACTTTTTCCATTTGAGGTTTGGTTCCTCTGGGCTTCAGTGGCCAAGAAAGAGAAGTGAACTGCTTCCTTATGATATGAGTCACGAGTGATGCCATGTTCAGAATAACCATCACATTTGCTAGGTTTCTTAGATCCTCTTATAAGACTTATGAGGTTGTTGTTGCTTCTTATTGGAAGACTTGAGAATTAGCAATATAGCTGAGATTGGTCAAACAGTTTCAAGCATTCTTGTCCTTGAAAAATGTGCCATCAATTTGTTTACAAGTGCTCCCCTCCAGCTATAGAAAGTGCTTTACTGTTTCTCCACAGAAATTAGATTTGCCCACTTGAACTGAGAGAAAAATAATAATTAAAATGTAGCTCTCTTCATTTAACTCATAATAGGTTTTTCCATCCGTTTATATTAAATCAAATGGGTGAGCTGGCTGCAGCACATAACTGAGGCTGATTAAACATTTTGTTCTGATTAGAAAAGACCTCTCTAAGATGTTTTTCAAGTATCACTTATTATTGTACAAATCTATGTTGTAACTCAGGGTTCAGTGGCTACACTGAATTGAACGCTAGGGACTCTTTCACAGTCCTGGGGCAAGCCTGCTATTTAAAGCTGAATGGGAACAAACAGCAATCTGCAGAAAACCCAAATTGCTGTTTGCTCCGATTAAGCACTAAAGAGTGGGTTTTCGTGGAGAAAGCTTTTTGGCAAAAGAAAAGGCGCTTGGACACAGAGCTTTAAAGCATGGAGCTGTGTCTGGAAAGAGCAGGTCAAAATTTAAGTGTGAAGAAGCCCTCAGTGGTAAACATTGGCTTTTCCAGAGGAAAGTGGTGGAACAAAAAACCCCTCTCAAACCTGTGCCTAGAAATCAAGGGAGAAACAGAAGTGAGATGCTCCTTCTTTGTGAGTCATCTAAAATTCTAGTAAAGCTGGCTCTTTTATTAAGCAGTATTGCATTAGTCACGCAAATCAGTATGCAGATATAGAATCATAGAATTGTAGAGTTGGAAGGGACCCTGAGGGTCATCTAGTCCAACCCCCTGAAATGCAGGGATCTCAGCCAAAGCATCCATGACAGATGGCCACCCAAATTCTGCTTAAAAACCTCCAGTGAAGGACAGCCCACCAACTTCCAATGAACTGACTAAAACTCACCTGGTTTACTGATGGGAATTTCTTTCACTGGGTGACAGTCCTACAAAAAAAATGTATTCTTAATGTAACTTGTGAAGAGGACTGTGGCGTTTGCCTCCTAGGATGGGTCATAAGGAAAGGGTTAAAATGGGTGTGATGCGATTGGCCAGTGAGAATGCAAGGGGGGAGTAAAAGTTAGAGTGGGAGGTTTTGAAAGTCAGTTGAGGTTTGGGAGTTGAGGGTTGAGGTTTGGGAGTTGGGAGTTGGAGAAGGAAGAGGGAGGTTTAGGTGTGGGTTGGTAGAGTTGTATTGTGAGAGAGTGAGAGGAATTGTTAGGTTGAGTCAGATGGATAGTTGGAATAATCAGTTTGGAGTTGTTAGGAACTAAGATTAAGAAACTGACAAGAGAAAAATAAACTGAAACCATACACTTGTTCCTGCATTTAAAAATAAACTTGACTATTTTTTAATGTTAACAGCTGTCTGGACTCCGTGTGTCCCCGTGAGAAGCGGGGTGGTGGCAGCGAAGAAAGCAATCCCAGTGGTGGCACAGGGTCAATAGACCGTCAAATGTCCGGGGGCCCTGTGTGATCGCCACAAGGACCTTTTCTTGCGGTCTGGAATCCAGAATCCCATTACCTAGGAGGCTTTCCTTCTTTTCTGGGGCAGGTAGAGCCTTTCTCATTAATGAGTATAGCCATGAGGAAGCAGGGGTTTAGGAACAGATTTTTCCTGCTCCTAGATGGACCACCTTCCCAGTTTGAAGAGCCCCAACTGCCTCTCACGTCCCTCTACAGCACATGCAGTTAACCACCTTATTGACTGTTGGACCCACTATGGGGCTTCTCTGCTCAAACTGCCAGAACCTTTCTTCACAAGCAAGGGAAGTCCTTAACTCAGCAAGGGTTTGAGATCCATCTCAGGTAAAAGGCTCTGCATATTAAAAGAGATTTGCTGTTTCTGCCCAAATCAGGTCATTCGTTTCTGTCTGGTATTAGAACGCTTGCATGAAAGACGTATTTAATAGAGATCCAGATTCTTTTGCATTTATAGTTCCTGCTGGGGCGTTGTTGTTTTTTGTGTTGTTTTTCTTAAAAAAAGAAATATGACTTTCATTAATTTAAAACCCTCATCATAGAAACATTCTCATAAGAAATGTTTATAGGTCTATAAAATTGCTGCATTATTATTGTTTAAATGTCTTTGGAAAATATGGGACTTTCCATTCTCCTGCCCTCCCAAAAGGCGGAGGAGAGGGAAGAATGCAGAGTAAGCAATTTTCATACAACCGTTTCAGCCTTTGGGGTCAAATATTTTTAAAGAACTAATTTTCTACCTGAGACCAGGGAACTGATTGCGATTTATCCAAAGGAAATAGCTTTTTTAAAAAGAGGAAAGGGAAAGGAAACATTACATCTGCCAGTTTCAAATAGAACATATCAGAAAGACTGGTAATCAAAGCTGCTATCCTCAAACCATTTGTTCTAGAAGAGTCAATGGAAAGAATCTAGAATCTAGATAATTTCCATTGATGCTTTTTAGATAGTGAATCCAGCTCCCACAGTGAGAGCTGGGCCATAAAGAAGGCTGATCGCCAAAGAATTGATGCTTTTGAATTATGGTGCTGGAGGAGACTCTTGAGAGCCCCATGGACTGCAAGAAGAACAAACCTATCCATTCTGAAGGAAATCAGCCCTGAGTGCTCACTGGAAGGACAGATCCTGAAGCTGAGACTCCAAAAACTTGGGCCACCTCATGAGAAGAGAAGACTCCTTGGAAAAGACTGTGATGTTGGGAAAGATGGAGGGCACAAGGAGACGGGGACGACAGAGGACGAGATGGTGGGGATAGTGTTCTCGAAGCTACCAGCATGAGTTTGACCAAACTGTGGGAGGCTGTGGAAGACAGGAGTGCCTGGCGTGCTCTGGTCCATGGGGTCATGAAGAGTCAGACACGACTAAACGACTAAACAACAACAAAGATAGTGAATCAGAGGTCTTTTGTCCATGACAGGGCATCATCTTTAGGATGGATATGAGAGGAATAAAATGAAGAATCTAAACAGATTTTAGACAAGAAAGGAATAACAAAAAGGGAAGATGTGAGGACTAAATTCTCAAAGTCATTAGCATTTTTTTAATAGTCATCATTTTATTTATTTATTTGATAAAAAATGTAATTCAATAGCATGTTAGTAATAGATGAATAGAAAGAAAAAGTAATACAACTGAATAAAAATTAAAATGGAACATAGAAAAAGAAGGAAGTTACCATCCCTGAGAAGAGTAATTTTTTGGTCCTGGATGGTAGCAGCAGGTATCGTATTTTTCGCTGTATAGGACACACTTTTCCCCCTCCAAAAATTGAGGGGAAATGTGTGTGCATCCTATGGAGTGAATGCAGGCTCCTTGGCTTCAGTGATACCAACGCAAAGCCTCCGAAGCGCAGAGCGAGCGCTCCCTCAGCACTCCAGAGGCTTTGCGTTGCTTTCGCTGAAGCCTGGAGAGTGAGAGGGGTTGGTGCGCACTGACCCCTCTCACTCTCCAGGCTTCAGGGAGAGCCGCCTAAAGCCTTTGGAGCGCAGTGGTAACTCGCGCTGTGCTCCGAAGGTTTCGGATTCCTTTTCCTGAAGCCGGGAGAGCAAGACTCTCCTGGCTTCAGCAGAGAGGGAGAGCTGTGCAGCACCCCTTCAGTGAAGCGGGAGGAGAATTGGAAGGGGCTCCGAGAGGAGAAGAAGCAGAGAGGGGGAGAATTTTTTCTCTCCTGTTCTCCCCCTCCTATGGTCCGGTGTGTCCTATAGAGCAAAAAATTCTAATTCTCTTCCTTTCCCTTTTTACAGTTTGATTGTATTAGTATTGTATCAGTATTATAAGAATTGTCCTCGGGGTCTTTTAATATTCTCACTTGGACGTTGGAGATCAGCTATCCGAGACGAGGATTAGGGGACACTGTGTTTCAGAGCTTTTGTTCCAACCTGGACACACACCCAGTTCTAGAAGGTGGTGTTGGGAGTCCGTTGCTTTGACAATTGGCAATTAACCAAAGGTTGCCACAGGGCTCTCTCCTGTCCGCTTATACTGTGCTGCTGATATCCAGAGATTTGGGATGTAGCATGATCACAGTTCCCTGATGGCACATAGGTCAATGTCTTCACTTCATCAGATTCAGACAAAGTCGTGGAAGTGCTAAGACTTGTGGCTGGGAGGTACATGACACCAGTCAAGCTTGCAAAAATCTATCATTTGCCCGATAATAAATGCTGGAAATGTAAAGAAACTGAAGGTACATTCTTTCACCTTTGGTGGACGTGTCCAAAGATTAAGGCCTTCTGGGAGATGATCTATAATGAAATGAAAAAGGTATTTAAATATACCTTCCTGAAGAAACCAGAGGCCTTTCTCCTGGGCATAGTTGGCCAATCGGTGCCAAAGAAGGACAGAACTTTTTTTATGTATGCAACAACAGTAGCAAGAATATTGATCGCAAAGTACTGGAAGATACAAGATTTACCCACACTGGAAGAATGGCAGATGAAGGTGATGGAATACATGGAATTGGCAGAAATGACTGGCAGAATCCGAGATCAGGGAGAAGAGGTGGTGGAAGAAGACTGGAAGAAATTTAAAGACTACCTGCAGAAATACTGTAAAATTAATGAATGTTGAAGGGATGGTGGACTGAAAATAAGCGGTATTGGTAAAAAGACGAATAAGAATATGTAAATGCGGATTGACAATGGTTGGAAATATATAGTTATAAAAGGTTAAGATAATAAGTAAAGACAAATGATAGAGGGTAAGAATTTGCTGAACTAACTATGTGAATTGGAATACAGAAAAGGGGGGTGTGAGGAGGTCAGGAAATAAGTAATTGAAAGATATGACATGAAAATATTGATTGTTTTTTTCCTCTTGCTTAATTTTCTTCTTTATTGTCTATTTTTGTATTTTTTTCCTTTCTTTTATTATTGTTATTTTTCTTTTTTACTCTCTTATCTACAATTTTGTAATTTTTATTGTCTGGAAAAGCTTAATAAATATTATTCTAAAAAAAAAAAAAAGATTTGTGGCTGGGCTTTGCAGTGGACTGGATGCAAGCTAATAAACACACTCATAATCCAGGGGAGATGGAATACTATGGGTGGAAGTTCCATCTGATAGGGAGCCAAGTGCCATTGTTCTGGATCAGGGGTCAGCAACCTTTTTCAGCCATGGACTGGTCCACCGTCCCTCAGACCATGTGGTGGGCCAGAGTA
This sequence comes from Podarcis bocagei, assembly GCF_964188305.1. NCBI lineage: Eukaryota > Metazoa > Chordata > Lepidosauria > Squamata > Lacertidae > Podarcis > Podarcis bocagei. The sequence goes on from NC_138134.1 coordinate 9,099,357, forward strand.
TATTTTGAAGGGGGAAAAAGAATGAATTTCTATGCCCCACAAATAATCCAGAGATGCATTTTAGATAAAAGTACACATTCTACTCATGTAAAAACACCTGGCAGGCCCCACAAATAACCCAGAGATGCATTTTAAATAAAAGGACACATTCTTCTCATGTAAAAACACGCTGATTCCTGGACCGTCCATGGGCTGGATTAAGAAGGCGATTGGGCCGCATCCAGCCCCCGGGCCTTAGGTTGTCTACCCCTGTTCTGGATCAGCCCTTACTCCTTTCATAGTATGGGAGCCTTGTCCAATGTTGGCATCTTCTTCAGAGGCCTTCCACTAGAGGAAACTTGGGTGCTAACCTAAGAAATTGCTATATTTTTGGGTGTGGAACCCCATTGCTCTCAAAAGAAGCACTGAATTTATTTTCTTTTTGGGATGAACTCTCCACCATCCGGTTACAAATATTTCTGAGTGTCCTCCATCTATGTGTGGGTTGCTGACTTAAGGGAAATGTCTTCAGTTGTGAACCTTCAGTTGTGAAGACATGTCAGGGTCAGAAAAGATGATTAAACTCCAGCTGGCATTTGTGTGAATGTGTAATTGTTATAATCCTTATTGCTGACACATCAAAATTTAACTTACATTAACCTTTCCTTTGAAGCTTACAGCCAGTGCCTCTGCAGCTTGTTTGGTCTAATTTTTCCGCATCATTGCATTGTGAAGCTTACAGATTGAAATTGTCATGATGTGACAGATTCAGACCATTGCTTTGTTTTCCTCATGATTGAAACTAACTTAGATTAACAATATTCTTTTTGTCAGGACTGCCTGCAAGCTACTCCAGCAAGATAATTCCTGAAAGGGGCTCTAATGAAGACAAGTGTAAGATTGCCAGAGATATTAATTGTTAACAAAAACTCTAATGAGGATGATGCCATTTCACAGGACTTTGTTTCCACCACTTAAAGTAACAAATCTTTCGTTGTACATGTAGTATATTCTCTCTCTCTCTCTCTCTCTCTCTCTCTCTCTCTCTCTCTCTCTGTGTGTGTGTGTGTGTGAGAGAGAGAGAGAGAGAGTAGGTAGTAGTGATGAATAGGAAAATGTGGATTGGAAAACCATCACAATTATGATTTCTGTTGGAAAGTCTGGCATTACCACAAAGGAGCATGCATTACCACACATGCGTCATATACCTGCATCTTTAAACAATAGTTTCACACACATATGTGACGTTAACATATGAGAGTGCTGGAGGTGAAATAGTTAAACGGGTTACCCAATCAGAACCCAGGGGGTGAAGTCAGAGGGACTATAAAACCAGCTCTGGGAGGGGCGAAGAAGGAAGGAGTTGGGTGGAGTGGGAGTGAATAGGGATAGAGTCTGTGGGGAGGTTGAGTTAGTGTAGTGAAATAAGTTGAGTCAGGAACAGTTAGGAGCTAGGAAGACAAGTAAATATCTGAGAGGTGGTTTAATGAGTAAGAGCAGGTAGCGGGAGTTATAGGTCTGGATAAGCAACCCATGTTTGTAATGGACCGATACCATTTATGAAACCACACGCTTGTTAAACTGCAATAAATAAACAGAAGTTTATGTTCCAATTTAACCCTGACTGGACTCAGTATTGTACCAGGTGGGCCTGGGTGGTGGCAGAGAGAAATAAAGTGGTGGCACAGGGATCAATAGACGGTAAAACGTCTGGGACCGTGTGTGATCGCCACAACATCTGGGAAACCCAGTGTGACCAGCTTCCTTTAATATGTGTACATTGATGCTTAAACATGTGTTCTCCTTCAGTATACCTGCAGGAGCGTCTCCACCCCCATCGTTCAGCCCGGACACTGAGGTCCCGCTCCGAGGGCCTTCTGGCAGTTCCCTCACTGTGAGAAGCGAGGTTACAGGGAACCAGGCAGAGGGCCTTCTTGGTAGTGGTGCCCACCCTGTGGAACACCCTCCCATCAGATGTCAAGGAAATAAATAGCTATCTGACTTTTAGAAGGCATCTGAAGGCAGCCCTGTTTAGGAAAGTTTTCAAGGGTTGATGTTTTATCGTGTTTTTAATATTCTGTTGGGGTATTATTATTATTATTATTATTATTATTATTATTATTATTATTATGTGTTACATGCATGCATTCTGTGTTTGCCAGTGCTATTTTTCTAGAAAAAGAGGTGCCAGAACTCACCATGAACGCCTCCCTTGTTCTCTTATAATGGTGATGGCACCCACTTGAGAGGTGCCGGAACTGAGTTCCGGCGAGTTGTGGCTGAAAACCCCCCTGCTTTTTGCTGCAGGAAGCAGTGCGGTAATACCAGCATCCTCCTAGCAATCATGTGTGATGAGCTGACCCAAATTTTATGCCTAATGAGAATGCAAGTCCACCACAGAGAGCTCTCCCTCGGGCTTTGTTGTTGTCTGAAAAGAAAGCATAAGCAAATAGGTGAGACGATGCATTTGCCGATTCTTCCCCATGTTCCTGAGGCAGTTGCCAGGAGCAGACACAAAGCCAGTGGCAGACCTTGCAACCAACAGTCAGTGCACTTGATTTGCATAATTAAATAGATTTTGTATAATGTGCAAATTAGGTGCCTTGATTTGTGAACAGCAGCTTTAGGGCAGAACCCAATGGCTATTCCTGGTGGAATAGAGAGGTCTGGTTTGTACATGACACTAAGCCAGATCACAGCTTAGTGTGACGGCATGAGCATTATCAGAAAGAATATTGTGGCCACTTGACTTCTCTATCAGCCCACCTGCTGCTGTGAGCTAAGATATGGTTTGCCTCAGCATGTCATCCACACTTGGACTTGAGGTTTCTTTTCTCCAGGCTAACTATGAGCTGTGAAACAAGACAAATCACAAGCCTGGGTTCAGAAACCTGACTTCAGTCAGCCACACCAAGGCTTAGCTCCAGCCGCATAGCAGCAGGATGACTAGAGCAGGAGCAAAGCAGCCGTAATCTCCTCTCTGGAAGCCTGCAAGTTTGCACATTTGCACAAAGAAAGCCAAAATTCAGTTTCAGACTGTATGCAAACCAGTCCAGAGAGCAGAGGCAGATTTAGGAGAGTGCAATCGATTCAGCTGCACGGGATGTGGGGTCCACAACTATTATTTAGAATGGAGCGTGAAAGGCAGGGGGTGCCATATTTTGGCATTGCACAGGGCACTGCTGAAATTTTGAGACCTCAAGGTCCGCCACTGCAGAGAGCGATCTCAAGAGACTCTTCTAACTTTTCTCCAGTGCAAGACTACTAATTTCTATCACAAATGTTTTAAAATTGATTGTCAGGCTGCAGGGAATCAGCTTCCTCCCCTGTGGCAGTAATAAGCAGATCGAACAAAAGGAAATTCCTACCAGTTAGTTTCTTTAGTAAACACAGCGAGAGACAAACCAAGAATGGCGGTGCTCCCAATTAAGGCTCACACCCACCTCCATCCCTATTAATCTACGTCACTCCTACGTCTTGTAATCTGAGTTTGTACCCTCTGTGCTTTCTGTTCTAACAGTCTCTGAGCTCTTCTTGTCCTTGGGGATAGGGTGGGAATGCTGTCCAGAGACTATGAATGTCTTAACCCTCTCTCTTCCAGTGTTTCTTTTGTAGCTGTTCCCCAGCCAGTATTTCCCAGCTTCTGCCTTCTGAACTATGCCCTTCTGCAAACCACTGTTCCAAATCTATACTGTCCTCCTGCTCCTGGGAAGATTCAGGCTCAGGATCAAGAAGAGGGGGTGGATCCCTCAGTGCAGCTCTCCTCAGCACGGTCCCTGACATTAATATGCAATTATTGATGCCCACCTCTCTGTTACTCTCTTCGGCAGAAAGAAATCGAGAACTATGGAGAGACTGTAAGATGGGGAGAAGCTGATTTAAATGAATGGGTGGTGGTAGCCCTGTGTAAAATAGTTTCAGCTCCTAGGTTCTCAATCCTCATCTTGAGAGTTAATTCCAAAAGATATTAAGGCTGCTTGCACACAGCACTCTGTTCTAGAAAGGAAACTGAGTACAGTCATATCATGGGTTGAAATAGCTTCGGGATAAGTATTTTCGGGTGGCACGCTGCGGTGACCTGGAAGTAATGGAGCGCATTACTTCCAGGTTTTGCCGCTCGCGCATGCGCAGACAGTCAAAATGACACCACGCACATGCACAGAAGCGGCAAATCACGACCCACGCACGTGCAGACACGTGGATGTGGGTTGCATTCGCTTCTGGATGCGAACGGGGCTCTGGAACGGATCCTGTTCGCATCCAGAGGTACCACTGTACTTGCTTCTCCACGAACCATCTAGATTTCTTGCATGTTTTTTGCCCCGGAAAAGCTTTCTTGAGAAACTGGTTGCAGTTCTTGAAAACACTGATGTGTTGGATTTAGAAGGTTTCAACAATGCATTTGGCTGGCATGCATATTTGTGGTACGATAAGGTAAAAGCACATAAAGCGTTTAAAAATCATATTGTTAGAAAAGCATTGTTTAATGTTTGGATAAGATATAAGGATTTGTTAGAAAAGAAAACCCCAAGATGGTTGTCACCAATGGAAGCGAAGGCACAGAAAAAACTCAATATGGAGGCTAAATGGCCAAAATATTGGGAAATTCTGGAATGGGATGGAGACAGAATAAAATTGCAGAGCTTTGAAAAATTGAAAAACAAAGTGCGAGATTGGCTCCATTATTACCGAATAATGGAGGCATACAATTTGGACAAAAAAGTTGGTTTCCAGGTGGAAAAATCAAAATTGGAAACAGAATTGCTAGATCCAAAAATCAAGAATTTGTCAAGAATGTATAACTTGCTGTTGAAATGTAACGCTCAGGATGAAATGGTGAAATCAGCTATGATTAAATGGGCACAAGATGTTGGACATAACATAATGATGGCTGACTGGGAACAGTTATGGACCACAGGTATGAAATTCACGGCATGTAATGCCTTAAGAGAAAATTTAATGAAAATGATTTATAGGTGGTACATGACACCAGTCAAGCTTGCAAAAATATACCATTTGCCCGACAATAAATGTTGGAAATGTAATGAGACTGAAGGTACATTCTTTCACCTTTGGTGGACATGCCCAAGGATTAAGACATTCTGGGAGATGATTTATAATGAAATGAAAAAGATATTTAAATATACTTTCCTGAAGAAACCAGAGGCCTTTCTCCTGGGCACGGTCGGCCAAATGGTGCCAAAGAAGGATAGAACTTTTTTATGTATGCAACAACAGCAGCAAGAATACTTATTGCGAAGTATTGGAAGACACAAGATTTACCCACCCAGGAAGAATGGCAGATGAAGGTGATGGACTATATGGAACTGGCGGAAATGACTGGCAGAATCCGAGACCAGGCAGAAGAGTCGGTGGAAGAAGATTGGAAAAAGTTTAAAGACTATTTACAGAAATACTGTAAAATTAATGACTGTTAGAAAAATGTTGGAATGAAGTTATATGGCTTTAGTAGAAATGTTATAAGGAACTAAGTATAAATAGATTAATAGAGTATTAAAGGAAAAAATAAGGTTAGAATGTGTCAAGATAATTATAGGATAGAAAACAGAGGAAGATGGAAAGGAATTGCTGAAACAATTAACAGAAGTGGAATACAAAAAGGGAGGTGTGAGGAGGTCGTTGAAATAAGTGAATGAAAGATAAGATATTGAAATTGTTTGATGTGTTTGAAATGGTTTTTGTTTTGTTTTGTTAGTTCAATGTGTTAGTGTTATGTAGTGTCTTTGTATTGTATTGTATTGTATTGTATTGTATTGTATTGTATTGTCTTTTTTCTGTGTGTTTAAATTGTTGGAAAAGTAATAAATATTATTTAAAAAAAGAAAAAGAGAAACTGGTTGCAGATCGATTCTGCCTTGCCCCACAGTGTGTCAATTTGAAAACAGCTGTAGGCAGTCCTGGCAATGGTAGGTATATCCACACCTGCCCAATGATGTTATGGGTATAGCAGGACTGCAATAATTTAATCAAGGGGAAGATTTTCAAATATGCATCAAGTAACCACACCCACCCTTGAAACAGTAGGGTCTAGAACGGGCATGGGCGAAATCTGGCCCTCCATATGTTTGGGACTACAATTCCCATCATCCCTGACCACTGGTCCTGTTAGCTAGGGATGATGGGAATTGTAGTCCCAAACATCTGGAGGGCCGGACTTTGCCTATGCCTGGTCTAGAGAGCCAGTGTGGTGTAGTGGTTAAGAGCGGTAGATTCGTAATCTGGGGAACTGGGTTCGCGTCTCCGCTCCGCCACATGCAGCTGCTGGGTGACCTTGGGCTAGTCACACTTCTCTGAAGTTTCTCAGCCCCACTTACCTCACAGAGTGTTTGTTGTGGGGGAGGAAGGGAAAGAAGAATGTTAGCTGCTTGGAGACTCCTTCGGGTAGTGATAAAGCGGGATATCAAATCCAAACTCCTCCTCCTCCTCCTCCTCCTCCTCCTCCTCCTCTTCTTCTTCTTCTTCTAGAATCAATCAAGCAGCATGTTGAGGATGAGCATGGACAGTTCTGGACCGAGAAAAACTACATTTTTTTGTGCTACAATGGGTCAATGTGTACATAGCCTAGAAAGTAGGCAAAACCCTGAAACTTTGAATGAGACCCAAAAATCTATATGCCTTATATCTTAGAAGTGATATCCAACATCAGTCACACTCAGAGTGTAAGTCCATTGATTTCAATGGGTCATTTCTTCGACTGACTTTGGCAATCCCCCTAAGAAATGTTTACAGCTTATGCCCCTGTGAAAGGATATTTTGGTGGAGAAGAGGCATGTAAATGGGTGGGTATGGCAGTGCAGAGGTGTAGATTGTAGATTCTAGTGAAAGTGAGAAATAATAGCAGATAATCTGACTGCTGCAAAATGATGAATGAACTATTCATCCCATGGAGATACATTAATAATGAGACCTCTGTCAAATTAGGCCCCTTCATTATTTATGCAATTATCTTGCAGAACTAGAAAAGCAGCCTCACTTGGCAGTAGTAATTAACAACATCTGACTCCCAGGGGTTTTACCAGAATTTCAAGGGATCTACCAAACTATGTTTCAAATGAAACTTTAACCTTTCATCTCCCTTGTTTCCTTAGATCAATCCAGAGAGCTGGTCATTTTAAAAAAACACACAAATAAAATTCTGAATTGAAAGAAGCCAGTGTAAATTTTGGAGACCCTAGATAGTTAACTGTCCACTGGGAAACGCCAAGGCAGTCATTGAAGAATGATGCATTTTTCTTGAAATCTGCAGAAAGTCCAAAAGGTGGCAAAAGAAAAGAGAGGATAAGAAAGGAGGTCTTATGTACATTAGCCCAAGCATGTAGAGGGTCAGATCCAGAGTGGGTAGTGAAGGAGGAAGGAATGGGTTTCTGTACAGTCAGTCTGAAACGGGACCCAAACGGGACGAGATTGGGCATGTTCAGGATAGTATGGCCATAGACCATACTACGGTAGCTCAGCTTCATTCATTTATTTTAATGGGGGGGGGGACAGGGCAATCATAAATGGGGCTGGAAAGGAGTGGGAGAGTGGGTTCAGCACCATGCCCAAATTCCAGGGTAGGAGGTAGAGGCACTTTTTCTTATCTTTTTGTCATGCCAACTTCAGGGTGCTGTAGATGAGGGATCCCTCAAGGGATCCATAGGTGTTTAGACCCAGTGGAATGAAAGTTTCAGGCATTCTGCCTCTAATCCTACAACATCCTATTTTGTGCTCTACTACAGCAGCTGACTCTCCGCCTAGGTGTAGTGTGGGATCTCTGTCACATAAGGTAAAACAGGTAAAGGACCCCTGGATGGTTAAGTCCAGTCAAAGGCGACTATACGGTTGCGGTGCTCATCTCGCTTTCAGGCTGAGGGAGCTGGTGTTTGTCCACAGACAGCTTTCTGGGTCATGTGGCCAGCATGACTAAACCCCTTCTGGCACAATGGAACACTGTGATGGAAACCAGAACGCACGGAAACACTGCTTACCTTCCCGCTGCAGTGGTACCTATTTATCTGCTTGCACTGGCGTGCTTTTGAATTGCTAGGTTGGCAGGAGCTGGGACAGAGCAACGGGAGCTCACCCTATCGTGGGGATTCGAATTGCTGACCTTCTGATCAGCAAGCCCAAGAGGCTCAGTGGTTTAGACCACAGCACCACCCACGTCCCATTTGTCACGTAAGAACGTCACAACCAACATTCCTTTGTGGAGCAGCCGTCAACATGGAAAGGAGGATGGGATTGATTGGGCTCCAAGTCCAACTATAACGTAGTTTAGGTTTAAGCTGTACATTAAAACAAAAACTACAAGGGCAATCAACTCTCATATATATGCAAATAATTTGGTTGTTATTGGATACCACTGGTGACTTATTTTGCATTAATGCTTCAAAGGGCATTTGGTTGCAGCAGTATCTAAAAATTGCTGCCTGTGCAATAAATAGCACACCACCAATGTGTTGAGAGACAGAAGCAGCCCCCCCTCCCCTGTTTACCTAGGTACAGTGCGGGCAGGCCCATATATGCATGTACATCAGTTGATCAGTCAACAAATGCATCTCAGTGCATGTAAATAGACTCCACTGACAAGCACTATGTGTGAAGTTATGTGCACTAATAAGAAACTTATTTCCGTGGTGTTTGATCTGTGCTGACTCAGGCACACACATAAGTCGCCACTTGATGTTAAAGTAATTAGGTGACGAAAAAGCATATGTAAACCAGCCCCTTCTCTAAAGAGCAACCACAGGAATGTTTCCCCCCTCTGATCTTAGCGCTAAGCTCCACAGTGCTAAGATCAGAGATAAGGCTGTTTGTCTACTCTTTTAAGATCCTCCAGCATTAGGGTGAGGGTGCCTTTTAGTCTTAAAGAACAGACAGCTTTATCTCTGATCTTAGCACAATAGTGCTTAGCACAAAGGTTGAGAGATAAATCCACCCGCCTGCTCTTTAGAGATCCTTTCTAATGGGCACACTCTTTTCACCTAAAGGACTTACCTCTGATCTCAGTGCTGTGGCACTGAGTGTACCAAGTGCATGTGTTTGTCATGCATGTGTATTATGTCTATACATTGGCCATCTCCACTAGTGTTATGTAGCCCCCTGACAGTAGGGGGAGGTTACCAGTCTCCACAGTCAGAGGCGTTATGCCTCCCAATGCCAGCTGCTGATAATCGCAGGTGGTAGACTGCTGTTGTCTTAGTAGTAGGCTTCCAATGGGCATATGGGTGGCCACAGGATGTTGAGCTAGATGGGGCATAGACTTGATCCAGGCGCCTCATCTTATGTTCTCATTCAGCTATGCTTTACTCAGAATTCACCCATTGGCCTTAAGAAACATGACAAAGCTGGGTTCATTAATTTCAGTGGGTTCACTCTGAGTAAAACTTAGTTGGGTACCGCATAGAGCAGGCTTCCTCAACCTCGGCCCTCCAGATGTTTTTGGCCTACAACTCCCATGATCCCTAGCTAGCAGGACCAGTGGTCAGGGATGAATTGTAGTCTCAAAACATCTGAAGGGCCGAGGTGGAGGAAGCCTGACATAGAGTAATGAGCAAGCAAACTACTTTCTCCTTGAAACCTAAAACCATTAGCAGCCACTAGGGTTAGAAGTGGGAACTGCTGGATCTGAACTCTGCTGAGCAATGCAGGTTAGTCTGTGTGTCTGAAATATCCCAGGATATACCCTATGCATTCAAGAACTACTAGTTTCTCTTGACCTTGAGCTACCAGATCAAGCTGAGATTTTGCCTCAACAACAAACACACGTCTGACTGTGTTTTCTTGGCTCAGGGATCTCCGCAGATTTGCTTTAATGCCTACCCAACTACAGGGAGTCATGCCTCCTGCCTCCTTTCCTAAGGCTGTAAGGTCCAACAATGGATGAAACTGACCATAACCTCCAGGATTTTCACCAGCTACTCATGGCTAGCATACAAAACCATAACCAGGATGTTTGGATATATGATGAGCTCTATGAGGTCCAGTGCCGAGGGCCTTTTGGTGGTTCCCTCGCTGTGAGAAGCCAAGTTACAGGGAACCAGGCAGAGGGCCTTCTTGGAAGTGGCACCTACCCTGTGGAACACCCTCCCGCCAAATGTCAAAGAGAAAAACAACTACCAGACTTTTAGAAGACATCTGAAGGCAGCCCTGTTTAGAGAAGTTTTTAATGTTTAATAGACTACTGTATTTCAATATTCTGTTGGAAGCTGCCCGGAGTGGTTGGGGAGACCCAGCCAGATGGGCGGGGTATAAATAATAAATTATGATGAGGATGATGGTCTGAAACTATTTATGGTGTGGCTTTCCTGAGGATATTTAAATATTTTTTATGGCACTCCACAATGGCCAAGGGCCAACTTATGTGCTTTAATTTAGAAATAAGTCCTCTTTATCTGATCTTGGCTATCAGATAAACATGGTGAGATATCTGAGTGCTCTTCCAGTGTAGTGAAACTGAATAACTCTAAAGGCAAAGTCTGAGCAACAAAGTACACATTAGGCTGAGAGCAAAATTTCGAAATGTGTCTATGTATGTGTGTCAGGACAGTGAGAGATGCCACCAAATCACCTCCCTTTACTCAGCTTTATTTGTTGCCATTCTTCTAAGTGGCTGATGGCACTGATCTTTCCTTTGGAACTTTTCTCAGCATGACATTATTCTGTAAGGACTTGGGGAACGGATAGCTACCACCTGGCTGCTGGATTTTGCCCTCTCCTAGCTGAAAATTGCCAAAATTGCCTCCCATTTCACTGCCCATTAGCAAGACAAAAAATGGAGGAAGGTCAGCTCAGCCTTCATTCATTCATTTCATTCATTCCATTCATTCATTCATTCATTCATTCAAATTATCTGTCTATTGCCATTCATTTCAAAGAAATGCCAAGGTGGTTTACAGAACAATATTAGAACACATAGCACATTACATACACAGAGAGAGCGAGAGAGAGCGTAAAACACCAGAATCAATTACAGTTGCATATACCTTTCTCCCAAAATTCGCTGCCGGGCAGAGAAAATTCATTACGTCCCATATGTGAAGCATCCCTGAATTTTTTCTGATCTTATCAGAAACTATATCTGGGTTTTCTCCAAAATCACTCAGATATTTCATCTAAGCAGGATGGAACTTCCCAATTCACCTCTGGTTTTCCTTATGCAAAATTTTCACAGGAAATCCAAGAATGTGCTTAATAAAAATATTAGGTTTTTAATAGATGGGTGGGAGAGGCATTATATTCTAAACAAACAATCACAGTTTTACTTGTAAGTACTGTGCTGACTTCAGATTTTTGCATTTTCTTGCACAAAAGTCCATTCTGAAACACTCTGTTTACTTAGAGAAGTTGACCTACTCAAGCCCACAGATGGTGTCTGTTGCGAATGCTGCTGCAAAGATCAATCATGTTGATCTTTTTATGTGTATATTTATAGTTTCCAGGACTTTGCTGATTGATTTGCTTCAGCAAGAACAATGTGAAGCAACCATTGTATCAGGCATTTCTGAATTACTCTGATATCGAGTATCAAGTGCCTTGATGAGGGAAATTAGAATTATATCAACTGAAAACAAAATCCAGTAAGGTACCATTTACTGGGCAAAATGCTAGAGATTAGTAATTGTTGGCTCAAGGGGTGAGGGAAGGTATAAAAGGAGAATTCCTGCATGCCAAGATATCATAGGAGCGTCCTGGTCAGTAATCACACAGTTCAAATTTGGAGTTAACTCTTTACTAGCAAAAACATGATTTCCACAGACTTGGTTGAGTGTCAGGCCTAATGAGCGTAGCAGCTCATTCCTGTGGTCTTCTTGAGTTGTTGAGACTGCCCGCCAATCCCCTCCTTCCCAGGGCCTTCCCAAGCAATCAGACACCATGTCTGCATGCAGCCAACCTATCCTCCATCCTTTTCATGCCTCTTCTGGTTCTGACCGACAAGTGGGGAGTGGCGCTTATCACAGTAAGATGGGGAAACAGCCATGACTGTCCACCTGCCTGACTCATCTCTGACTCCAGGTCTCCCTCATCCCACTCTCCTGCTTCAAGTTCTGGACTCTCCCAGCTCACTAGGCCCTGTTACCTCTTCAGGTTCTGATACCTCATCTTCCCAATCTTCTCCTTCTTCTCCCTCTGAGCACTTATCATTGTCCCACCACCACTCCCTTGACTCTGACCCTTCTCCCTTGGTTGTTCTCCAGCTGGTTCCCCCAATCCATTCCTCTGCATCTAACCAGTCATGACACAAGATCCAAGTTTGGGGCAAGTACTACAGTGGTACCTCGGTTTTCGAACTTAATCCATTCTGGAAGACTGTTCAAGTTCCGAAATGTTCAAAAACCGAAATCTTAATAGTCGACAGCTAGGCTTCCAGATCTTGCATTCAGCAGAAGCTGCGTAGCATGTTTGACTTCCGAGACTTGTTTGAAAACCGAAGCATTTACATTATTATTATTATTATTATTATTATTATTATTATTATTATTATTATTATTATTATTATTATTATATTATTATTATTATTATTATTATTATTATTATTATTATTATTATTATTATTCCGGGTTTTCAGCATTCGAAAACCACTGTATTTTATGAGAGAAGCTCGGTAGAGAATGAAAGTGACAAAGTACGCAACAAAGTAAAACATGGAACTATAGGCTGTTAAAAGGTAAAGGGGTAAAGGGACCCCTGACCATTAGGTCCAGTCGTGGCCAACTCTGGGGTTGTGGTGCTCATCTCGCTTTATTGGCTGAGGGAGCCGGCGTACAGCTTCCAGGTCATGTGGCCAGCATGACTAAGCCGCTTCTGGCGAACCGAGCAGCTCATGGAAACGCCGCTTACCTTCTCACCGGAGTGGTACCTGTTTATCTACTTGCACTTTGACATGCTTTCGAACTGCTAGGTTGGCAGGAGCAAGGACCGAGCAACGGGAGCTCACCCTGTCGCGGGGATTCGAACTGCGACCTTCTGATTGGCAAATCCTAGGCTCTATGGTTTAACCCACAGCGCCAAATATGCCCTTACAAGTGAGTTCCAAAATGTCCTCTTTAAAAGTTTATTTCCAAAGTTTCCCTCATCCCCCAGCATAGGAAAAAGACCACACATTTGGCAAGTTAAAAAATTGTTTTCTTACAAACTCCTCAAAAGTTGCACAGACAGTAAAACCTATTGCAGGTTCCTAAATTCCACAATTCAAGAAGGACACTGGCAAACTGGAACGTGTCCAGAGGAGGGCAACCAAAATGGTCAAAGGCCTGGAAACGATGCCTTATGAGGAACGGCTAAGGGAGCTGGGCATGTTTAGCCTGGAGAAGAGGAGGTTAAGGGGTGATATGATAGCCATGTTCAAATATATAAAAGGATGTCACATAGAGGAGGGAGAAAGGTTGTTTTCTGCTGCTCCAGAGAAGCGGACACGGAGCAATGGATCCAAACTACAAGAAAGAAGATTCCACCTAAACATTAGGAAGAACTTCCTGACAGTAAGAGCTGTTCGACAGTGGAATTTGCTGCCAAGGAGTGTGGTGGAGTCTCCTCCTTTGGAGGTCTTTAAGCAGAGGCTTGACAACCATATGTCAGGAGTGCTCTGGTGGTGTTTCCTGCTTGGCAGGGGGTTGGACTCGATGGCCCTTGTGGTCTCTTCCAACTCTATGATTCTATGATTCTATGAAATTATTGGTATAGGAACTCAAGAGTGACTGGTGAGAGCCGTGTGGCTTGAGCTGGAACAAACATCTCAAACCTCTTCACATGCTGAGCTTCTCAGGTAGACCAGGGGAAAACAATAGGTTTGTTTACCTATTTCCTCCCAAGGTGAGGGGAGATGACCCAGCAAAGCTTGGCAGGGCAGCTTATTCTGTGGTATTGACTCCTTCATGCATCAATTAGACTTAAGCAGGTTGGCTATAAGAGGCTGGTTAGGTAAAGGTAAAGGGACCCCTGACCATTAGGTCCAGTTGTGGCCGACTCTGGGGTTGTGCCGCTCATCTCGCTTTATTGGCCAAGGGAGCCGGCGTACAGCTTCTGGGTCATGTGGCCAGTATGACTAAGCTGCTTCTGGCGAACCAGAGCAGCGCACAGAAACGCCATTTACCTTCCCGCCGGAGTGGTACCTATTTATCTACTTGCACTTTGTGCTTTCGAACTGCTAGGTTGGCAGGAGCAGGGACCGAGCAACGGGAGCTCACCCTGTCACGGGGATTCGAACAGCCGACCTTCTGATCGGCAAGCCCTAGGCTCTGTGGTTTAACCCACAGTGCCATCCGCGTCCCTAATAGGCTGGTTATCCTGCAGTAATAACATTCAGAGTGCTGCAGTCCCCCCCCCCTTTCTGCCCTCTGGGAAAGATTGGAAGTTTTGCATTCATAAGGATGCCTTGATAAGGATGAGCTGTCCAACAGCACACCTGGCTGGTTTATCATCAAATGTTTATTATCAGCCAAGATGTTCAAGTCCATATCCAATATAAGACCCTTCAAGTCTTCTGCCTGCAATTATCCATGAGTGTGTGGACACACACATTTTAAACTGTAAAATGTTTCTATAGTTCCAAGGTTATGTTTCCAGGTTCTTTTCTTAATAGCCAGATGTTACTGATACAAATTTTTGTTTAAGGGATTTCAGTAGATGGGCTCTAACAGAGAAATTGGATATTAAGAAAAGAGCTTGGAATCATAACATGAATAAGCCTGCAAGAAAGAAAGAAAGAAAGAAAGAAAGAAAGAAAGAAAGAAAGAAAGAAAGAAAGAAAGCTTATCTTTTCCTAAAAGTCTTCATACACTTAATGATAAGATTAAGATAATGAATCAAGAATGACCACACCATAGTTTTATTAGCTTACATTCATCAAATCTTTGGCTGCATAAATTCAACAGTGAGCCTTAGGAAGAAAGAGAGTCATTTTCCCACAAAGGATACATTACAGACAAGAAAACATTGATCATTCCTTAAAATATTATTCACAGCTGCTTGGGGGAGTTGTCTTTAGCAGACAGGAGGGAGATTTTTGACTGAAGTGATTTAGAAATGTTAAATGCAGAGTGTTTTTGTTTTTGTTGTTATTTAGGGACTTAGGAAGGGACAAAGCAAAATGTTAAAATCATCAACAGCATTTATATAGCTTTGGGGACTATTCCTTAATTCTGAATATGTTTGCTCATTCACTTACAATATTTATATCCCCCACTTTCCACAATTGCTCAAAACAGCGCACATCCATTTAAAACGTTTTTGTATAATGGAACAAACTGCAAGAAAGCCCAGCCCAACAAGAGGAAGATGTTCCTGGTTTATGGTTTATAACTCCTGGGAAGTGTCATTCAACCTATTCTAAGCAGGTTCACACTCTCCCTTTTCGGTATTAGCCATTGCAGCTGGATGTTGTGTAGTCCATCAGCACTTTTCATCAGGTTTTGAGAGAGATGTTCTTGCCACAGTTATCCATGCTCTGATAACTTCCAGACTTTGTTCCTATACTTCATGGCAGGTAGGACTACCTTTGAAATGCATCAGGAAAATACAACTGGTGCCAAGTCTAGTGTTCAGTTTATTATCCGGGGTTCTCTGGTTTATTATTTGGGGCTCTCTCCATTTATTATTTGGGGCTTTCTTAGTATTATACATATACTAAAAGGACTTCCCTGCCAGCTTGTATCCAGACTCAATTCAAAGTATTGGCTTCAATACTTTGCATATCCCATTTCAAATGTTATTGCCTGGTTCCTTCTTTAATGTATTTTAGGTGCTAAGTGAAGATTGCACTATTCTCCCTGGACTTTATGACATCTGTCCCCTCTAAATTGCCAGATAGCTGATTCATTTGTGCTGGTAGCAGTTTACTTATTGTGCCTTTTTAACCTGCTGTTTTCTTTGTTCGTATATTATTGTAGTTATTGTTATCCGCATTGAGGCTGTCAAGAAAGGTGGGGTACCTTACAGAAGTAATCAGACAAAACTAAACCCTGTCACGGGGAGTATTAAGATCTAACACAGAAACACTGCACAAACTAAACCATATTCTTCCCTCCGTGTTACCAAGGATTTAGATAAGTAGGTAGCATTTGGAAGGCAACTAAAGTGAAGAACACTGATCAAACATCTGGCTGTGTGGAATGACACCTCTTCCCATCTGGCACAAAGCCCTTCTCCATATTGTTGGCAACATGATCTGCCAAGGTGGAAGGGACTCACAGCAAGTCTATCAAATATGAATAGTTTAATATGGGTTGAGGTCCTCTCTCTGAGATATGTTAGTCGCAGACCCAGAAAGCCTATGCGTCTTGCTTGCTTTCTTGCTTTCTAAAGCCCATATATCCTAAAAGCAACTTAGAACAATAAACTTATATATAGATTCACATAAAATGCATTATAACTGTCCAATTTTTCAGGTTATGGAAGCATGTTGTTGTCTGATCTTCCTTTTCAACAAAAGGATGCAATTAGTGTACCGAATGTAGCTGGGGGGAAAAGAGATTCCTACATGCTCTTGCCACCTACTTATCCAACAACAGTAAATCTAAGCAGGATGTCTTAGATTCATCTGAGAACCATGTACACTGGTGACAGTAGGTAGATTGCTTATTTCCTGATATTCAGATCTCCCAACTAGCCTCATCTGTTTTTTCTGGATTGGGCTTCAGATTGTTTACAACAGTTGCACATAAAACTGTACAATAAAAAACCATGTAAAATGTTGCTAAAAGGTCAAGGAAGAAGAAAACAGATTTTTAAAAAAATCTATCTATCATCTATCTATCTATCTATCTTCAAACAAAGATTGTCTGCCAATGCAGCGAAAGCTGTCTTGGTTCCATAACCAGATTGAAAGGCCTGAGGAGAGGTGAGTCATGCATAAGGCCCCGGAGTTGCTCTGTCACCATACATTCCATCAGTTTCTTCCAAAAGCAGAAGAATTTGGACACTTGCCTATAGCCAGCAAAATCATCACGGTGGAAGTAAGAGATCACTTGTTTTGATAAATGGGAAAACTTCCCCCCAACCCAATGACCTACGGGAGGCGTTTTCATAGCAAATCTTCCAGCTTTCACCCTGACCAGCCCTTCACTAACTATGATAGGTCAGGAGTCCATGCCACATGTTGTGGCATTCATAACCCTCAGCTTCCCGTCGATATCCTTGAAGGTCCCAATGTCAAAGTGATCCATGCAAAAGTAACAAGTGGGTGCCTTGGACCACTCCAGCGCAGACACTGCCCAAACAGGGATGTCAGCTTGAATTTGAGTTGTTTTATCAACAAATGAATGAGCAAGATGGTCACAGCTGGCTGAAGGTATTTTCATCTTTGGAGTGCCTTCGTATAGGCACATGAAGGCCAATTCAACCCAGAACAGCTGGGATTCAGCTGAAGCAGTAGTTCTGCTGTGTTAGCAAATGATTTGTCAAATTGCAGTGGGTGCTGGAGGCTTTTGTAGGTAAGTTTTGACTTCCTTTTAAAAGGATGGCCAATGTATTTTCACGGCCCTTTTCATAAAATGATAAATTGATTTAAAGAAACATGGTGACCAAATGGCCGGAGGCATTATTTTTTGAAGTTCACCAAGGACTGATTTTGGAGGTGATGGTAGTAAATGAAAGCACTTTTAAAACCTAGTTAACCGGGGTTCCTTCATGTGTTACTGTGTGTGGGGTTTGCCTCCTAGGATGGGTCATAAGGATAGGGTTAAAATAGGTGTGATGTGATTGGCCAGTGAGAATGCAAGGGGGGAATAAAAGTTAGAGTGGGAGGTTTTGAAAGTCAGTTGAGGTTTGGGAGTTGAGGGTTGAGGTTTGGGAGTTGAAGAAGGAAGAGGGAGGTTTAGGTGTGGGTTAGTAGAGTTGTATTGTGAGAGAGTGAGAGGAATTGTTAGGTGGAGTCAGATAGATAGTGGGAATAATCAGTTTGGAGTTTTAGGAACTAAGAATAAGAAACTGACAAGAGAAAAATTACGGTAACTGAAAACATAAGCTTGTTCCTGCATTTAAAAATAAACTTGATTATTTGTTTATGTTAACAACTGACTGGACTCCATGTGTCCCCGTGAGATACGGGGTGGTGGAAGCGGAAAAAGCAATTGCAGTGGCGGCACAAGGTCAATAGACTGTCAAACATCCGGGGCCCCTGTGTGTGATCGCCACACTGTGGTTGAGGGAACTGCCTTTCTGTGTCTTGCGGCAATATTTAACATGCCAGTATCATGTGGGTGATATCAGTCAGGTAGGTCCTTCGAATCTAGCTGTTGACCAGCCATGAACTTGGGAGGCCAATACTGGCATAGAAAATGATCCACAAAGTTGATCTTGCGTATCCATTTCTGAACTGACCATGACAGATGATAGTTTCTGTACCACCATGGTGTGTATGAAGTGCCCCACAGATTACATTTAACCACCTGCAATCTCAATAGCTCTGTGTGGTAAGAATTGAGAGAAGGACTTCATCTGTCCTCATCTGGCATAGCTGGTGCTACTATTAAAAATGGGGGGAGTGATCTGCCCAGTTTATTTCGTCCAAATGAACATATTTTGTTATTGTGGCCAATTGTGAATTCTTTTCTCACCAAACCCAACATTTTTACTGGTAGGTATCTGTTTTTGTCCTTTAAAACCAGATACCTACAAGATATCCATATTATACTATACATCTTTGCTTGAAGGACACTTAAAACAAACCAATGTTTATTACGCAATACAGTGGTACCTCAGGTTACATATGCTTCAGGTTACATACACTTCAGGTTACAGACTCCGCTAACCCAGAAATATTACCTCGGGTTAAGAACTTTGCTTCGGGATGAGAACAGGATGTGGCGCGGCGGCAGCGGGAGGCCCCATTAGCTAAAGTGGTGCTTCAGGTTAAGAACAGTTTTAGGTTAAGAATGGACCTCCGGAACGAATTACGTAAGTACTTAACCCGAGGTAGGTAAAGGTAAAGGGACCCCTGACCATTAGGTCCAGTCGTGGCCAACTCTTGGGTTGCGGTGCTCAACTCGCTTTATTGGCTGAGGGAGCCGGCGTACAGCTTCTGGGTCATGTGGCCAGCATGACTAAGCCGCTTCTGGTGAACCAGAGCAGCACATGGAAACGCCGTTTACCTTCCAGCCGGAAGGTATTACCTATTTATCTACTTGCACTTTGACGTGCTTTCAAACTGCTAGGTTGGCAGGAGCAGGGACCGAGCAACGGGAGCACACCCGGTCGCAGGGATTCGAACCGCCAAACTTCTGATCAGCAAGTCCTAGGCTCTGTGGATTAACCCACAGCGCCACCCGCATCCCTAACCCGAGGTACCACTGTATTTATTAAACCAATATTAGAGCCAGTGTGGTGTAGTGGTTAAGAGCGGTGGACTCGTAATCTGGTGAAGTGGGTTCGCTTCTCCGCTCCACCACATGCAGCTGCTGGGTGTCCTTGGGCTAGTCACACTTCTCTGAAGTCTCTCAGCCCCACTCACCTCACAGAGTGTTTGTTGTGGGGGAGGAAGGGAAAGGAGAATGTTAGCCGCTTTGAGACACCTTCGGGTAGTGATAAAGCAGGTTGCGTGTTGAGTCCCACAAGCCACCCCCCACCAAAAAGTCACACATCACACATAAATTTTGTTTAAGGTTTTTGGCATAATTTTGGCCACAACTTTATTCAAATACAAAAATGTGAGTGGTTGCTTAGGCATTGGTTATGACTATCTGTCCATGCCCAGGGACAGAGCTGACTTCCGGATTCCAGCGGAAGCCAGCGTGGGAAACAAGTATTGGGGAGAAGATGAAGCTGGGTATCAGTCCATCACTTCTCACCCTCATGTTCCGGTGGGGCTTGCACAGCCCAAGTCCGACTCCGGGGACAAGGACGAAAAGAATGGCAAGCCCCTGGATTCCTTTAACGGAATTCCCATTTCCGCACACCATTGGAGGGGTAGGCACTTACCCCTCCACCAACCAATTTTAACCAATGCCTAACCGCCAACCTTACAAGTTGTGACGATTTGCTACGCAGTAGGCAAAAACCAAATGGCACCAGCCAATCAGCCAGATGGCAAAATTCCTACCAGGCCCCCGCACCAAGGCGGACGACCCCATGACAGGCATAGCAAGGTCAATTGAACCAGAAAAAAAACCCCTCTATTACAGGGAGGGTGGGCGGGTGATCCGGTGCAAAAAGCCAAGAGGACGGCCCACGTTGGGTGTCCTATATTTATAGTCTCTGCCTCCTCCTCCAAATTTTGCAACATACAAAACTCCCCAGTGACCAAATTAACCATTAAGGTCCCGGTTTAGCCAAAACTGCCCATTCACAACAGGGTAGCTTGTATTCCCCAACCGCAACACGTGCTCTCATTTTAGGGAGAACCCGCTATATCAAATTCAAACTCTTCTTCTCTTCTTCTACTACCCTGATATTTCTAGTGGCTTTGTTTGCTATCATGCATATGTGCCTGAAGGCAGAAAAGAATCTGAAGCATCCTCCATCAAAGGCCTAATTGTTTGTCTCCGTGGTTCAGATGTCCCCAGTCACACTGTTAGCTGAGGGTGGGGTGTGGAAATGACACGAAGCTTTCAGTGTGCTTTGGCGGACAGTGAGCTTTTCAAAAGAAAATTTCTCCATCCTTTGAAAGTTTTAAGGTGTGAGAGACATAAAGCAGCATTCTTCTCAGGGGATATGCATGAACCCAAGACTAGAATTTGTGCTCTGCCCCCCCCCCAAAAAAAGATTTTTTTCAGAGAAAAAGAAAAGAGTCTGCAAACAATTAAGCATTGTTTACCACCCAAACATAACACCATAAGTGGTCCCAGGGGAGACCGCAGTCCCATGACATGTATTTTTCCCAATCTCCTTAATTTCCAAACAGAGTGCTAGGACGTGACAGTGTGCCGCAAGAAATTAAACAATTTCAGATCCCTGCTAGTCCCAGCACTGAGAGAAGGCTGGATCTATTGTGTCTGCATGCGACACCGCTCTAGCCGTGACTCTTGTTGGGACAGGAGATGGCATTGAGTGTGGTGAGATCACTTTATCACTCCTCAGTACTAAATTATTGCAATGTGTTCTATGTGGGGCTACCCTTTGGTCTGGTTCAGAAGCTTTAGCTGGTGCTAAATGCTGTGTCTAGATGGTTGGAGGAGACAGAGTGCTGCCAGTTCATAACTCCAGCAGTTAAGAGCTTGGACTAGCTGCTCATATGCTACTGGCCCAAGCTCAATGTTCTTGTATTAATTTAAAGGTCCTTAATAACTTGGTTCCAAGACACCTTGAGGATCATCTCATTCCTTGTATCCTGGACTAAGGTCTTCAGTGGTCCACCATGGCTCAGATTCATGGCTTCTATTCACAGGAGCTGGGAATTCAATAGTGTGGCCCCCCAGTTCTGTGGAACTCCCTCCTGGCTGAGATCAGAAAGGACTCGTCCTTGTTGAACTCATGCCGTCTGGGGATGACGTACCTATGGGACCGCCTCTCCTGGTATGTCCCACAGAGGAACTTACGGTCTTCAAACAAAAACAACTTGGAGGTCCCAGGCCACAGAGAGGTTAGGCTGGCCTCAACCAGAGCCAGGAATTTTTTGGCTGTGGTTCCGATTTGTGGAATGCTGTCACAAGAGACTAGGGCCCTGTGGGACTTGACATCTTTCCGCAGGGCCTGCACGACAGAGCTGTTCCACCAGGCCTTTGGCCAAGGCACAGTCTGACCTCCTCTCTCCTTCTGTAATCCTCATAGAACTCTAGTCCAATGGTTGCCATTAATTTATTAATTTTTTTTATTTTTTTATTGGTTTTACAAGATTTTTATAAACACAAACAGACAAACAAAAACACTTACAAACATGTATAATTTCATATCCTTTTTTTCTTAAACCTTACTTCGTCGACTTCCCCATACCTCCCCTTTCTACATCCCAATTTCCAAAATTATTTCAGCAATTCCTAACACTTAATTTTATCGATTTTTTCCCTTATTCTTTTCTTTTACTTAATCTTTTTTCAGCTGTAAACCCCTTTTTTCCCTCAAATCTCGACATTTTAGCACTCATTAACTTTACAGTATTTCTTAAGATAAACTTTAAATTTCTTCCAATCTTCCTCCGCCGTCTCTTTCCCCTGATCACGGATTCTGCCAGTCATTTCGGCCAGTCCCATATAGTCTATCACTTTCATCTGCCATTCTTCCAGAGTGGGTAGATCTTGAGTCTTCCAATACTTTGCGATGAGTATTCTTGCTGCTGTAGTAGCGTACATAAAGAAAATTCTATCTTTCTTTGACACCAACTGGCCGACAATGCCCAAGAGAAAGGCCTCTGGTTTCTTAGGAAAAGTACATTTAAGCACCTTTTTCATTTCATTATATATCATTTCCCAGAAAGCCTTAATCTTCGGGCACATCCACCAAAGGTGATAGAAAGTACCTTCAATTCCTTTACATTTCCAGCACTTATTGTCAGGCAAATGGTAGATTTTTGCTAGCTTGACTGGGGTCATGTACCACCTGTAAATCATTTTCATAATATTTTCTCTTAAGGCATGACATGCCGTAAATTTTATACCGGTGGTCCACAACTGCTCCCAGTCAGCAAACATAATATTATGACCAATGTCCTGTGCCCACTTAATCATAGCTGATTTAACCATTTCATCTTGTGTATTCCATTTCAGCAACAAGTTGTACATTCTAGACAAATTCTTAGCATTGGGTTCTAACAGTTCTGTTTCTAATTTCGATTTCTCCACCTGGAAGCCAATTTTCCTGTCTGGTTGCCATTAATTTAATTCTGAATTGATTTTAGAATTAATTGACTGTGTGATTTTATGTATACTGTGCTATTTTTACTTGTTAGCCACTCTGAGCCCGGCTTTGACTGGGGAGGGTGGGATATATATATATATAAATATTATTATTATTATTATTATTATTATTATTATTATTATTATTATTATTAAGCATGGGAATTTTAAGTTTCAAACCTTAAGCATGGAAGAAGTGTGACTAGCCCAAGGTCACCCAGCAGCTGCATGTGGAGAAGCGGGGAAGCAAACCCCGTTCACCAGCTTACGAGTCCACCGCTCTTAACCACTACACCACGCTGGCTCTGAAGAATTGAGGAGCATGAAGACCTTGCATCTCCTTTGACAGATGTGCTATTATGAGTCACCATGTCTACTCGTGCAGAAATCTAGGAGGAGGAATCCTCTGAAGGCAAGTGCACTTGTGAAATGAATCCTTTTGGGATTGCAAGGGTGAAGTGTCGATTTACTTTTAATTCAGGGGGGGAAAGTGTGCCTCAGTTCAGATGTCTGGGAAGCACTGACCTACCTAATTAAAAAAGAGAGTGCTGGAGATGCTACTCTCTCATTTACTTAAGTGGGGAAATGGATGCCTGCCTGTAGTATTCACAGCTGGATCACAGACAATCATGTTGCTGTCGCTCTCATATTCAAATGGCATTAGCATCCACTAGCTAATGCGAAACTGATAATAAATGGGAAGAGGAGAGGAAAGCCACTGCATGGAAGAAAACCATTTTATTTGCAAGCTTTTACTGCTTGACTTGATTTGACCTGAACTAAATTATGGGCAGCTTAATGTTCTTCCATGAATTATTCATCATCAACGGCACATGGATTTGACAGTGATTCAAGATCAGGAGATAATAAACACAGAACACCAGTTATCAGGTGATAATTGACCAAAATGTGCTTGTCTACTACTCAATAAGCCAGTTGTCTGGGTCGGGGAGAGTGGAAAGAGAACCATTATGTTGCACAATGTGTGTGAATACAGAGGTGCCGACTTGCACCCAAAATTGAGAGAGCCCGGTGTGTGTTATGTGTGTGATGCCATGCTCAGTGCTCCTGCAACATCGCATCGTCGAGAGAAGGCCGAGACTGTCCATTGTGGTGCTTAGGCGGAGTTGCCACTGAAACCACGTGTTTGGCAAGTAACCAAATCTTCTTCAGAAAGATGCTGTGGGCCTCTGAATTGGATCGGGGCTGTGGCACAGGGTGAGATAGGGTGTCTGGCCCTTACCCACAGGCAGCAAGAGTTCCAGTTCTATAATTTTGGATCCTTGCAGTGATATTATCTTCTCGGATAACTTATCTGGGAAGATAAACATTCCCCAAGTCCTCCCAGTTATGAAAACGGCAACATTTTTGAAGTGTTATCTTCGAAAAAAGGACCTTATCCTGGAACCTATCTTATTGTCTGAGGAATGTTGGAGGGTATGCAAGAGTTTCAGAGGGTGGCAACTTGAGAAAGAGCCTTTTCTGCAGTGGCTCCCTGTGTGTGGAATTCTCTCTTCAGGGAGATTCGGCTGGCTCCTTCGTTACACACTTTTAGGTGCCAGGCGAAAACATTCCTTTTGAGCCGCCCTCTGAACCCCTTGCATACCCTCCAACATTACCTTTGGCTGATTGACATCTGATGGCCTTCTAAATGTGTTATGGGAGAGGGGATTTTTTGTTTGTTTTTGTTCTTGCTTTTATTCTGTATTTGGCATTTTTTTTGTGGTGTAATTTTATGTTGTGAACTGCCCGGAGATTGGTGGGTGAAGGGCAGTATACAAATTTAATTTAATTTAATTTAATAAATAAATAAATAAATAAAATAAGCAGTTAGATTGGATATTTGATTAAATGAAACTTATTTAGAATGAGGACAATGTTGGCTAAACAAGTCACATGGACCAATGAGGAAACACAGATGATCAGTGATATTCAACTTTAAATTAAACCACAATTCCAAAAATTGGGAGTATTTCTTCCCCTTCAAGGGTACTAATACATCATATCAGTCTAATTTTCTAAATTTAGTGGCTCTTCAGGAATTTTCTGCTTCTCTTATTTCCCACCAAACACATCCTAAACTGGCTCATCAACATTGTACCAATGTCACATCAAAGAAGTCTCCATATGTATATTATGAGCCAGTGTGGTGTAGTGGTTAAGAGCGGTAGTCTCGTAATCTGGGGAACCGTGTTTGCGTCTCCGCTCCTCCACATGCAGCTGCTGGGTGACCTTGGGCTAGTCACACTTCTCTGAAGTCTCTCAGCCTCACACACCTCACAGAGTGTTTGTTGTGGGGGAGGAAGGGAAAGGAGAATGTTAGCCGCTTTGAGACTCCTTCGGGTAGTGATAAAGCGGGATATCAAATCCAAACTCTTCTTCTACTCTTCTTATTATTTATTCTATCCCACCTACTCAGCAGTGCAGCATCATTGCAGCAAAAAGCTCTGGTATAAGATGGCACATCAACTCTTCTCCAATTTTCATTCTGAACCCAATACTACACCTGCACAGTGTAGGATTGAATTGGCAAGGTCTGATATAAAAATGTGCTCCATTTTCAGTAGTTCAGCCTCTCACATCTATCTTTGTCAAGATGGATTTCCTATAAATGAGCTGAGGTACAGCTTTTCAGAAACCAAAGTCCTTTATTATTCCTCATTACTGGCTGTTCCACCTGATTTAATCACATCTGCATAGTATGAAATTGGCCTTAGACTCATTATCCCTGTTTGTGTTATGATATGCTTGATAAAACTGGATCTTAGCAATGTCACTTCAGTACAGAGCAGTATTTACAGCTGACTATGCCTTCTCAGCACCACGTAATTCTCGTTGCATTTCATGAGACATAAGAGCTGAACTGAATGAAACCGCAGAACTGAATTACTCCAACTTTCCAGAAGTGGCCGACACAAAACCTTTCAAAAAATCACAAGGCATCAACGAAGGAGCCCACAAGTTTTGATCAGGGTGCTTGCAAAGGTAGATTCCCCTGTTAGGATTCCTGCTCCGTGTTTGCAGTCATGAGATTGTTGTCTATCACATGACGGTGTATGTTTTCATTCCACAGTGTGGGAAGTGACGGAGACAGGATGTTTGTGTTACTGTGTTCCATGAAGTGGGATTGTTGTCCTTTCTTCTTTCTCTTTTGCTGTCTGATGAGAAAGAGGAAGGAACTAAGGCAGAATGCTCCGAGTGTATCATATGTAAATAAAGTAGATTAGCCAAAATGCTGTGCTACTGAGTTCTGTTACGCAAACTGCGAATACTCTGCAGATCCCTAAGTGTGCTGATGCTTCTTGGTATCAGTTGCTGTGATGTTCAGGTTGGAGAAAGTTTTTGAAGCTCCCAAACGATCGACCAGGAGGGAGAGAACATGCCAGTAGGGCATGTGTCTCTGCCAGGGTCCCACACGAAAGTAGGACAATCCTAACATCCCCTTGCAAGCAGGATCAGGGTCAGCATAGTCCCTCTTGCCCCAATCCTGCCAGCCATTTCTTTCACCAGCCCCTCCCCCCAAACTTACCTTGCGGCAGGGGAAGCAGAGGTGATGTCCAGAGCATCATACCCTTGTTCAATCCCTGGCAGGGTCTGGGAGCGCCCACAGCCACCACCTCCCACAAAATAAGTTTCTGGACCACATAAGCATTCTTATTAAAATACGTAATTTTGAGTGTACGTATTTATGTTCAAAAACGTTTCTGAGACTACACATTAGTCTGGGAGGTGCAGATCAATTTATGTTATATGCAGTCCTATTTTTCTAGATAAATAGGTGCCAGAACTCGCCATAAACACCTCCCTTATTTTCTTAAAATGGCAACGGTGCCCACCTGAGATGTGCCGGAACTGAGTTCCGGTGAGTTCCAGCTGAAAAAAAGCCCAGATTATATAAGAATTCATAAAGACTGGATTCTTCAAGCATTATTGCCATATTCTGAAGATCTAATTAATTCACTTTAAGCAATGCTAATCGATTGCAAAGGCCAATTCTATCTGCATGTTTACTTCCAAAGGCAGGATTTCCTTAATTCCTCCTTTATATGACTTGTATGCTGTTGTCTCATAATGAAATGGAAACCTGCCCATTTGCCCCACTCTCTGGTTGTCCAACTATCAAACTTTACAATCTGTCACTCACACAACCAACGCATGCAGTTCACTCTAATTCCAATGAAAGCACTGTCGTCATAGCATCCTGAGCTTCACCCACTCTATAGACAAGAGGACTGGAGTTGCAAGATCAAAGAAAAGTCTGAATGTAACTATTGGAAACTATTTTGAAAGCCATCTGTGAAACTTCAGATTATATTTATTCTTTCTATGGGTCCACAGTTATCCATGCTTAGAAGAGAGAGACCCATTGGAATCAGTGGCAGTTAAGATATGCATGACTAAGCATGGACCCAACCCATGATGTAGAAGTTACAATTTCCATGCTTAAGGTTTGAAATTTAAAATTCCCATGCTTAATAATAATAATAATAATAATAATATCCCGCCCTCCCCTGGCCAAAGCTCAGAGCGGCTAACAACAAGTAAAAATAGCATAGTATACATAAAATCACATAGTCAATTAATTAAAATACATTCTAAAATCAATTCAGAATCAAATTAATGGTAACCATTGGGCTAGAGTTCTATGAGGATTACAGAAGGAGAGAGGGGGGTCAGACTGTGCCTTGGCCAAAGGCCTGGTGGAAGAGCTCCATCTTGCAGGCCCTGCGGAAAGATGTCAGGTCCTGCAGGGCCCTAGTCTCTTGTGACAGAGCGTTCCACCAGACTGGGGCCATGGCTGAAAAAGCCCTGGCTCCGGTTGAGGCCAGCCTATCCTCCCTGTGGCCTGGGATCTCTAAGATGTTTTTATTTGAAGACCGTAAGGTTCTCCGTAGGGCATACCAGGAGAGGCAGTCCCATAGGTTTGTCATGGAACTTTGAAGTGTCAGGCATAGCCCTATTGGCTTTAGCCCAAACGTAGCAGAGTTTTCCTGCACAGCGAAGAAGCTAGTTGCGGCAGTAATGACTACTCAGCTAGACTCAGAATAACTATTTACAGGATTTATTAAAAAAGGAAAAATAAAACCAGCAGAGTTTCTGCATACAAATAAAAGCAAAATAAATCCTCTCTTTCTCTCTCTCAAAACCATACACAGCACTTCTAACTCCTAACACACCTCACATCAAACTGAGCTAGCAATCCCTTGATAACAGAGTTGAGTGCTGCTCGTTAACCAATCAGAGTGAGTAGTTTCTAGGTCAAGCAGACCTGGGCTTTCTGCCAAGAGTAAATTGACACCAGCTTGAGTTAATTGTGAGAAGCCAGAATCTGCAAGTTTCCCACGAGAACCAATTAACAGAAACTGAACACCCCCTCACAGATTCTGCTGAACAATTAACTCCAAATACACCTATGTAGGAGATTATTTTTCCAGCAAACCTAAACCCTTGCACATTCGCTTGTTCTTTATCTTTGCCAATGGTTTAGTTAATACATCTGCTACATTTCCTTCACTTGATACATAAGTACAGGTGATTACATTGTCTTGTACACAGCAACGTACATTTTGGTATTTTACAGAGATATGTTTTGAACGCGATTTGAAACCCTCTGTTTTACTTAAGGTTATACAAGCTTGATTATCAATGTAAACTTGTACTGGTTCTCCACAATTTACATTTAAATCTGCCATCAAATGCTTGAAATAAATCACCTCGTTGCACAATTCACTCAATGCGGCGTACTCTGATTCCGTTGATGACACACTTACAACGTCTTGCTTGCGTGACCACCAGCTGATTAAAGCTCCACCGACCATTATGACTAGTCCTGTGACAGATTTTCTATCTGGCAAATTTCCCCAGTCACTATCACAGTAGCAACTCAACATTTCGTCCTCTGAAGAATTTAATTGTAACATATAGCCAATTGTCTGTTTGAGATACCTCAGAACTTGTTTTACCCCTTTCCAGGCATTTAGTGTGGGTTTTGAGACCAATCTACTTAATATGCCTACTGCATAGCTAATATCAGGTCTGGACCACTGTGCTATATACAATAAACTTCCAATTACAGAGTGATATACATCAGGATGTTCAAATTCAGGACTCTCATCTATATGAAGTGTTTTTATGAAACCTGGATCCATAGGCACCGCTGCCCCTTTGCAATCCTGCATCCTGTATGTAGTCAGTAGTTGTTTAACTTTGTTCTGCTGACTAATTAGGCAGCTGCCATCTTGGGCCCAGCACACTTCCAACCCTAGATATGTCCTAACCGGGCCTAAGTCTTTTGTACACCCACCTGCAGCCTACAATCTTTGCCCCCTCAGGCGCTGCTACTGGTGTAAAAACCTTGTGCTCATTCAGAGAGGATATTTCTTCCTCCATTGCCTGTTTCCAGCGCTCTGCCTCCTCTTTTGGTAACTTTAACACCTCCTGAAAACTCTTGGGTTCTGCAATTACACTAAACACATTTGCAGTATCTGGAGAAAAACACACTGGAGGCACTCCTTTGTTTTGTCTTTTAGATCTTCTGGGAGAAAATTTTTCTTCTGACCCACTTTCCTCCTCAGAACTATGACCTCTCTTTTGTTGCTTAGCAACTGGTCTTTGGCTAACTCCACTTTCTTGAGAGCTCTTATCTGAACTTCCCTCCCCCTCAGACTCTGATTCTCTGTGTTTACCTTCAGAGTCATGAAGCTCCTGGGAAGGTTCAAACCAAACCTCAGTATTGGCATGTAGTCTCTCCCAGCCACTATGTTCACAAAAACTGGCATTCCTGGAGATCACAATGCCATTTGTCCCTTCAGCAAAGCGGAAACCTTTTCCCAGCTCCTGGTAACCCACAAACACTAACTGTTTGGTCTTAGGATCTCCCTTCTTTCTCATTTGTTTCGGAATTAATACCCAGGCTTTTGATCCAAACACATGCAAATGGTCAATTTTAGGTTTTTTCTGAAACAATTTAAAGTACGGGGTTGTACCTATTGTTTGATGAAAGAGCCTATTTTGGAGATAACACGCGGTGAGCATGCTCTCCCCCCAATAAGACATGGGCAAATCAGCAT
Organism: Podarcis bocagei; assembly: GCF_964188305.1. Lineage (NCBI taxonomy): Eukaryota > Metazoa > Chordata > Lepidosauria > Squamata > Lacertidae > Podarcis > Podarcis bocagei. The sequence continues at coordinate 9,129,169 of NC_138134.1, forward strand.
CATCAAGCATGGCAAACATCATATCTTGTAAAGATCTGTTTTTTCGCTCCGCAACGCCATTTTCCTCTGGGGAAAAAACGTTCGTTTTTCTATGCCCAATGCCACGCTTTTGTAACCAATCTTTAAAGGCATTTGACATAAATTCGCCACCTCTGTCCGTCTGAATCCTTCTGAGTTTAATGGACAGAAATCTTTCCGCAGATGCCACCCAGCCTTTAAACTTAGTGAACACGTCACCCTTATTTTTCATGGGAAACACCCAAGAATAACGCGTGGCGTCATCCACAATTGTTAGTGAAAAGCGCGATCCACCCCTGCTTACAGCAAATGGACCAATTACATCCATGTGAACCAGCTGTAGCGGTGACTCACTAACTCTGTCACTTCTGGGGTAAGAGACTCTGTGGGTTTTAACCTTTTTACAGACATTACAATCAAGGTACTTGTTACAACTCTTTAAATTACCCCCATCAGCCAATTCAGACATTTTTAGTACACTTTTCCAGCAAGCATGCCCCATTTTCCTATGCAATAAGTGCACACAGTTGTCATGTATAGCTTTGTTACTCACTGCAGGCTGAGATTTACTGACCACTGCTGCAACTTGAGATCCTGCTTTAAGCCAAAACAAGCCTCCCTCTGACTTAGCAGTGCCTAAAATCTCACCAGCCTTCTTAATAATGCAACTGTCTCCTTCAAAATGCACTTTAAACCCAGCTTTTAGCAAACAATCTACAGACATCAGATTGCTCCTTAATGACGGCACACAAAGTACATTTTGCAGGCATTCACGAAGACAAGGAACAAAAACTGCACCCCCCGAAATCACTTCGGATGTACTTCCGTCTGCTAGAGCCACCTGGCTGCGCTGTGCTGAGTTCTTGGAAACAAACAATTCATCTGAATTTACGATGTGGCGAGACGCTCCCGAATCGACCACCCAGACCGCTTGTTTCTCATCAGCAATCTTGACCTCGCCGGTCACCAGCTGAGCCGACTGTTTTCGTTTGAAGAATTTCCTTTTACGCTGCTGCTGCTGCTGATCTCGTCTCTGCTCCTGCACCGGCAACTGAGACTTGACCAACTCCGGACATTGTCGTTTTAGATGTGCTGAAGACCCACATCGGAAACAACGCCTAACAGCAAACGCTGACTCCTCACCGGTACGCTGCTTTTGCATCACCTCTGGCACGGCATGAGAACTCCTTCCAAACCGCCCGCCAGTAGAAGCCTCTGCAGCCACCGACCTTTCTTGCCTCTTCAATCAAACGCCCAGTAACGTAACTGACTGATAAATCACGCTCCTGTATGCCTTCTAGAGACAAAACTAAATTGTCCCAGCTTTCCGGGAGAGAACTCAAAATAATAGCCACCTTCTCCTGCTGGTCTAACGCACAGTCTCTTTCCTGTAGCGCAACAAACTTTAACTGTAAACTGTGTAGGTGTTCCTGCATTGTAACCCCAGGCTGTAACATTGCCTTGTACAATGCCTTGCGAATGAACAGCTTGGAAACCGCTGTCTCACGCACATGGAGTTCTTTAAGTGCTTGCCACACACCTCTAGCTGTCTTGATTCCCCTCACATACGGCAACTGGGAATCTTCCAGCCCCAAGACAATTGTGGCCCTTGCTCTTTGGTCTTTATCGAGGTCTTCATCATCAGGCTTCGTAGGAAACTTACTCACCACTTGCCAGAGACGATCCCTCTGCAGCACTGCCTGCATGCGTTCCGACCACAGCAAGTAATTGGAGTCATTCAGATGCTCAAAAGCCATCTGAACTGGTTGTGAGGCCATCTTGAGAGCGATGTCCCTGGAACCCGGAACCAGCTACTCACGACCACCGAGAGAGAAAACAGGAACCACAGCACCCAGCACTCACACGCTGCAGCTGTTGTCCTTCTGTCCGCTGCGTCACCAGCTCACCACGGTCAGGAACCAGCCAGGAACAACAACCTCTGGAACTACTGGAACCAACGCCGTTGATGCTGACACCACCGCAACTCAGGCTGGCAGCACAATGCCCATAACCTCATGGAACTTTGAAGTGTCAGGCATAGCCCTATTGGCTTTAGCCCAAACGTAGCAGAGTTTTCCTGCACAGCGAAGAAGCTAGTTGCGGCAGTAATGACTACTCAGCTAGACTCAGAATAACTATTTACAGGATTTATTAAAAAAGGAAAAATAAAACCAGCAGAGTTTCTGCATACAAATAAAAGCAAAATAAATCCTCTCTTTCTCTCTCTCAAAACCATACACAGCACTTCTAACTCCTAACACACCTCACATCAAACTGAGCTAGCAATCCCTTGATAACAGAGTTGAGTGCTGCTCGTTAACCAATCAGAGTGAGTAGTTTCTAGGTCAAGCAGACCTGGGCTTTCTGCCAAGAGTAAATTGACACCAGCTTGAGTTAATTGTGAGAAGCCAGAATCTGCAAGTTTCCCACGAGAACCAATTAACAGAAACTGAACAGTTTGAGGGTCCTAGGCCATATAGGGCTTTAAAGGTTAAAACCAGTTTTTAACGTGTGATATTTTATTGTATTTTTGGTTTTTATGAAAGCCGCCCAGAGTGGCTGGGGAGGGCCAGCCAGATGGGCGGGGTATAAATAATAAATTATTATTATTATTATAAAACCAGCACCTTAAACCTGATCCTGTACTCCACCGGGAGCCAGCGCAGCTGGTATAGCACCGGGTGAATGTGATCCCATGGCGAAGACCCCGTAAGGAGTCTCACCGCGGCATTCTGCACCCGCTGGAGTTTCTGGGTCAGTCTCAAGGGCAGCCCTACGTAGAGTGAGTTACAATAATCAAGCCTGGAGGTGACTATCACATGGATCACAGTGTCTAGGTCAGGGCAAGAGAGGTAAGGAGCCAACTGCTTAGCTTTGGTTCATTAGTGAATTTTCTCTTATAAAGATAGGTAAGCTATCCTAGAATTAGTTTATCCTAGAATTAGTTATTATTTGATCTTAGGATTTGGCGTGGTAGGCATATACTTGTATATATATGTTACTGCATCAATAAATGGGTTGGGATAGAGGGCCATTTGCATTTTTCTAGTGCCCCTTTTCTATAAATCCCCTTTTAATAAGATCCCTCTCCTCCACTAAGAGAGAGAGAGAGAGAGAGAGAGAGAGAGAGAGAGAGAGAGAGAGAGACATGGCCTGTTTGTTAAGGTCAAACATAATTGCAAGTTTATATTCCTGACTCTCACGCCTTATTGCATGATTGAAGGTACATTATTTCAACATTGTTTCATCTTGGGGGAAAGGGACACCATAATGTATTAGCTACTTAATTAAATTTGACACAGCAACCCATAGATTTCTCTCTTCACTTTTCTCTAGCTAATCACTTGATTGAAACATCAGCGCTCCCTTTCTTTTAAGATCTCACGAATTTACGTTTGGTTTTTTATGATGCATGCATGCTGAAATAGAAACCAACCAGTGTGTTGTTGCTCCGTCATTTGTACACAATAGAAAAAGAGTTTCCCATCTACAGAATTGCTAGTATCTAAATAAATGCAGCAGCCTCTTGCAGTTAATAAAAATTAAGTGCAGTGGGAGCCGAGTGAGGACTTGAATGTTGGTTGAAACCCAGCACAGCTCTGGATGTAGTGTCAATCATGACATACATAATTGGACATTCGAAAATAGGCTCGTAGGTCAGAATTATGTGACGTCAAATACGTGGCTGCTGTCAAAGCAGAAGTGCATGCCTTGCTCTCCACTTCTCCTCTGTGCCTTTGAGTACTTAATGTTGTGATGTTCTCGAAGTGGTTCCCCGTCTCTGCTCTGCTTTGTCGTGAGTTGAGGACCCTTCACCCGTGTAGTGGTAAAATAAGACATGATGACACATGTATTTTAGGTTAATGGGCTAAAGAAGGCCATACCTTTATTGGTTACAGCATGTGAGTGGCATTTTTAAAACATGCAAAGTCTTAGGCATTGGATCAAACAACCTATGTATATCCCCACCCCACGCGGCAGGGTGTGTGTCATTAGAAGGTTAACAACCAGTGGGAGGAGCTTGTTGATGTCACCGGGGGTCGTGCCATGGCCCTAGCCACCAGCAGGGCATTGGAAAGGATCCACGACCGCTGGATTCCTTTAATGGAATACCCAACAAGGGGAGGGGTAGGTGATGGCCACACCCTGCCCATCAACACACAACATATATTCCAATGCCTAATCGCCAATGCTAGAGAAGTTGTGATGATTTGCTACGAGGACGCGGGTGGCACTGTGGTCTAAACCACAGAGCCTACGACTTCCCAATCAGAAAGTCGGCGGTTCGAATCCCCGTGATGGGGTGAGTTCCCGTTGCTCGGTCCCTGCTCCTGCCAACCTAGCAGTTTGAAAGCAACTCAAAGTGCAAGTAGATAAATAGGTACCACTCCAGCGGGAAGGTAAATGGCATTTCCGTGTGCTGCTCTGGATCACCAGAAGCGGCTTAGTCGTGCTGGCCACATGACCCGGAAGCTGTCTGAGGAAAAACGCTGGCTCCCTTGGCCAATAAAGTGAGATGAGCGCCGCAACCCCAGAGTCGGCCACCACTGGACCTAATGGCCGGGGGTCCCTTTACCTTTACTTTTAGGTAAAAAACCAAGAGGCTGGTACCAGTCTGCCAAATGGATAACAATTCCTACCAGGCCCCCTGGCCAACCAGGGCAACCAACCAAAGTCCATAGCAAGGTCAAAGCATAAATATGACCTAAAGGAAGGGAGGGTAGGTGATCTGAAGACTCCAAGGAAGCATAATGAGGTCCAGGGGCTGCCGCGGCTGCTTGAATCCGGAGCGGCTCCCGCTCACAACATCTCCCCTCTGGGAGGAGGAGAGGCTTTGGCTTCCAATATTGGAAACAGGGTAAAATATACAATATTGTGATATTGGAACATTAGGTAAGTCAAACTAAATGTTACAGAAGCTGCAAGTTGGGAGACATACAGATTACACTGGCAGTGTATGTCAGATAATGCATACTTCTAGTTTTCGTGTGTGGAACTGCTGAAAACAGTCTGGCCTGAGAAGCATTTTTCAAACTTCTAAAAAAAGCAAAATATGCATATTTTAATTATATACACCCTGACATCATCCCAAAAGCATTTTAATAAGTTACTTAAATTCTCGGAAAATAATAGCATGCTTGGCAACACGTAATAAAGTTTTATGTACCTCTTTAACTTTTTTTTGGGGGGGGTCAATTACAATTCTGTAGCATTTAAATATATAATGCAGTATGCAGGGACTTTGGGAGAGAGGAAGAGCTTGAGAACAGTTCTCGACAGCACATGTATTTGTAGGTGAATCTTCCCTACAAAGCTTGCAGAATACAGGCAATAGTTACATAGGTAATGTGCTATTCACCTCCATATTTTTGCCAGATGTTTGGGGACAGTTTGATTCAAATGGTAGGTTTCCCCCTTGTCTCCCAGCTTCTTAAGTTTCACCCCTCAGCTGCTCATTTATGAAAAGAAGTAAAGTGCCAACTTCTCTTCTTCTGCCAGTGTATCATGATGCTGCTGGAAGCACTGCAAATCCTTCAGGAATGTTCATTCCTTCAGACCTGAATAAGACCTTTCCTTTTAAGGGCAAAATTAACGTCTCCTATGGTTCTGTTTTTTGGTTTTTGGTTTTTTAAAAATGAGACCCAATGTGCCAATTTGGATACAGCAAAATTATTTATGACAGGAAACTTTAATTTGTAGCAATAAATATCTTTAGAGATGATCCTGACTGCATAAGGATTTTTAATAGGCATCAGTTGAGTCTCATATGAAGTCATACGCCCCATGTCTGGAATAGATGGTTCTGGGTGAAAATTAATGCCATGGAGATATATAGCAGTGGCAGTTTCATCCTGGCATTTTTAAAACATGCAAAGTCTCTCAGTTGGAGATTAGGCAAGGTTGGAAGTATCCATAGCACCATAAAAAAAATGCCAAAATGGTCCTGAAGAATAGCTGGGCTGCAATGATTTATTAAAGAGCTCATGAGGAATTAATAAAGAGAATAAAATTATCATCTCAACTACAGTAACTGCATGAGAATCGTGTTTGAGATCAAAACACACTCACATACACAAAACATCCACAACCTGAGCATGGATGTCAATGGCTCAGGATGCTATCCAAGCTCAGGGGAGGCCTCCCCACCACAACTTGGCACACACATCAGCCATTACGCATGCTCTGATCATTAAACCAGGGCTCTAGATGGGAATTTATTGCAAGTTTTGACATAACTTTCAAAATAGGCTTTCTTGACTGGACACTGATGGAAATGGGAAGCTCAGGTTGGAGCTAGCCCAAGACATTTTGCTGTCTGATGCAAAAGAAAAGATGGTGCACCTCTGCCCCACCCTGCCAAAAAAGCCAACTTGTCTGGCCGCTGAACATTATTTCATCAAAGGCAATGGAATAGCATCCACTGCACCAGAGGGTAGGGCAGGCTGCATGACACAGGCAGGTCTTTTTGTTCCCTGCCCTCAGAATCTGCCACCTGAGGCAACTTCCTCACTTTGCCTAATGGCATACCCTCCAACATTTCTTCAGTGAAAATAGGGACGTCCCATTCCATAATGAACCCACATTACTGGGTTGCCCCAGCCACTCTGGGCAGCTTCTGTTAGGATTCTTGCTCCGTGTTTGCAGTCATGAGATCGTTGTTTATCACAAGACGGTGTATGTTTTCATTCCACAGTGTGGGAAGTGACAGAGACAGGATGTTTTGGTATTACTGTGTTCCGTGAAGTGGGACTATTGTCCTTTCTCTCTCTCTCTCTTTGCTGTCTGATGAGAAAGAGGAAGGAGCTAAGTCAGAATGCTCCGAGTGTATTATATGTAAATAAAGTAGATTAGCCAAAATGCTGTGCTACTGAGTTCTATTATGCAAACTACAAATACTCTGCAGGATCGTAAGTGTGCTGATGATCGGTCACTGTGATGTTCTGGCTAGAGAAAGCTTTTGAAGTTCCTGAGCGACCAACTAGGAGGGAGAGAACATGCCAGTTACACCCAAAAATTGACACACCCTCCGACTTTTGCCTTCTGTTCTAAGTCATTCCTGCGGCACTCCCTGTGGCGTTCTCTTGGCTCATTGCCCACTGCAGGTACCTGGTTGTGCTTCCCTAAATCTGCCTTTGTCTGGGGAATAAACAAAATGCTCTAACGCTGAACCATTCTGATGTACATCAGCTGACAAGAAGGTCCCTTTTAAAAAGTCTGTTTCTTTCAAAACCCCTTGGATTGGTTTGAAACAATAACTTCCATTTTGCTGCCTCTTCAGATATTTACCATTCGAGAAATCTGGACTGTCAAAACAACCTTTTAAAAACTGAACAAAATCCAAGGGAAACGAGGTTCCATCCATAACAAATGCTGGCATTGGCTTATCTATACATTCCTAAGAACGAAGAACACCGAACTGCTTTTAAGGAATCTGGAATTTCAAGCTTTCTTGTTTAGCTCAAGGATATATCCAAATGTAGTCAATCTTACACTGCGACCTCAGAAACCAATGCATTTCAAATGGGTTTTAAATTTATTTGTTAGAACATTGCCCCTAGGCAATTTAACACTGCTGTTAAAGAGTAACATGTGTGGCGCACTGAGCGACTGTGATACATGGTGGCAGGAGCAAGGCAGCTTTATGGAAGATCTACTGCCATGGCTCTCTAACTTTGGGATGGGATCCACCGCAGTGTCTTGAATTTATTGGATAGATTTACTACTTTCCTTTCCAAATGCAACATTTATCCTCCCTCTTTATGCCAGTATGTGGGTAGTGGCATTAACCTAAAAGAGGAAATTGCCAGTAGCAGCTGGTGGGATGCTGCAGATAGGACTATGTTGCTCTCTCTCTCCCATCTTCCCAAAACCACATGTTGCTGCCAGTTACCAAGAGGCAACGGGGGCAAAGCGGTGGAAAGTTTGACCTGCTGCAGGCACAGCAGTGAAACCAGGGCCATCTTTACCTGGGGGTGCAAGGGGTGCGGGGCACCCAGGCGCCAAATTCTGGGGGGCGTCAGGTGCCCACTGCTGAAGCCACTGCCTAAGCTAAGGCTGCTGCAGGGAGAGCTCTCTGGAAAGTCTTGCTCGCCAAAGCCAGGAGGAGGGGGGGTGACAGGAAAGAGGGAGAGGCAGACAGAAAGAGAATGGACCTATCTAGCAACGGGAGTGTGCACAGGCTCAGGAAGAAGAACTCATATATGCGCTCCCAGCTCCTCTAGAAATAAGGTTGCTCCCACAGTGAAAGGCTGCCCAAAATGGCTCTCCTATGCATGCGCACAATGCTGACCCCTCTCATCTTTCGGACAACTCCCTACGACCGTAAGCGCATACGTGGAGTCTTTATACCGACTCCCAATGTCTTCTTTGTCTTCTTTAGAAAAGCTGGTTTTAAACAAAAAAACCCTCCTTTTGGAGCCGCGCAGGCGTGAGCGCTATTTATCAAATAATAATAGTGACATAAGCATAATAAAAGTTAATTTGGGGGCTAAACTAAATTTAGGGGCGCAGGGCGGATCTTTGCACCCCAGCAGCGCATATGCTAAAGACGGCCCTGAGTGAAACCTTTCTGGTGTATGTATCTATTCTGAATGCTGCATATCAATCCATTTTATTACTGAGATGCCTCCAATTTTTCCTCAGAAAAGGTATCATAGGTTAAATACACCTGGTGGCACACAAAGCCCCCCACATTATAAACATCGCTGCACACCTGGGTTATAAGATATGACCTTCTACATAACATATAAGGGACGCGGGTGGCACTGTGGGTTAAACCACAGAGCCTAGGACTTGCTGATCAGAAGGTCGGCGGTTCGAATCCCCACGACGGGGTGAGCTCCCGTTGCTCGGTCCCTGCTCCTGCCAACCTAGCAGTTCGAAAGCACGTCAAAGTGCAAGTAGATAAATAGGTACCACTCCGGCGGGAAGGTAAACGGCGTTTCTGTGCGCTGCTCTGGTTCGCCAGAAGCGGCTTAGTCATGCTGGCCACATGACCCAGAAGCTGTACGCTGGCTCCCTCGGCCAATAAAGCGAGATGAGCGCCGCAACCCCAGAGTCGGCCACGACTGGACTTAACGGTCAGGGGTCCCTTTACCTTTACATAACATATGGAACAGTTTTTTTCAGTACCAAATGGAAAACATGTTCATAACTTGTTGTGAGGTTAACACGGAATAGCGACAGGTTAGCAGCAATCTGTTAACCCAATAAGTGGCGAACCAAGATCTGCAGACTGGGCAGTGATGGCTCCTTAACAGCAGATGGGTTTTGTTTACTTTCAGGAATGTTCCATGGAAATGAATTTATTATCCTGAGTATATGTCCTCCAATCCAAACTTTTCCCTTATCACCCCATATCCACCATTATATCTACCTCTTATTCCACCTTTCAGACTTTTATCTTTTCTTGATTCGAGCATTGTTTCCCCTATCTATTTACTTTTCTTTGTATTTGCTATCTCTCAGTGCCGTATACTCATTGTATTTCTTCATTTGATTCCTCCCCATCTGTGCCAACATCTCTTCTCCCTCCAGTTTTCAAGTTTCTACTAAGTTTTCTAATCCACTTTCTCTACTTCTGAACCTTACAAAAACCATCTCCCGAAACTCTCTTTTCCTGTCTGCTTTCTACAGAATCCCGCATTTAGCTATCTTCAAGTCACACGAATAGCAAGGGTTTTGTTCCTTGTTTCATTCTGCTAGTTTACCCTGGAACTAGAGAGGAAAAGACAATTTATAGACCACTGTTGCCGAAAACAATTCCTTAGTAAGTTGTAATTAACTGAAAAAGGGCACCTTGCAGGTGAACATTTGGAAGCCAGGTCTGTCATCTGATTAAAGTTTTTGTAGCTTTTTAGTTATCTGTCTTTTGATCAACTGGTATTGCTGCATATCCATCGGTATCATTGCATAATACCAAACCCTCAATAAAGGTGCCTTTATTGCCTCTAGCTTGTGAATTTGTAGCTTGTAGGTAGAGTTAAGAGACACTTGATGCCCTAATATTAGCACCTCCTTGAAAACTGGCAATATTAATGCACATGGAAAGAAATTCACACATAGATATGCCACTTCCATTGTAATGCATGGGGAATCCCTTGAAGGATCAGCATGGCTTTTTCTATTGCTCCTTGTTTATTGTACTAACATTCATAGTTTCCACATATTTTTCAGTGCTCAATGCTTTTTGATATATTTCTGTGCATGCCAATTATTTTATGCCCTGTGGTTACGCCTGACTCTCCTGTAGCATACAAGCTTGCAAACAGAGAGCAGCTTCCCAAAAAATCAATGGGGCACCAACTTTAGGGAAGTGAGAAGCGGATCCATAATTTTGAAACTACACATTGACTTTATGGCTGTTTTTCTAAAACACCATCACCCCAGGTTCTCTGCTTCAACACTTCTATATTACTTATGGTAGAGAAAGATGAAAATTCAAGAGATCCTGTTATTGTTCCTGTGGACCAGTCGGGGACTCGGGGCAGCGGAGTTCTTCTATGATTTAGTGGTACAATAACATAAATTGGTATTTATATAGACCTACAGTTGCCCTCCTAGGCAAACCTATGTGGGAGTAAACTCAGTGAATGCAGTGGGGCTCCTTTCTACATGCACTTGTATGTTTGCTAGAGGCTGAAAATACACTTCAAATGCCGTATTTTCCGGGGTATAAGACGACTGGGCCTATAAGACGACCCCCCCCCCACTTTTCCAGTATAGAGTTTAGGATATACTCGCCATATAAGACTACCCCTCTTCCAATGCTCACCAAATAAAAATTAAAAAACCAGTCTCCAGTCCGGCTCAGAAATCCGCCAGGGGCTTCTGGGGGCAATTTTCAAGCATATTTCTGCTTCATCTAGAGAGCTTGGTGTCCTCTGATTTAATTTGCTGTCGTTTTATCCTTTGGTGGGGAATTGCTGCAGGAGCTGCTGTTGTAGCCGGCGTATAAGACAACCCCTGACTTTTGAGAAGATTTTCCTGGGTTAAAAAGTAGTCTTATACGCCAGAAAATACTGTACATTATTACAGTAATCTTTGCAACTGACTAGTAAGAGAGACCAAAATTATTTTCTTTCTTTTTCTTATAATTTTTATTTATTTTCAATTTAATATTATACATTCACACCATCATTAGCCACTATACCGCCTTGGCTCTTAGAGCCTGTCGACTTCCTTCCCTCTCGTCTCATGGCTTTCAGAATTAACCTTTATATCATTGCAATTTATACATTTTCCAATTCTAATTACACTCATTGCAGAATATCTCAGAAATTTAAATAAATGTAGAAAGAGATAAAATTTCTTATCACAAGTCTTCAGACAACCCTGTTAGTGATGTTAATTGCTTACAATAATCTTTCAGATAACGTACAAATTTGCTCCAGTCCCTTTGGAATACTTGATTGTGCTGGTTTCGGATTTTTCCTGTCAGCTTCACCAGTTCTGCAAAGTCCATCATCTTCATCTGCCGCTCTTCTTTCGTTGGTACTTCTTGTTGTTTCCATTTCTGGGCTAAGATAATTCTTGCCGCAGTTGTTGCATACATAAATAGTCTTTTATCTTCTCTTCACCCACTATACCCAATAGAAAGGCTTCTGGTTTTTTAACAAAAGTATTTTTTAAAATCTTCTTCTACTACATGTGGTAGACTTGCAAAGAAGTAAAGGCTTTCTGGGAAATGGTATATAATGAGCTAAAGAAAATGTTTAGACCAAAATCATTTTTGCCATATTGCTGATGCTGTGAGTATAGTAGCTTGTCTAACATCTAGTGAAGGGGTGGAAAACCTGTGACGATGGTGTTGGATTTCAACTCTCAACAGCCTCAGACAGGATGGCCAAATCAAGGCATGATGGGAGTTGTACTCCAGCAACACCTGGAGGCCCAAAGGTCCCCCAGCCTTGCAGAATCTTCAAGTGTCCCAGTTGTCCAGGGACAGTCCCGGAATTACAGAAGCCACTCCGTTTTCTGATTTGACCCCAGAATGTCCCGGTTTGCCTTTTCCCTCCACATCTCAGAGCACAATTAAAAGTGATGTAGGGGATGCAAAAGCAGAGTCCCATTCCTATGGAAAACAAAATACCTGCACCTAACAAAGGAAATGGTGAAGCAGGCATGTGAAGCCCTTCCATAGCTGTCAGCTTACCGATTCGAAAATAAGGGACCAGCAGCCTCGAAAATAAGGGATCAGCAGCCAAAATAAGGGATTTTGCTTAGCTTATACATAAATCCGGCACTGATGGAGCCATGCTGCTTTTGCTGCGACTAACTGTGTTTTGCAGGGGATTGGGTTACATGATCCTAAGGGTCTACAACTCCAACCAAAGAAGAGAGGCAGACAAAACTGATGAACGACGTTGACATGGCAAAGCTTACAGGCAGAATTAGAAACCAGGAAGAGGACCTCTTTAATAAAGAATGGGGAAAGTTTATAATTTAGTTGAAAAGCTATTGGAAAGAGTTACATACATTGGTAGGATTGACAGAAAACTTGTAGTAAAAATTTGAACTATGGATGGACAAATGATTTCTAAAAATAGAGTTATGAAAGGGATGCAGAGGGGGAAATCACCACATTAAGATGCTGCACTGGTTGGAGGGGATGCTAAGCAGCATGTCCTGGTGCGAGGAGTTCCATCTGCCCTTCCCCGCCCGAGAGAGAGAGAGGGAGGGAGAGAGACTCTCGCCCACGCCACACGCCAGCATGCCCTTCGGCGTCCCTCCCCATCCCCTCATCTTCCTCCTCCCTCAGGCCACCTCCTCAGCCGCCGCTGCCGCCTCTGGCTTCCCCTGGCAGCGCGGCGGAAGTCTCGCAAGTGAGGGGCTGTGTGCCCGCCCGCCGCCACCCGTCTCCTCATGATGCACCCCTGAGGGAGAAAAGGGAGAGACGGAGATGCGGCAGCTCGTGCACACGCTCTCTCTCTCACTCTCGAGGCGGAGGACCCTGAGCTGCTGCTTCCCTCCCAAGCCAGGCGAGCATGAAACCCGGGAAATTTAAGGGACATCATCAATCTGGGACAGCAGTGGGAAATGGCACTGGGATAAGGGAATTTCCCACCAAATAAGGGACGGTTGACAGCTATGAGCCCTTCCCATAATGTTGAAGGGAAAGGTCATCAGCCCGCTTTCAATTCTATCACTGCAATGCTTCCAAAGCCAGTCTTTTTTTTTAAAGGAAACACAGGGAGTGTTGATTCCTTTGTTGTAAATGGAGCCTGACACTATCTACTCAGAAGGAAGTCCTACTGCATTCCATGAAGCATACTTCCAGGTAACTGGGTCAAGACTGGGCAACCTTACACTGCAATACAAAGTAGACCCACTGAGTTCAATAGGATTTACACTTTGGTATGTTCTTGGTCATTCTCACAGTTATTATTATTATTATTATCATCATCATCATCATCATCATCATCATCATCATCATCAAAGAATCGTAGACTCTTAAAGTTGGAAGGTACCCCAAGGGTCATCTATTCCAACCCCCTGTAATGCTGGAATCTCAGCTAAGCATCCATGACAGATGGCCACCCAACCTCTGCTTAAAAACCTCCAAGGAAGGAGAATCCACCACTTCTCTTGGGAGTCTGTTCCACTGTTGAACAGCTCTTACTGTCAGAAAGTTTTTCCGAATGTTTAGTCAGAATCTCCTTTCTTGCAACTTGAAGCCATTGGTTTGAGTTCTACCCTCCAGAGCAGGAGAAAACAAGCCTGTGACAGCCCTTCAGATATTTGAAGATGGCTCTCATATCTCCTCTCAGTATCCTCTTTTCCAGGCCAGAACATACCCAGCTCTTTCAACCGTTCCTCATCAGGCTTGGTTTCCAGACCCTTGGTCAGCTTGGTTGCCCTCCTCTACATACATTCCAGCTTGTCAACATCCTTCTTAAATTGTGGTGCCCAGAACTGGACATAGTATTCCAAGTGTGGTCTAAGGCAGAAGAGAGTGCTACTTTTACTTCCCTTGATCTGGACACTAGACTTCTGTTGATGCAGCCTAGAATAGCATTCCCTTTTTTTTGCTGCCGCATCACATTGTTGACTCATGTTAAGCTTGCGGTCCACCAAGACCCCTAGGTCCTTTTCACATGTACTGCTAGTAAGCCAGGTGTCTCCCATCCTATATTTGTGCATTTGGTTCTTCCTGTCTAAGTGCAGAACCTTACATTTGTCCCTATTGAAATTCATTCTGTTAGCTTGCGCCCAGTTCTCCAATCCGTTGAGGTCATTTTGAATTCTGATTCTGTCTTCTGCGGTATTCACTACCCCTCCCAGTTTGGTGTCATCTGCAAATGTGATGAGCATCCCCTCAATTCCTTCATCCAGGTCCTTTATAAAGACATAAAACAACAACAGGCCCAGGACAGAACCCTGTGGCACCCCACTTGTCACTTTTTCCCAGGATGATGAGGAACCATTAATGAGTACTGTTTGGGTTTGGTCAGTCAACCAGCTACAAATCCACCTAACAGTTACCTCGTTCAACCTACATGTTACTGATGTTATTATTTCTTATTATTATTATAGTCCGCCTTATTCCCTGACAGGGACTCAAGGCGGCCTTACGGCTTCAATTTTATTTCCTTTATCTGTCAAAGGTGTTGTACACGACCCCTTCCCTCATGCGTCTTTTCTTTACAAAACCCTGTGCGGTAGGTGAAGCAGAGAGGTGGTCATTGGCTCAAGGTGCCAGGCTTCAGGGAATCCGATCTCTCCCACGGTGGGCAGCCAAGAAGCAGATAACAAGAGTTCTTACCAATATTCACAGAGAGCGGCTTTGAAAAGTGTCTCTCCCTTCCAGTAATGGCATTGCTCTGAGTAAAGTCCCACCCCTTCGTCTCTCCTATTCTGCGTCATCCCTGTACCATCTGAACTGTGCTTTTGGCCTCTGAGCTTTGTGTTCTGCTACTCTCAATGCCCGTCTGGCATGCTTTCCAAGGACACTGAGTCTGTCTTCTTGCTGCTCTCTCAATATTTCCCAATATTTGAGAGCCAGTGTGGTGTAGTGGTTAAGAGCGGTAGTCTCGTAATCTAGGGAACCGGGTTCGCGTCTCCACTCCTCCACATGCAGCTGCTGGGTGACCTTGGGCCAGTCACACTTATTTGAAGTCTCTCAGCCCCACTCACCTCACAGAGTGTTTGTTGTGGGGGAGGAAGGGAAAGGAGAATGTTAGCCGCTTTGAGACTCCTGAAGGGGAGTGAAAGGTGGGATATCAAATCCAAACTCTTCTTCTTCTTCTCCCAGCTTCTTCCCTCTGCAGCCTCTGAACTATGACCTTCTGCAAACCACTGTTCTAAATCTATACTGTCTCCCTCTTCTATGGGAAGAGCAGGGTATGTGTGGCCTCCACCATTTCTCCTTAGTCCAGCCCCTGACACAAAGTGACGGATGTAGATATGTATCTGAGGTCTATGCATGCGGCATGATCCAACGTGGGCAAAAGCTTCCTGATGGAGAATAGAATGTCAGCTTATGACTGAGGTGAGATTTGAACCTTACACGTTGCCTCCGCTATTCTGCTACACATTTTATCCCTTTCCACAATACACCTGGGCTCCCACAGCTTATCTAAGTCTCTCGCCGAGCCCCAAGGACATGTTTTACCTCTCCGTCCGTCACCTGTGTAACTGGGGCCATTATGTTGTGCGGAAGCCCTGCCGAAGCACCCTTTTATTTCAGATGCTGGGAAGAGATTTCAGCTATAGGAATGAAGGTTGAAAGAATGCCAAGCCCCATTACAACTTTGCCACTTCACTGAAAGAATGTAAAACAGAAATCTGAACACCTTTCCCTCGTTGCTACACTACTACCAATCAGAGCGGAGCCAGCAAGACTATTTCTGCTAAGAATATGAATAATGTACAAAAGAATTTTAAAGAAAATACCTTTAGGCTAGAAAACTGAGACTAATCAGGGTATTGTTTTTCATGAAAGGAAGGCTTTCTTTGAAGTATTTAAGCTACTTCCTTATGATTCCCTTGACTGTGTTTTGTGTTTATAACATTGATTCAGCTAAACTTAGTTGTACTCGTCTACTCTTTACACCTCCGCCATCCCCTACCAAGCCGGGCCCTCCTCCTGTTTCTATTCATCCACATTCAGTTTTCTCAGGTTGATTTATCGCTTCAGAAAATTTCTCAGATTTATGCGGTGGACTTTAATCCACTTCTTATGGTGTGTCTATTGCTGCTGGGAAATGTGTTTCATGTGGAGATTTTTCTCATTTTTGAGCAATATTTTCCATTCACGCAACTGTGTTAGATTGCTATAAATGCTGAGCTTTGATCAAATATTTAGAAACACAGATACGAATAAACAAATGTAGGTTAGTCAGATGATGCCAGAGTTTTTCTGGGCTTTTTAAGCAAAGATGGAAGCTCAAACATAAAGTTTAGATGATTTTTTAAAAAAAAATTTACAGTGAAGGAATGGTAGAATAAAATGCGAGAATATACAGCAATAGAAAATATAGCTAATTATGTTTGTGTTGAGGAGCAGAAACAGAATAGCATATTTAATTAAAACTGGAAGCCTTTATTGTCTTTAAATTTATCCTTTACTTGTCCTGCTGCTGTCAGGTGTCATGGCAGATCTCCCATTGTCAGCACTGTGGAGGGTGACATTTCTTTCTAACAATCTCCGTCTTGGAACAATGCTATTTCATGACTTTTTGACATTCCAGGTGCTTTGTGAGAGTTGCTCCAAGGCAGACATTGGGGTACGAATGAGGAATGGCTGCCATCAGAAGACAGATGCCAAGAGGAACTCCAGCAAAACAATGGTGCAAAAAAAGAAAGAAAGGAAAAAGTTCACTACTCCAAAAGTCGTGAAAAATCCTCCCTAAAATTGCAAGGACATTTAAGCCCTCCCACTTTTACTCCTACTCCTGATATTTGAGCCAAAAGTGAGAATTTTCTGCTCATTTGTGCTTTAGAGTATAGCTGATAAAAACAACTTTGACCCACAATTAGCATTTTATGAGGGGAGGTTATGATGTTGATGCATGTGTGAAGGGGTGGGAGTGGGGGGGGGAGAGAGATTGGAATATGGGGGAATTAGCAAAGTGGCTTTTGTTAAGTTGTGGGTGAACATCTCAGACGACACAGTGATTCTTCAAACACTTCTTGTTTATTCACAGGCCAGGACAGAACAGAACTGAAGGGTTCAGTCAGCCTGCTTATACAGAGCTCCAGTACAACGTTACTGTAACAACTTTCTAAAAGTATCCAATCACTGAACGTCACTTTTGATCCCTTATTTGCATAACTATCTACAGTATCCCCCTGCTGGCCCAGAGTGAGAACTTCAGTACATAACAGCTTTCTAGAGGTCAGGATAAAAATAAAATAAATTTAAAACATTTTCTCAGAATTTCCCTCTCCGGATCATGGAGCCCATCACTGCAAAAATCATCCCTTACTGGGGTCAGGGAAAGGAACTTGAATTCACTTCAATATGACATTTCTGCCATCACTGTTTACAGCTGGCTTTGTACCTTGTTTGCTCACCTACCGGTTTCCTTGAAAGAAAGTAACTAGTGATGGACAGGTTCCAATTGGGTCTATTCAGAAACAGGCTAATGACAAGTTTTCTCAGTGAGTGTTGAAAAACACTCATCTAATTTCTGAAGGTTTATCCGAAATAATAATGTTGGCACTTGAGTCCTGGTGGTGCTGCACATATGGAAGTTACAGCAGTGGTTTTCAACCAGTGTGCCTTGAATGATGGTCAGGAGTGCCATGGGCAACATTGGCCTCTGTCCCACTTTCCTTCTCTCTCTCCTCTGATGCCCTCTCGCATCTCTGCGTCCCAAAGGCTTGCAGAGCTGTTTGTTGCAGCAGTCCTGGCTACAAGCTCTGCTGGTGA
This sequence comes from Podarcis bocagei, assembly GCF_964188305.1. Classification (NCBI taxonomy): domain Eukaryota; kingdom Metazoa; phylum Chordata; class Lepidosauria; order Squamata; family Lacertidae; genus Podarcis; species Podarcis bocagei. The sequence goes on from NC_138134.1 coordinate 9,147,062, forward strand.
ATGGTGCCTCTGGGGCTGGTAAGGGGGTGCTGGTTGCCAGAAGCTGAGGTGGCCTTGGAGTAAGCAAGCAAGTGGGTGAGGGAGGCCAGCTAGTCTGCCAGCCCTTGCTGTTGGGAATGGACAGACAAGTTCCAGGCCTCTGTGGGGCAGTGTGAGAAGGTGCCACTCTTTGGGGGCAAGGGGGAACAGCTCAGAGACCAGGGAAAGCAGTGGCGGCTGCCCAGAGAACTCCCAAAGAGAGGGGAGAGGAGGCTGAGGGAACACTCCACAAGGCATGGTGTTCAAAAAGGGGTGAGGGGCTGCCAGCTCTGCAGGCAAGGGGTGACATAACGGGGCTCCTGAGCCCCACAGGGGTGCAGCAGAAATAATAATAATAATAATAATAATAATAATAATAATAATAATAATAATAATAATAATAATAATAATTTATTTGTACCCCGCCCATCTGGCTGGGTTTCCCCAGTCACTCTGGGCAGCTTCCAACAAAGATTAAAAATACATTTATCACACATTAAAAACTTCCCTGAACAGGGCTGCCTTCAGATGTCTTCTGAATGTCAAGTAGTTGTTTATCTCTTTGACATCTGGTAGGAGGGCGTTCTGCAGAGCGGGTGCCACTACCGAGAAGGCCCTCTGCCTGGTTCCCTGTAGCTTTGCTTCTCACAATGAGGGAACCGCCAGAAGGCCCTCGGCGCTGGACCTCAGCGTCCGGGCAGAACAACCGGGGTGGAGATGCTCCTTCAGGTATACTGGGCCGAGGCCATTTAGGGCTTTAAATACAGTTGGCCAAGGGAGCCATGGACTCCAAAAGGTTGAAAACCTCTGTGCTACAGTGTTGCCTCCTGTGAACTGTCGCTTGGCAACTATTTTAAAATCTACAGAGCACAATACATGATTTTATGTCTTGCTCTGTCATGTGGTTACTTGGTTGCAGTACATCACATGCATGCCTTGTATGTGAGATCATTTAATTTGGAAGTGTGTAAGTGTCACTAGTGTGTGTGTGTTTGTGTAACATGGTATTCCTTTGAAAATCCCATGCCCATTTAAAATGTCTGTGTACCTTCACAGCAACTGAGGAGTGTTTCATTGGAAGTCAGGGTTACTATTAAAGAATGTCTGTGCATGTACCTACAAAACAGATGGCCTTGGGCAGCTGGTCGGGTATTGCTTTGAAAATTCTATTATCATTTAAAATGCCCATGTAGTTTCTCAGTGATCAGTGGCTATTTCATTTAGAGGGAGGGGTAATATTTTGGAAAATGTCTGTGCATGTACCCGCAAAGCAGATGGCTTTGAGCAGCTGGTCTGCTGAACACTCGCATAGGTCTCCAAGCTGGAGAAGTTCTGTGAAAAGTTCCTCCAAAGTCCAGCTGACCATTACAAGCTCAACAAACTTTTATAACAAAGCAGGAATTCAAAAACTTCAGGGCCATCACTATCTGTAGGAATTGCTTATTTTTTCTTTTAAAAAAAACCATAACCACCAAAAACAACTCTGCACAGATCAATTATTTAGTGGAGCTTTTAATGGCTTTTTTTTCAAGCAAATAAACTGTACATGAAAAATAGCACCACGCAAGAAGAACCAAGGATTTATATTGCAACCACTTTTCCAAAAAGTACAAAAGCGGTTGTCTGCCTCTTTCACAGTTCATTCATATTTAAATTCAAATCAGGTTTGTAGCGCATTTCCCATTAAGAAGAGCAGTTTGTGGTTCCTAAGGAGTCAAATAGGAAATGCTAAGATTCATGTACTGATCTAGGCAGGCAATTTGATTATGCTGCTCACATCACCAGAGGAGGCTTTTCAGTAAGTTGCTGGGTAATTCAGCTGAACGTTGTAGCTACAATGACGGGAAGCATCTTAAGTAATGAGCCTTCCCCCCTCCAAAACTCTCTCTTATAGAAGCTGAAACGACAGGTTAAAGGAATCAGAAATCTTCAAAGACGCAGTTGGCGGGTAATGCAGGTGCCCATATTTGATGAAACAGAGTCTGTGAGGATGAAGCTTTTATTATGATATTAAGGGAGGGCAAAGCAATTGCAAACGGAGATCTATACATTTCAGTGTAATCACAGAGCTATAATACTGGGCCGCCTAGTCTAGCTGCCATCTTTGAGGGTGCATGATTTGTGGCGCCCTCCATCAGTCACCCACATCATGCCACATAGACCTAATTGATAATAGCGGCCAACATCCCAGCAGATACACAATAGACTCAAGGGGTAAATATGAGTTCTCCTTTCACACAGTTCAGTCATCCTCAAATGCGGCGGGGGGGGGGGGGAGAGATATTGGTCAGGAAAATGAAAAGGAGAGCAAGTCACATATAAAACATAATGGAGAGTGTAGAAAGTTCGTCCTCCACACCCTTTCAAAATCCTACGAGGTCCAGTGACAGTTAAAATTGTTTCTTTGACTGCAGAATATAAAGTGTAAGCGCTTGCTGTGTTTGCATTGTACCATTGGCCACCTTGAATATTTCCCATAGAAACCTGGGATACGTACGCTGAAATACAGTGGTGCCCCGCAAGACGAATGCCTCGCAAGACGGAAAACCCGCTAGACGAAAGGGTTTGCTGTTTTTGAGCTGCTTCGCAAGACGATTTTCCCTATGGGCTTGCTTCGCAAGACGAAAACGTCTTGCAAGTGTTCCGATTTTTTTCTGCTCCCCCCCTTTTTCTAAGCCGCTAAGCCACTAATAGCCTTTTAGCCGCTAATCCGCTAAGCCTTTAATAGCCGCTAAGCCTTTAATAGCCGCTAAACCGCTAATAGCGCTAAGCCGCTAAGCCGCTAATAGGGTTGCTTCGCAAGACGAAAAAACCGCTAGACGAAAAGACTCGCGGAATGGATTAATTTCGTCTTGCGAGGCACCACTGTAAATGAATAAAAATGCAGTATAAATAAAAAATAATAATCTTTTAGACTGCTATGCTGCGTACAATAACCGGTCCTAACGTAAAGTTCTGGGGTTAAGCACAGTTTAGACCAAAAGGCTTCCAGAATGGCTTACGTGAGGTCCACAACAACCAAAACAACTCCTGCCCACAGGCCTGCATTTCTAAAATACATGACACAAAAGAAAACACGGATGAGGGCGCCTGTTCATTTGCATTTCAAGTGTCATTTTAGGTGAGTTTACCTTAGTTTTATGTATGGCAAATGCATGCGCCTATTCATTCTACACATGAACATTTTCTTAAAGCTGTTCCAGTACCCTCTTTGCCATGCACCCTGAGGATATGGGCCAAATTTTCTGTGAACTCTTTTTACGGGAAATAACAACAACAACAACAACAACAACAACAACAACAACAACAACAACAACAACAACAATTTATTTATACCCCACCTATCTGGCTGGGTTTCCCCAGCCACTCTGGGTGGCTTCCAACAAAACACGAAAATACAATAACCTATTAAACATTAAAAGCTTCCCTAAACAGGGCTGCCTTTAGATGTCTTCTAAAAGTTTGGTAGTTATTTTTCTCTTTGACATCTGGTGGGAGGGCGTTTCACAGGGCGGGTGCCACTACCGAGAAGGCCCTCTGCCTGGTTCCCTGTAACTTGGCTTCTCGCAGTGAGGGAACCGCCAGAAGGCCCTCAGCGCTGGACCTCAGTGTCCGGGTAGAACGATGGGGGTGGAGACACTCCTTCTGGTATACCTGACCGAGGCTGTTTAGGGCTTTAAAGGTCAGCACCAACACTTTGAATTGTGCTCGGAAACGTACTGGGAGCCAGTGTAGGTCTTTCAAGACTGGTGTTATATGGTCTCGGTGGCTGCTCCCAGTCACCAGTCTAGCTGCCGCATTCTGGATTAGTTGTAGTTTCCGGGTCACCTTCAAAGGTAGCCCCACGGAGAGTGCATTGCAGTAGTCCAAGCGGGAGATAACCAGAGCATGCACCACTCTGGCGAGACAGTCTGCGGGCAGGTAGGGTCTCAGTCTGCATACCAGATAGAGCTGATAAGCAGCTGCCCTGGACACAGGGCATTCATTTAAACTTTTCTGAAAGTCCGGACTACAAATGGAGGGCCAAGACTCAGGGGAATTTGGGTGCCTGAAAGTTATTCCTGACAGCCCAGGGGTGAAGCTTGGTACACTTGGGGCAATGAGATGAGAAGATGGCAGTGGAAAGACTAAAACCACATGCTTTGGGCTCAAAACAAGTAGGCTCTGCCAACACAATCTTATTCTGAAAGGTCTCAAGTCAGATTTTGTTTGTAAGGCCTGGCATATACAAATATTCTAAGTATGTTGGGTTGGCTTCGCAACCCCTAGATTTGTGTGTGAACCAGGGCTCAGTCATCTTAAAGACAAAATCACGCTGGAAATAATGCCCACCCCCACTCATATACACAATATTTCTTTTCTGAACATGTACAGTCTGTACTGAAATCCAAAATGCAGTGTTGTAATCAAGGGTTTAGCTGATTTATCCAGCAACAGTCATTTCTCAACATAGTTTTAATTCCCAGAGAGCAACAGCAAAACAAATTCATCAACTTTTGAGTTGTTAGCAACCCAACATTTCCTTTGTCTGACAACCCATGAGGTAAAAGCAACACTAATAATCCAATGTGGCAACTGAAACACAATTAATCATGTTCAATGTTCCATATCGGCAGGAAGACAAAGGCAGAGAACCAAGCCTACCAAAAACCATGCTTTTCTGACCTCAGGCAGGGTTGTGAATAAAAAGATTCCAGTTATCCAAGGACAAACAATGCTGGCCTCCAATGTACTGGCATTTAGCTGTTCAGTAGTATTCTCTGCTAAGCTGCTTTGGATATTATATCATGGGATTTTACTCTGAAATAAAGTTAAAAATGCAGGAAAACAGCAAAGCAAACACACAAAATACAAAAAAGATCACCACAAAAGGAATTAAGGAATTTGCTGAGCACAGAGAAAGGAAGTGAAAAATAAAATTAATCAATAAGCTACATTTGTTTTGCTTGGATATATCCTGTAGAATTGCCATAGGGAAAGTGATTTGACTACTGATGCAATTGCAAGCCTGTAGCCTAAGATTTGGCTGGCTATTCAGACTCTCTCAGCTGTGCAGCTGCAGGCCATGTTTACCTCTTCTTATTATGCATTCTCTTTCCCTGTTTGCCTCTTCTCTCTTGCTTCTCCCTCTGAATTTCTCCTCCTGCTCTCATTTCTCTGAGCCATTGATTCTCCAGCCATCCTTTCATAGCCATGACCACAAAGAGACATGTAGCTTATTCTAGGGCCGGGTCACGCTTTTGGCTCCCAAAAGTGTCCAGAAAAAGAAGGCTGAACTGTTTGAAGGGATGGTGGCAACTGTCAAGGATGGAGACGCAATATTCACCTGCAATCCTGTGTCTCCTTGCTGCTGCCAGTTAAAGGTAAAAGTAAAGGGACCCCGCGAAGCTGAGGCTCCAATACTTTGGCCACCTCATGAGAAGAGAAGACTTCCGTGGAAAACACCCTGACGTTGGGAAAGATTGAGGGCACAAGGTGAAGGGGACAACAGAGGACAAGATGGTTGGACAGGGTTCTCGAAGCTACGAACATGAGTTTGACCAAACTGCGGGAGGCAGTGGAAGACAGGAGTGCCTGGCGTGCTCTGGTCCATGGAGTCGCAAAGAGTTGGACATGACTAAATGATTAAACAACAACAAAGGGACATTAGGTCCAGTCGTGACCGACTCTGGGGTTGCGGCACTCATCTCGCTTTATTGGCCGAGGGAGCTGGCGTACAGCTTCTGGGTCATGTAGCCAGCATGACTAAGCCGCTTCTGGCGAACCAGAGCAGCGCACAGAAACGCCATTTATCTTCCCGCCAGAGCGGTACCTATTTATCTACTTGCACTTTGAGGTGCTTTTGAACTGCTACGTTGGCAGGAGCAGGGACCGAGCAACGGGAGCTCACCTCGTTGCGGGGATTCAAACCGCTGACCTTCTGATCGGCAAGTCCTAGGCTCTGTGGTTTAACCCACAGCGCCACCCATGTCCCAGTTACTGTCTTTAATTGCCCCCTAATAAGAACACAAGAACTTGCTAGTTTGGCATCCTCTTCTCACAGTGGCCAAGCCCTCAAACAAAACCTGAGTGCAACAGAACTCTCCCTAGGCCCAGGCCAAATTATGATGTAGCATCATCCCAAAAGCAGAGGTGTGGGAAGGGGTGTGTGGGGGGGGTGAGGACTGCCCTGGGTGTCATCGCTGGGGGGGGGCACCGCCTGCCCACAACTCCCAAGCCTCCCCCAAGCTGTCGGGGGAACAGGGGAGCTGCACCACTTGGCCTTCATTTTGACACTCGGGGGAGGTTTGGGAGTCATGGGCGGGTGGCACACCCAGGGGGGACATTCCCAACCCAAGTGTACTCCGAGCTGTCGATGTGTGTGTGGGGGGGGAGGTGACAAAAAAATTTCTGCACCAGGTTCCACCTGACCTTGCTACACTTCTGCCCAAAGGGCTTTCTGCAGAAAATGATAATCTCCACTGGTATCATGGGGAAATCAAGATGATGGCTAGCCACAATGAAGGGAAGGTGGAACACTGAAAGTTGAAATTCAGCTTGTATCTTCTTCTTCTTGCCAATTAACAGCTAAAGAACCTCCTGAGTGATAACTTCCTGAGACCCTCAGCCTTTGTGATCACCTCCTCACTATCTATGGTTTTTAGTAGTTCATGGAAGACCACAATTTGGCTGAGGTGGGACTGGAGTTTTTTATTATTATTAAAGGCTCTTTACCCTCCCACTGCCCTGCCCCACCAATTCAAGCACGGTCTTGCACAGCTGGGAACTCCATATGAAGGGCACAACTAGGAAGATGGCTGTGCATTTGAGTATCTGGTACTAGTTCATGAAAGCTTAACTATGCCACGTTTGGTTTTGTGGCAATCATTTTGCCTGTCCAGAATAAGACTATGAAGACTTCTCTTTGGGAGTGCTATGCATCCATAACTGTTGTCATTTTTCTCCCAAAGTGAAATCTGAAGGAGAAAATGTAGAAGGAACTTCAAGAGAAGCCAAAAGAGTTTCAGTAAGTATAGCAACATTCAGAGCTGAAGGATTCAGACATGCTTAGATTTAAAGGACTCTGGTTGCAAGAGTGAGGGATACAAACTATGCTGCTAAATTTCCAAATTTGCAGGGTTTTTAAAACAACAACAGCAATATCAGTAAAAATAGATGTGATATACCTCTAATTATATTATTTTGGAAGTTACACTATGACGTATATGCAACTCTTTTAATTAGGAAACTCTTAGCTTTCCCTCTGACCATCCACCACATTGCTGAGCAGGCTGCAGCATTTAGACACACAGCTCAATTAAAAAGAATGAATTTGAAATCTTCTGCAAAGCTTTAGAAGCTTGGAGAGATTAAGTAAAGTAAGTGCAGAAATCCCCCCTCCAAATCTAAATGAAACGGATTATATTGCTGTGGAATTCACAAAAAGAAAGTGCTCCAGCAGGTTTTATTTTCAGATAAAACAGCTGATTCACTTTTGTGATAATCAAAAGGTTTATCCTGGATGGCTCTGCAGAACTGAAATGTTAGTTCTAACTAGCTGCATCTTTCAAGATATCTTACAAAGTTTCAAAAGAGTTCAGAATATGCCTCACAAACCTTGGTGTGTTTGTGTGTATGTTAAGCTTACACAATATTATGTGTTTTTAAAAGTTATGGGACCTTAGTAGTCAATTTACGATTCTAAGTGGGTGCATACTTGTATGATGTTCTTTCTCATATTACATTTGCATTTTATAATATAGTAAGAAGGGAAAAACTCTTGAGAGTCCCATGGACTGCAAGAAGATCAAACCTATCCATTCTGAAGGAAATCAGCCCCGAGTGCTCACTGGAAGGACAGATCCTGAAGCTGAGACGCCAATACTTTGGCCACCTCATGAGAAGAGAAGACTCCCTGGAAAAGACCCTGATGTTGGGAAAGACGGAGGGTGCAAGGAGAAGGGGACGACACAGGACGAGATAGTTGGACAATGTTCTCAAAGCTACCAGCATGAGTTTGACCAAACTGCAGGAGGCAGTGGAAGACAGGAATGCCTGGCGTGCTCTGGTCCAGGGGGTCACGAAGAGTCGGACATGACTAAACAACTAAACAGCAACAACAACAAGAAGGGAAATGGCTTCAGCAGATTTCTTTCTTTCTTTTTAAGGAAAAAAAAATTCCTATGCTCAGAAGTAATCCCCATTGTGTTCAGTTGAACTTCCAGATTGTTTGTATGATTTGCTGCTTTCCTCAGGATGAGGCAACAGGCCTATAGGGACAATTAGAACATGTTAGGAGTTGGGGGCTGGGGTGGGAGAATAATTCTTAGTTCATTCTCTCGCTTTCCCCTCTGATCAGAATTCTGTCATCTCTGACTGAATCTGTATCGTTGAAATGTACACCTTTATCACCAAAATATTTAAGGCATTGTTATGTACAGTGGTACCTCGGGTTAAGTACTTAATTCGTTCCGGAGGTCCGTACTTAACCTGAAACTGTTCTTAACCTGAAGCACCACTTTAGCTAATGGGGCCTCCTGCTGCTGTTGCGCCGCTGGAGCACAATTTCTGTTCTCATCCTGAAACAAAGTTCTTAACCTGAAGCACTATTTCTGGGTTAGCGGAGTCTGTAACCTGAAGCGTATGTAACCTGAAGCATTGTAACCCGAGGTACCACTGTACTAAGCTTGGATCCTAAAACAATAGGCAGGTAGGATCCTAGAATGCAACAACCTGATTGGCCTGCTGGAGCAGCCCAATCAGGCTCCAGGAGGAAACAGAATCAGCCAATCAGATGGGACCCATTGTGTAAATAATGTATATAAAGCCAGAGGTTTGGGGGAGGATTCATTCAGTGTTTTACAAGCTGCAATAAACAGCATGAAATCACTACATGACTCTATGAGTATATTTCAGGCATAATCTGCCGCTCTCCCTCTAATACTCTCTTCTCTCAGCCTGCAAGTGCAGAAATCTCCCCATCCCTGCTTTTTACTGTCACATCCTGCTCCTCTCACAACTTCCCTTTCTCCTATCAGAAATGGCCTGGGTCATCCCATAAGCATCCAGTGCATCGAAAATGTCTGTGGTATAATGTATAATTGTGAATTAGCTGCCATTTCTGCACTCTAAATGGTGAAGAGCTTTGCCTAATTTTCTGCCTTGCATCCAATTTGCATAGCCTAATCGGAGTTTGGTCACTAGATGCACAAAAAAGCCACTGTTGCTTAGTTCTTTGCAGAGTGATTTATCTGTATATCTTAGGATGAGAATATTACAGGCGCCTCCTCTGGATATGGACCATTTTCTCTCATTTTCTCCACTTAAAATAGCTATTTATCTCAATTTAAAATTTCAGCGCATCGACACAAAATGGGTGAAATGGCAGTTCAATCAAATTTTGCTGTCTAGTAATAGCTGATTAAATTAATTTTGTCTGATGACAGTGTAGCTATGTATCTTATTATTATACATAATAAAATATATTTATAATTCCATGCAAATGAACAATTACAGCAATTAGGAGAGAAGCTGCTCTATCTTCAAAGGGTCCCAGGTAAATTCTAGAAAGACAGTCTAGGCATCACTTTTGTCACAGGGTTTGGCATTCCTGCTTTTGTCTTGTGGAACAGAACTCATTCTGTGAGTTGAGACCATATCGCTATATTTTCCCCTAACCCTCAGTGCATATAAACAGCAGGCAACAGAGCAAATCCACACCTGAAGCAAAATCCGGTGAACACTCAGATGTGGCAATTATTTTCAGCAATGAAAGGGCTTAGAAAAAGCCAAATTCTTGTCACATGCCATTATACCTTGGCACCCAATTATGATGGTGTCCGTCCAGTTGAAAGCAATTTGGTGTAGGTTAATGACACTGGGTGGTGCTGTGGGTAAAAGCCTCAGCGCCTAGGACTTGCCGATCGAAAGGTCGGCGGTTCGAATCCCCGCGGCAGGGTGCGCTCCCATCGCTCGGTCCCAGCGCCTGCCAACCTAGCAGTTCGAAAGCACCCCCGGGTGCAAGTAGATAAATAGGGACCGCTTACCAGCGGGAAGGTAAACGGCGTTCCGTGTGCTGCGCTGGCTCGTCAGATGCAGCTTGTCACGCTGGGCACGTGACCCGGAAGTGTCTGCGGACAGCGCTGGCTCCCGGCCTCTAGAGTGAGATGAGCGCACAACCCTAGAGTTTGTCAAGACTGGCCCGTATGGGCAGGGGTACCTTTACCTTTTAATGACACCCAAAAAGTAGAGACATCACCTTGCCAACAAAGGTCCATATAGTAAAAGCTATGGTTTTCCCAGTAGTGATGTATGGAAGTGAAAGCTGGACCATAAAGAAGGCTGATCGCCGAAGAATTGATGCTTTTGAATTATGGTGCTGGAGGAGACTCTTGAGAGTCCCATGGACTGCAAGAAGATCAAACCTATCCATTCTGAAGGAAATCAGCCCTGAGTGCTCACTGGAAGGACAGATCCTGAAGCTGAGGCTCCAATACTTTGGCCTGGCGTGCTCTGGTCCATGGGGTCACGAAGAGTCGGACACGACTAAGCAACTAAACCACCACAACAACAATGACACCCAAATTCCAGCCCTCTAAAATTTCCAGGGGTGGGGTGGGGGTGCAGACCACTTTCTGAGACCCCTAGCCATAAAAAAATGCCAACATATGAAAACAAAGTAAGGCACTGAGAAGCAGGGGGGGAATTCATTTCAGGGGTGCATTGTGCAAATGGGATATAAAAGATGGGTCCTGGTGTATCAGGATCTTTCCTTGGGACAGCGTGTTGCCATTGTCATCATGTGCGTTTCCTGATTGGCTTGATACATGTAAGGAACAAAGAAAATAAAAGAAAACATGGAATTGCACACATCGTAGATATCAACAGAAAACAATGGATGTAAATTGTCTGGGGTAGGGTTGCCATACGTCCAGGAAAACCTGGACATGTCCTCTTTTTGTGGGCCAACATGCCCAACCTGGTGGATTTTTACATTTTAAAGGAAATGTCCAGGTTTTGGATGGTTTGAGGGCTTACGCTTGGGTGGTTTGGGCCTGGGTGGACTTGGACTTGGGCTGCTCTGCACGCCACTGCCAGCTTGAGTCAGAGAAAGAGGAGCACACGTGCAGGTGCTCTGGACACCATGGCTGCTGCCAGCCTAAGCTGGGGAAAGAGTTGTGTGGGTGTGGCAGCCCTGCATGCCTCTTTCCCTGGCTCGGGCTGTCAGTGGCTCAGGCTGTCCTCTTTTTTGCTCTTCAAGATACGACAATCCTATACCAGACTCTGGAGCAGGGGCCAAACATTGCCTGTGACCAGACACTGAAATGAATATATCACTGAGGAACAATTTTTTTTCCATTTTCTGTTGCAAGAGATTTTTCAACTGTTCTTATATGTTCTTTCAATGCTGATTTCAAATCTGAAATCGATTTTCATGTACATGCTATAGTTATCTTGCAATTTGCGACTTTTGCCTATATGTCATACTTACACTGGGGATAAGTGGACACTGACACGTTGATCTACCCTAACCACATGGTAATTATTGTTTTGCAAACTTAATTTTTCTTTATTTTTATAGTTTTGTAACCCAAATATTTGTATTTTTCAGATTGGATCATGGCTTCTTCAAGTATACTGCGTATCCCAAGGGAATACATTTTTTTCCATACCTCCAACTGTACATAGATATACATGTCATTTTCAATGCTATACATGTCATGTTCAATGCTATATAAGTCACTTAACATTTATACTCCTATTATACTACTTTGGCTATGTGTTTAATAAAATATTGAATTCTTGCCTTGTGAAAAACAAAGATTATGGTGAAAAGTGAAAAACATGAATTGCATTAAACCCCCTAGAGCTTACAGAACAAAACCAACTTCAGATATGAAATCAGCACGTCAAAATTAGGTTAAAACAACTGCAGGTGTCAGTGCAACAAAATTTTCGTTCCCCAGTGATATTTTTGAAATGAAGCAAAGGTAGACTGAGGGTGCCTTCCTGAGATCCCACGGAGCCACAAGCTTGCACTGAGAACAAGTGTTTCAAAACCTGGCAACTTCATCATGAAACCAGGGCCAAAAGAAACATACAATCACTGCAATCATTCTTTTTCATTGGAGATGCTCTGATCAAGTGCAGTCATGGTGTGACCTACTGAGGGATTACAACTTTGGGTAGTCTTGCCTGTCCTCTACTGGTGAGCCTCCCCAATCCACACAACTTCTCCTTTCTGTCTGCTAGTCAGGGGCGGAGGAAGGGGGTTGCGATGAGGGCGGGCCGCCCTGGATGTCACCACTGAGGGGGGTGACAAAATGCTGGGCAGCATTCACCGCGGGGCCCACAGTGTGCCCGAGCCACGCATCTCTCCTGTGAGTGGTGGCTCGGGTGCCTGCTCCATGCTGCCCCACCGGTCCACCCACCATCTTCCCCTTAGCCGTAGGGTGGCTGAGTGGGAGGAGGAAGGCAGACTCCTCAGAGGCCCCACAGAGCATCCTGCCCCAGCTCGCCCTGCCCCACGGGCGGCTGGCCCCACCCTCATGGGGGGCTGCTGTTAGTTTCTGTTTGCCACTGTGCAGTGCTTTGGAGTCACAAGACTCTGTTTTGCATTCCACACGTTTCAGACTGTTGGAAGTCTCACGGAAGACAGGAGATGGATGTGACGTTACTGGTTTCCTGTTCCTTTGTTTCAGTTGCTCTCTGCTCTCACAGAGAGAAGGTGTATTTCTTTTCTGTCTGCATAGCTTAGTAATAAAACCCTTTAGCCATGTAGCTCATACTATCTCGTCCTTCCGCATGCTGCTTTGAAACTCTGCTGAATGGGGTTGTGCCTGGAGCCTTATCATAGACTCAGGTCGTTAATCACGTCGGAGGGCGATTCCGGAGGAGCTCGAAGGAGCTCGGTCGAGCGGAGATTCCGACAGTTGCTCCCCCCCCCCCCGGGTGCAGGGCACGTGCACCGCCCCAGGCGCCTGATTGGCTTGCTCCACCACTGCTGCTAGTCAGGGTCAACCTCTTAATATGAACATGAAATATGTACAGCAAGATATCCCCATACTTCCACTAGTAGACATTCTCGGTGAAAGTACCCCAGCCCCCACAATTGTATCACAGTTTCTTATCAGGGCCCATGCTCCACTTCCAGTCTCAGCTCTGAGGCTAGATAAAATATAAGAAACGGAAATAAAAAGTAACTTTCAAAATGCCAGTGGTTGGATTTTCCCATTTTCCTTTTGCTGAAAGGTTCTGAGCTTCAGTAACAATGAGAACATTGAAGGTTTTTTCTTCCTTCCCCCTTTTACTCTTTGCTATAAAACTATTCTCGCTCAAGGCTTCATACTGTATAAATAAAAGAAGGACCCCAGGAAGGGAGAAATGGGCCACCTCTAATTTGTATGGTGGAGAGGCGTTCACTGTGTGGTCCGATAGGGAGAAAATCAATTGCTTTCTTAAGGAGAGCCTCTTTGAAGAACGCCGTCTGAAAAGCTGTGTAGTTCACAAGTTTATCTCGCTGACAGCAAAGGCACCAAAAAGAACACAGTTGCTGATTTGAATTGCTGAGTGCACCGTGTTTCATGTACTTTGAGCCCTTCCTCAGAGGGAAAAGTACAAAGAGGTCTGCCTTTGCTTCTTGCTTACTTAGACAACGGGTGAGCCGCAGGACAAATGTTTAAAGCATGAATGGTTAAAGTGAAAGGTCCTATATATACTTATTGGAGACTGAAATGGTACCTATGGGGATGTTTCTGGACAGAGTCATAATCACTCTTGGAAATTACAACTAGGAGGGGGGAGTATCAGTTTTTGCAATGGGAGGAGAGAACTGTGCCTTTTCAGTAATTTTCTAAGGGAACCAAGAAAGGGGGGGAGAGACTGAGCTCTGAGCAGGAAGGAAGTAGTGAAGATTTTTTCCCCTGTTACTTTTCCTGCCAGGGCAAGCAAAGGGAAGTGACCTCACAGAGCCCCCTCTCTAGGAATTTACAGAGGGAGCTCTGTGTGCCTTAACCCTTTGCTTATCTAGCAAAACATGAAATTTTATTTTGGCTGCGTCATTATTTCCTGTAGGGTCTACATTATTTTATTCAATTCCCAAGCATGCTACCTCATCAATATAAAACACAATTGGCTGGCTTTGGTATCTTTTGCTCGGAAGCATTTCTCTTGAATAAATGAGGTTTCCTTCCTACTGATAAAAAAAATGTGGTATTGCTACTCGCCTCCACTTAAATTCCATGTCCCACAACACAGGAACAACTGGTCTGCTTGTCGTCACTGGACTCTTATTTATTAATATACAGTGACCATAAATCAAAAATACAAAATGAATCAGCAAACACAACCGCAACATCACCAAACACTTTAGCACTACAGTAAGTCACAATTCCTATAGACTTCAAGGATACCTTTTTAAATCACAGTTGGCAACTGGACGAGAAACTGCATATGCATAGAGAATTTGCTGCTCCCTGGTATTGTATATTTGTATCTTGCTTTTCATCCCAGGAGCTGCAGGCTTTGTAAATTGTCTTTCCCTCACCACCAACCCTTTTATCTTCACAACAGCCTTGGGAAGTAGGCTAGGCTGAGAGTTAGTTCCCCTCTGTCGAGAAATCTGCACACACCAAGACATGTTCTATCCCATAACTTCTGTCCAAATGAGTCACAGGGGACATTCAAAAGGTGTGGCTAGTACCCTCTGAATTGTCTGAAACATGAAGGAGTTACTTGGCAGCTACTCAGGAGTTCTTCTGCAGACAAATCAATGTTGAAAGTGTTCTCTGTTATTAGAAAACCAGAAAACCGCTGTAATAAGGTATTGCTTAACTTCTCTGGTATGGATTGTAAAGTCGTGTTAGTTAGAGATGTGCAAAACCACCCCTGGGAATGTTGTTGGACAGATAGAAATGCCTTTGGCTTCCTTTGAAATTCCTTAGATATTTTTACTTGAGGGGGAATGCCATCCTTGCTTCCAATTTCAAACTATGCTAAATTTTTATTGGTCACCCGAAATCTGCAGTGATCCCATTTGGATGGGCATGGGAGACAAAAATAATACTTGCCACTCTAAAAGCACGGCACACCCATTGAAGAGGAAGCATGATTGTGCAGTTTTTACAGTAGAAAAGGAAGAGTCAACAACTGACAGTTTAAAATTTTAGATCTCAAGAGACCATCACCATCTGGTCATCATCAACATAGATCCAGTGCAGCAATAGCCATCCAAATAAGGACCTAATAAAACTCCCTTTTCAGCTCTGTAATTAAAGAATTACTTGGATTACAGACACTTCAGGTTACAAACGCTTCAGGTTACAGACTCCGCTAACCCAGAAATAGTAGCTCTGGTTAAGGACTTTGCGTCAGGATGAGAACAGAAATCGTGCTCTGGAGGTGAGGCAGCAGCAGGAAGCCCCATTAGCTAAAGTGGTAGCTCAGGTTAAGGACAGTTTCAGGTTAAGAACGGACTTCCAGAACGAATTACGTAAATTCTTAACCCGAGGTACCACTGTACAAAGGGAATGCTGTATCCCCCATGCAGTATGGAGAGAGATCTGATTTGCTAAATTAAGGACAGTTTGGGATTATTAAATGGAGATATAGCTCTGCTCCAATTGAGTTATGGTAGTGTGCTTGATGGACACTTGCTCACTTTAAAAACTTGGTGTCCTTGAATGGCTAATGAAAAGTTTGCAGCTGTAACCATTTGCTGAACTTCATCTCTGCTATACTCTTATTTCTCCTGAGGAAAAGGCTAAACCTGCATTCCTAATATAAGAGTTGCCAAGTCTTGAAACCCAAAATCCTGGAGTCAAGTGTAGGATTGGGGTTGGGCTCTAGTGCAAAATCTACCCATTTTCATCTTAACTGTCCAGCAAGAAGCAACACTAAGACACAGCCTTGCCCCATTCTGTAGTGGCGACCCTTTTGCTAGTACCAGAATCTTTTAAAATCTTGGTGATCATTTGGCAACAATATAAGCAGGTACATTTGCTCTTCCCTCTACCTTCCTCCCTGCTGCCCGCTCTCCTTGTGTTGTACCTGTTATATTATAACCAAATATTTCAAACTGCATACTTACTTTGGCACACCTACTGGCAGAGTGTAAATTAGTTTTTATTTCCAGTGTAATTGGTTTTGTTATCTTGCCTGCCACCTGACTCTGCAAAGCTGACTAGCACTTGCTCAGGAAACCACGCAAATTGTGAGGTCACCCATTCCCCACTCTCTAATGTGGGTTTGGTGGAGAATAAACTGGTTGTCTGACTCTGGATTTCTCAGACTCCCAACTGTGTGAAATAGCTTTGCTCAATTGTAGTTATGAAATGTAACTAAGAAAGGAGCATCTGTCTGCTTCAGAGACCTGGACCTTTCATAAGTGCCTCTACCTTTTTTGTTTGTCGTTCACTCTTATACAGTGGTACCTCAGGTTAAGAACTTAATTTGTTCTGGAGGTCCATTCTTAACCTGAAACTGTTTTTAACCTAAGGTACCACTTTAGCTAATGGGACCTCCCACTGCCGCTGCACAATTTCTGTTCTCATCCTGAGGTAAATTTCTTAACCTGTGGTACTATTTCTGGGTTAGCGGAGTCTGTAACCTGAAGCGTCTGTAACCCATGGTACCACTGTAGTGAACTGAAGTGGTTGAACCCCAGCAGAACTGGAACCAAAACAGGAGCAGTGGAAAATATGGGGGAGGTATGAGCATGCTCAGATGAACTTCAACCTATGGAGGACTGTGAAATATCTTCAAAAACCAAAAGGAGGGAGACACACACTCAAAACCTCCACCCCAATTAGGACTAACAAATATATCCTTTTGGAATATTGAGGGTTAATTAAAAATGGGGTGGGGTGACCTGACTGAACCCTTTACACAGTGCTTTTTTCATGGGGTACTCAAGGACACACAGTACTAACACCCCCTTTTTCCTTGTTGTTAAAAAGTGTGGCGCTTACTGTAACAACTTCATGGTGAGTACCGGCACCTATTTTTTTCTAGAAAAAAAACCCCACTGCCTTTATAGTTCATGGTTCCCTGAAGGGAGAGGTGGCTGGCTGGATCTCACAGCAAAGCCAATGCTGTTACAGGGCGGGAATTCACTGCAACATTGTGTTGTATTTTCTTACTGTTTCCTCCTTAGTCTAGCACAGGGGTCAGCAACCTTTTTCAGCAGGGGGCCAGTCCACTGTCCCTCAGACCTTGTGGGGGGCCAGACTATATTTTTTTGGTGGAAATGAACAAATTCCTTGTTGTTGTTGTTGTTTAGTTGTTTAGTCGTGTCCGACTTTTCATAACCACCTGGACCAGAGCACGCCAGGCACTCCTGTCTTCCACTGCCTCCCACAGTTTGGTCAGACTCATGCTTGTAGCTTTGAGAACACTGTCCAACCATCTCGTCCTCTGTCGTCCCCTTCTCCTTCTGCCCTCCATCTTTCCCAACATCAGGGTCTTTTCCAGGGAGTCTTCTCTTCTCATGAGGTGGCCAAAGTATTGGAGTCTCAGCTTCAGGATTTCTCCTTCCAGTGATCACTCAGGGCTGATTTCCTTCAGAATGGATAGGTTTGATCTTCTTGCAGTCCATGGGACTCTCAAGAGTCTCCTCCAGCACCATAATTCAAAAGCATCAAAGCCTTCTTTAAGGTCCAGCTCTCACTTCCATACATCACTACTGGGAAAACCATAGCTTTAACTATATGGACCTTTGTCGGCAAGGTGATGTCTCTAACAAATTCCTATGCCCCACAAATAACCCAGAGATGCATTTTAAATAAAAACACACATTCTACTCATGTAAAAACACCAGGCAGGCCCCACAAATAACCCAGAGATGCATTTTAAATAAAAGCACACATTCTACTCATGTAAAAGCACGCTGATTCCTGAACCATCCATGGGCCGTATTGAGAAGGCGATTGGGCCGCATCCAGCCCCCGGGCCTTAGGTTGCCTACCCCTGGTCTAGCACAGCTTCGCCAGCCTGCTGCCCTCTAGATGTTTTGGGCTACAAGTCCCATCAGCACTGGCTGGGGCTGATGGATATTATAGTCTAAAACATCTGGAGAGTATCACATTGGGGAAAGCTGGTCTAGCATGTGTGAAGAATGGGACTCTCTTATAAAACGTTTTGATCCAATTGTTCAGCCAGCCTTTGGCAATATGAATGTTCTACCTTTGTTCTGATGTACTGTTTTAAGCATTGTTTTCATATACTATTGTGGCTCAGAATATGCCTTCTTTCCCAAGAAGGCAGGGTGTCTAAGGTTCGTTTCTGTGGATCCGTATGCACAGGGCTCTTATACACTTTTCCTGTGAAGGGAAACAGTAATAGCAACATTTGTGACTTTCCCCTGTTACAGCCACAGCTCTGACGCTGGCCCATTCAGAGAACGGGCAGTCTGCACAGATCAGTTAGTATTGTGTTGACACTCATATCAGACAATAAAATGTCTGCAACAAACAGCGAGGCATGCAGGCTGCTAGTTAGAAAAAAAATCCCATCATAGCTGACAAAATGTATTTGTACCAGTTCAGTTTATTGACAGAAGAAAATGTCAGAATAGTGTGTCAAGAGTGGGTGACCTAATTCTTTGGATTTCCACCCAATGCACTTCGCACACCGTGCACTGCTGCTTTCATTCCTGAACAAACAGGAAGCCAGAGTGTATCAAGGAAATCAGCAGTTGCACCAGGTTGTCTTGTTCATATGGCCGTATGATTAATCACTTGAAGTTTTCTGGGTGGAGTTTGCATTTTGCCACTTGAGGGCATCCTATCATTATATTCTGTAACAAAGCTGCGTTTCTCAATTTCCATTAAAATAATAATAATTGGCCTCTACCGAAAACAGGTAGAGGGCCAGAATAACTGCAGATGCCGCCCATGAAATGATAATGTGCCATGATAAATGGGCATTTCCTGGAAAAACAGATCTCAGAAAACGAGACTGGCAAGAAGCGATAAATCAGCAGCTGAAAAGAAATGGCAGATTTACAAGGAGTTTATGTCAAAACCAAAATAGACATTTTGAGATGGAGGAGTGAAGAGATAGAGATGAAATTGAAGAGATAGATGAAATTGTGGTTGGTCTGTGTGGCCAAGGTTGTGTTAACGTGCATGTGTGTGTAATATACTCAGCACTTCTCTATTTTGTTACTTGCTTTAACCAGAGGACAATTTAATTTTATTAGTGAGAGCAGGGGATAGCTGTTGTCTTAGGAAAACTCTTTTAGCCTTGAAATGTTCTCTCTGAAGAGGAACCCCAAAATGTGTTTCAAAATTTGCATTAGGCTTTATTTCCGTGACAGCTCTCTAGATAAAACCTGATTTATTAGCCTTGAATGCCAGTTTTCACAGGATTTCAGAGTGCTTCATGAAGTCTACTCTGTTTCCTAGAGTTTTGACTCTCAGGCATTGCCAAGTGCAATTTTGAATTTGATATCCTTCAATTATCCCTACGATTCACTGGCATCCCAGTTCTAAAGAAATTGGCTGCAATCCAGCACAAAATTAAGACTGAATACCTTACTGAATACAAGCATCCACTAACAGAGTGCAAGATTAGGGTCACTGTATTAATGTATTTTCTACTCTGATCAATGCAGGTTCATGCAATGTGCTAAGGACTGTAATGGTAGTGTAAGGGACAGCTGGAGCACTCCTCTTACCCTAATCAAAGTATTTGGATACAGATACTTGCATGAAAAATATAATGTCTCTTGTCAGTTGTGAATGCTATACTCATCAGCAGAAAATAAGAATGGTGTCTGATACAGTAAATAAAATTTGGATAATGCCTCTTGCTTGCCTGATTAGAGAGGTATGTGTGCACATGTAGAAACTAGCCTACTGTTTTGTTTTTTAAAAGGAAAATCTGTCTCAGTTGCCCCACCCACTTTTCCCTCTGGCCCCACCCACCCTTGGCATATGGCCAGAGGAAAAAGTTGCTCAGAAGGAAGTGTAGTTCACTTTTCCAACACTTGGATAAGTGGTATTATACCGACAAAAATAGAATGGCTTGCCAAATTATTGGAGTACTACAATATATCCAAAACAATGGGAGAAATTGGAAGGATCTCAAAAGAGAAGATAGATAGGGACTGGAAGGTGTTTAAAGGATACTTACAAAACCATATTGAAAAATCAGAACTCCTATTAGAATAAACAAGTTCCGTTTTAAATACTAAAATATTAAATAAGATGGATAACAATCTGTAATAGAAAAAGAAGCATGAAATTAGGTTAAAGGTGTGTAAAAGAAAGTAATAGAAGTGGAAAGAAATTGCAATTGAGTAGGTTGGAAGTCTAACACAAAGGTGGGGTGAGGGGTGGTGGATGGGGATGGGAAAAGGAATTATCTGTGGGACTGAATGTAGGTATGTTTGTATATATTTAAGGATTGTATGAAATGTATGCTTGTATGCTTGTATATTCACAATGTGTGTATTTTATAATAAAAAATAATTTTTAAATTTTTTTAAAAATGAGGTGTAGTTCACAGGCTGGAAAATAGCCCCACCTTTGACATAAAGGCTTCTGCTGCCTTGCTAGTCTGAACAACTGGCAGTGGCGTAGCGTGGGGGGTACGGGGGGGCCGGCCGCACCGGGCGCAACATCTGGGGGGCGCTCACACTCGCAGCTCTCTGCCCCTACCTAAAAGTGCTAAAATCCACAGGTTAGGGGGCGCAAATTACTTGCCTTGCCCCGGGTGCTGACAACCCACGCTACACCACTGACAACTGGACAGTTTTGTTTTGCTGCTCCTTGTTGGCTAAAGACTGTCTTCACCTTGCTCCCGCTCTGCCTTTGCCCTGCCCTATTTTGAATTAAACAGGAGACACATCTGACATTCATTTAATCATGCCATTCAGCTCAAACTACCAGACAAAATTGGATCCAAATTTGGGATTGGTGGTTGACCACTGAAATTAAAAGCTGATTTTCCAAAGTTCTAGCTGCTACCCAAATGCGTAGCAGGCTTTTTTGGCAGTGACCGTATTAGCCACATGGCAAATGCATCTGTGTATTTGATTTCAGCCATTTGCTTAAAAAACAAAACACAAAACTGATGCAACGCAAGGGATTATCCCTCTCTGAGTAAATCAAAGTGGGTGCCCCTCCCCCCAGTAACTTAACTGGAATGCCATAGACCCTTGTTTCACTGGGTGGGGGCAAATTGCTGAATCTAGAAGCATATAAAATGCTTTTTGAATGTCTTTTTGCAGTAGCACAAGCCCTGAGAATAAATGCTTGCTTAATTGTGTTTTTTCTCTCACAAGAGGGAAAGATTACACATAAAATCAATATGCAGTACAGATCTATTTCTTCTTCTTCTTCTTCTTCTTCTTCTTCTTCTTCTTCTTCTTCTTCTTCTTCCACCTCCTCCTCCTCCTCTTCTTCTGGATACATCCCAGGAAAAGCCTATTCACAAGGAATGTTTCCAGCTCTTCAGAACCACAAGCATCAGAAGCAAAAAATCTCAGTAGCCCACAGGTATGAAATTTACGGCATGTAATGCCTTAAGAGAGAATATTATGAAAATGATATACAGGTGGTACATGACACCAGTCAAGCTTGCAAAAATATATCATTTGCCCGATAATAAATGTTGGAAATGTAAAGAAACTGAAGGTACATTCTTTCACCTTTGGTGGACGTGCCCAAGGATTAAGGCTTTCTGGGAGATGATCTATAATGAAATGAAAAAGGTATATAAATATACCTTCCTGAAGAAACCGGAGGCCTTTCTCCTGGGCATGGTCAGCCAATTGGTGCCAAAGAAGGACAGAACTTTTTTTATGTATGCTACAACAGCAGCAAGAATGCTTATTGCAAAGTATTGGAAGACACAAGATTTACCCACTCTGGAAGAATGGCAGATGAAGGTGATGGACTATATGGAATTGGCAAAAATGACTGGCAGAATCCGAGACCAGGGAGAAGAGTCGGTGGAAGAAGATTGGAAGAAATTTAAAGACTATTTACAGAAATATTGCAAAATTAATGAATGTTAGAATGATGTCTGAATGAAATTAAGTGGTTTTAGCAGCAATGTTATTAAGGTGTATGTAAAAATGGATTGTTAACAGGTGAAAATCCAAAGTCATAATTTATTAAGTTAAAGGATTAAGATAAAAACAAAGAGGGAAAGGAATTGCTGAATTAATTAATAGAACTGGAATACAAAAAAGGGAGGTGTGAGGAGGTCAGAGAAGCAAGGAAATGAAATGTAAGGTACGGAAAGATTGATGTGTTTTTTAAATGTTTATTACCTTTTTTCTGTATTTTGTATTTTTATTTTTATTTTTTTATTTCTTTCTTTCCCCCCTCTTTTTATTTATGTAATCTTTTCTTTGAAACTTTAATAAATATCATATATAAACAAAAACAAAAACAAAAAATCTCAGTAGGCTGCCTATCATGTCAAACAGTTCTATTACTCTGCATCTTTTAAATTTCTTTTCTTAAAAAAATGGTTGTCGTGACAGTTTTAATCTGTCATGGCTGCCACTTTTTACTGGAATTTGAAAGCAGGTCTCTTGCCATGAAATGCCTGGGATTTCTTTGCTGCTTTGCCATTTGCCTCCTTTCATTCATTTGTTAGTTTCAGATGAGGAAATGCCTGCCACATTCTTGTTCAAAGCATGGATAAACATGCAGGCTGGTGAGAGTTTGTGTATATATCTCACAAAGACATGAAATTGGAGGAGACTTAATATCCCTTTTTTGATGGCAAGCATAGAATTGCTTGTGCTCAAGATTATGAGGAATGCGTCATTGGGGAGGTGTGTACGGCTTGGCCCAAATGACTTTTGTTTCTTTTAAATCTGATCCTGCAAAAACATTTGCAACATACTGAACTTATAAAGTAAAGTATGTACTTAAGTGCTTTGAAAGATTCTCTTTAAATACTCTGTACCCTTCTATAGTTATTTATCCGTCACTCAATGTTTGTAAATAGAAATGTTAGTAATGGAACAGCCAAAGTTCATCTCATTGACATATACACTGAAGTGGTTAACAAGTAATTTGAACATTACAATTAATGGTAATTATAGAGGAAGCCACCTGGAGGTAATAGCTGAATTCAAGCAACAATTTGTTGAAACAATTCAAATAAGAGTAGGAAAGATAGAGGTGTGAAGGGGGCAGGTGTCACCTCTGAATGCCAGAGTCCTCTGTCACAGTTTAATAGGCCCCCTTTATAGCTTCCCTAATGGGATGTTGGTGGCACTGTGGGTTAAACCTCAGAGCCTAGGACTTGCCAATCAGTAGGTCGGCAGTTCGAATCCCCACAACAGGGTGAGCTCCCGTTGTTCAGTCCCAGCTCCTGCCAACCTAGCAGTTCGAAAGCACGTCAACGTGCGAGTAGATAAATAGGCACCGTTCCAGCGGGAAGGTGAACGGTGTGGCTTAGTGGCTTAGTCATGCTGGCCATGGAAGCTGTACACCGGCTCCCTTGGCCAATAAAGCAAGATGAGCGCCGCAACCCCAGAGTCGGCCACGACTGGACCTAATGGTCAGGGGTCCCTTTACCTTTACCTTTATAGTTTCCCTATAGGTCTAACCACAAACATGCACTTACACCCATTTTTGTGGTTTGTTGTTTAGTCATTTAGTCATGTCCGACTCTTTGTGACCCTATGGACCAAGCACACCAGGCACTCCTGTCTTCCACTCCTCCCACAGTTTGGTCAAACTCATGCTGGTAGCTTCAAGAACACTGTCCAACCATCTCATCCTCTGCCGTCCCCTTTTCCTTGTGCTCTCAACCTTTCCCAGCGTCAGGGTCTTTTCCAGAGAGTCTTCTCTTCTCATGAGGTGGCCAAAGTATTGGAGCCTCAGCTTCAGGATCTGTCCTTCCAGTGAGCACTGAGGGCTGATTTCCTTCAGAATGGATAGGTTTGATCTTCTTGCAGTCCATGGGACTCTCAAGAAGTCTCCTCCAGCACCACAATTGAAAAGCATCAATTCTTTTTCTCTCTTTCCCTTTCACCCTTGCCTGCTGCATTTTTCTTCTTATCATTTATTTGTTTTTTAGACTGCAAAGAAAGCGTGCATGGTTAAAAACCGAGGCGAGCCCTGCCGTTAGCTCACAATGTGTTTAATCGCACAACAAGCTGTGATAAAATGGGCAGGCTGGGGATTTCACCGCAGTTCTGTAACATAATGATTTTCACAGAAGCGCAGTCTGCGGTTCATAAGGCTCAGCTGAATGGAATTCATATCAGATGGCTTTAAAGAATAAAAGGATCAATCAGCATTTGCGATAAGCTCCATGTGAAGTGACCTTTAAAACATAACACAAGACTATATTCCCCATGCAACACTTGGGGATAATTGCAAGGGATTCAGGCACTGAGAGAGAGCTCACCTTGGCACAGATGTTTGGGTACAGTCGAAATAGTGGCATCGCAGTGAACCAACGTTTGCAAAAAATTAGTACTGTGCCGAAATTATGCCTCCAGTTTCTCAACCATTCTCCCACAAAAGAGCCTCCTGATTTCTGCCTCGTTCGCAGGATGCTTTAGAGTTCCTGTATAATGTAAGCGAGTGCAGGCTTGAGCTATGTTTATCATCGCAAAGAGTCTGAGGATGAGGCTTGTGTTTCTTTCCATTAAACAAACTCCCCTGCCCTTCTTTTTTTAAAAAAATGATATTTATTGAAAAAAAGAATTTTTTAAAAAAATTACAAAGAAATAAAAAGACAAGGTTACAAAGAAAAAAGACAAAAACAGAAAAATAAAAAAATAATAAAACCATGATTTTCAAATTCTCGAATTTCATTACCTTCTTTCCATGACCTCCTCCTCCTCCCATCTCTTGTATCTTGATTAATAATTGTCACAGCAAATCCTTTCCATAATTCATAGTATTTTGTCCTTACATTACCTTACTCTATTTTCATCTTATCTTATAAAAAACCTTAAAACTTAAGACTTAAGTCTTATTTTTACCAGCTTCTCATAACCATAACCTTTTTACCTGATTCTTTAAACATTTTTACAAGAGCCAAGTAATTTCATTTCAACATTTTTCCAACGTTCATAAAACATTTCTGATAATAAAAAGAAAAAAAAAGAATAAAAACAATCCAATCTTCTTCCAGCGTCCCCTCTCCCCGGTCCCGGGATTGTCAGTCCTTTTTTTTTGTCCCATTAGTCTGGCACATTAACCTGGTGATCTTATATCCGAGGCCTTTAAATCTCTTCCATGTCCCTTCCGCAGCTCTTCTTCATATTTTCCTTTCACTCGCGGGAACTCCAGCTTCTTCCTGAGCTGAAAAGGTCCCACAGGGGAGTTACTTAATGACTATTCAAATATGGGAAGCTGTGGAGGATGACAGGTATGCTGGCTGATAGCAGTTTTAAGGGAAATCCTTCTTTTTACCTATTTATTTTTTAAGTCGGTAGACTTAACCTCAGGGGTGGTGTGTCCTGTTTCGCCACTTGAGGCCAAATGAGAAGTGGTACACCAACCTGCTGCTATCTTGCTACTCCCGCTAAAGATTCAGAGATGAAAACGGGTTGGATTTTAAAGCCTGGGGGAAGAAATAAGCTCTTCACCTAGTACTGAGGTTATATTGAAGTAAGTCCCAGCAAGCCTGCCTGGGCTGAGCATCATGGAACTTTGAAGTGTCAGGCATAGCCCTAATGGCTTTAGCCCAAACGTAGCAGAGTTTTCCTGCACAGCGAAGAAGCTAGTTGAGGTGGAAATGACTAGTCAGCTAGACTCAGAATAACTATTTACAGGATTTATTAAAAGAAAAAAAAAGCCAGCAGAGTTTCTGCATACAAAACAAAGCAAATAAAACCTTTCTTTCTCTCTCTCTTAACCATACACAGCACTCCTACTCCTTCAACACACCTAACACACCAAACTGTGCTAGCATTCCTAGATAACAGAGTTGAGTGCTGGTCGTTAACCAATCAGTGTAAATAGTTTCTAGGTCAAGCAGACCTTGGCTTTCTGCCAAGAGTAAATTGACACTGCCTTGAGTTAATTGTGTGAAGCCAGAATCTGTAAGTTTTCATGAGAATCAATTAACAGAAACTGAACAGAGTATTCCACAGTCATGGTGCCACCACTGAGGAGGCCATCCTCTGGTGGCCATACATTGCACCTCAGATGACTCAGCTACACAGCTGCAAATAAAACGTTTTAAATGTGTTGCAAAGAGCAATACACAAATGTGACACTAGGTGGCGACACTGAGCTATGTCAAATTCAATATATTTTTCAAAACCTTTTTTAAAAAAGCATTTTCACAGTGGTTTTTATATGTGTATGTGTGTTTGTGTAGATTCCACCAGAAACACCTAAAGAAGGGCTTCTGTTGTATGGGATTCCTGTGAGGAGGCAGACAGTCCTTTGGGCATCTGGGTCCAAGCTGTGACATGTTTATCATATGTCAGCCTTTACCCTACTGACTGATGTTCCATTAATCTTGTCAAAATTCAGTGTTCACAAAACCAAGTCATTGCTTGGCAGTAGCTGTATAAGAGAACTGGAGTCAGCTGAATCCACCTCAAGTTAGCAAAGCAAGCATAGATCGTTCAACACACATCACATTAGTTTTTGCTATTATGCATGCATTTTAACGTGCTTTAGTAGTTTTAACTTTCAGTATGTTTTAAATTATGACGGTAATTTTTTGAGTAGTAATTTATTGTTTTCTCTTTTTTTGTAAACTGCTTTGAGGTTTTCTACAGTCAAGAGGTATATAAATTTTATGAAATAAATAATAAATTAAACAAATTCTATAGATCACAAAAATGTGCTCTGTTCCCCTCCACTCTTGTAACCCACCAACTAATAACCTAACATTTATAATGTCACAACCCGGAAATATTCTCTTTAATTTGAAGTGTTTACCTATGTGTTTCTACATGGCCAGAATAGGGCTGTAGGATAACTCTCTTCTTGTCAAGCTCAGCAAATATTTAGATTTTGCTTAAACTGTACTTATAGAGATATAAACAGGAATTATCTTGATGCCAAACAAAATCAGACCAAAAAGTCACCCTATGAAAAACCGCACTGCCCCTATGAAAAACACAGTTTCTACATGTGGGGAACCAACTAGGTACTGAAAGTGAGTTGCATTCGTTGTTGCTGTTGTCAAACTTTCAGAGAAGACAAGAAAGTGCAGCTGTGTTTAAGAAAGCAGGACTCTCCGAGACAAGTAATTCTGTTAGGTAAACTTTGCACATTCAACCCATTTATTCTAAGCTCTCTTTGTTGTTAAATGTTGAGGAATGAATGTTGTGTCCAAGAAAATCAGAGCTGGAGGGACGGCTGGTGCTGGAGATTTATTGAATGGAAACTGTCTGATAAAAATGATGGTTCAAACAATGGATCAGAGAGCTGAGTTATGGAGCAGCTCCAAGCCTACCATGTTTTCTCCAGATCTGCACAAAAAAAGAAGAAGGGAGGGGGATATATCCAGATGTACTTGTAAAACAACAGACAGATACAAAATACAAAACCAGGAATCCTATAAATCATGGGAGAGCATCTTGATTATTTCTCTCAGGATGTTACAGATACCAAAGAGAGGTCATAAAGAAGACCGGGAGGAAAAGTTACACGACCAGGCACTAAAAGCAGCAGAAGGTAACAAAAGAGAAAACGTCCTGTCTGATCACCATCATATACATATCATAGCCTAATAATGTAGAATCAGGCATTGTGGGGCTCTTCACAAAACAGCTTCTCAGGCAGTCTCAGATGCAAAACCCATCAACAACGAATCTAATAACAGAGCAGTGTGCACATTTATACTTAATCCGTATAGAATAGAATAGAATAGATTCTTTATTGTCATTACACAAGTGCAACATTGTACAAAGTGCAACGAAATTGGATGCCATCCCTTAAAACATCAAAAGCAAGACAACAACAACAACCAAACAAACCACATTCCAGCCACACCCACACCACACCCACCAAACTCCCAGGTCACACTATCGAGTTACAGCATTCAAAAAGGCCACAGCTCTTGGATAGAAACTGTTTTTCAGTCTATTTGTCTTTGACTTGATGTTTCTATATCTCCTGCCAGAAGGCAGTAGTGCAAACAGACCGTGTCCCGGGTGAGATGAATCCTGCAGGATGTTATTTGCTTTCCTAAGACAACGGGAACCGTACAGTTCTTCCAAAGATGGGAGAGGATGACCAATAATCCTTTGGGCTGTGGTTATGACCTTCTGGAGCACCTTCCTCTCCCTAGCTGTACAACTGGAGAACCAAGCACAAATACAGTATGTAAGAATGCTCTCTATGGAGCCTCGGTAGAAGCACACCAGCAGTCTCTCACTCAGATTGTTCTTCTTTAAAAGTCTGAGGTAATAAATTCTCTGCTGGGCCTTCTTCACCAGAGCAGTGGTATGTGCGCTCCAAGTCATGCCCTGATCGATAGCTACTCCCAAAAACCTGAATTCCGCCACCCTCTCCACCCGTTCCCCGTTGATATACAAGGGCTGAATGTCCGCCTTTTTTTTCCTGTAATCCACCACCAATTCCTTGGTCTTAGCCGTATTAAGAGCCAGATTGTTGTCTCCACACCAAACACAGAGCCGCTCCACCTCGTCCCGATAGGCGGACTCATCCCCTCCTGAAATGAGCCCTACCACCGTAGTGTCATCAGCAAACTTGATGATTTTGTTGCTGGAATAGATGGCTGTACAGTCATACGTATAGAGAGTGTAGAGCAGGGGACTCAACACACAACCCTGTGGTGAGCCGGTGTTAAGGCTAAGGGCTGTGGACATGTGTGACCCTACTCTAACCCTCTGAGAACGTTCTGACAAAAAATCCAAAACCCAGAGACAGGTGGAGTTGGAGAGTCCAATCGCCTCTAGCTTGGACACCAGTCTATGGGGGAGGATAGTGTTAAAAGCAGAGCTAAAATCCACAAACAGCAGCCTCACATAACTCCCCGGCTGCTCCAGATGGGACAGAGCAGCATGGAGAGTGGTATTGATGGCGTCTTCTGTGGATCTATTTGCTCTGTATGCAAACTGGTAGTTGTCAAAAGTTGATGGAAGACAGGAAATAATGTGACGGCGCACCAGTTTCTCAAAACACTTCATGATGATTGGAGTCAGTGCAACTGGTCTATAGTCATTCAAACTACTGATTGTGGATTTTTTAGGCAGAGGGACAATAGTTGACGACTTCAGGCAGGGTGGGACAATAGACTGGTGTAAGGACTTATTGAAGATCTTAGTAAAGACCCTCGCCAGCTGATCCGCACAGCCCTTCAACACCTTTCCAGTGATTCCATCAGGTCCAGCCGCCTTCCTCGGATTCACCATCCTCAAAACCTGTCTCACCTCATGTTCCTCTACCGTGAATGAGGGGCCCCTATGGGCTGGTGGCTGTAATACCGGCGTCTCAGGTGGCTCCTTCTCGAAGCGAGCAAAGAAGAGGTTAAGCTCCTCCGCCAGCAAGGGGTCACCGTCGACAGCACCAAGGTTAGGTTTGTAGTTGGTAATATGTTGAATCCCCTGCCACATCTGTCTTGTGTTGTTGCTCCTTAAATTATCCTCAATCCTCAGCCTATAATCCAATTTTGCCCGTCGAATACCCCTCCTCAAGTTTGCTCTTGCTACACTGTAAAGCTGCACCTCGCCTGACCTGAAAGCCCTGTTCCTTTCCCGCAACAGGCACTGGACCTCTCTATTCATCCAGGGTTTCTGATTGGGGTAAAACCGGATGGATTTGTTTACAGTGACAGTGTCTGTGCAGTGATTGATATAGCACAGAACTGCCGCCGTGTGCTCCTCCAGGTCTGAACTATCGAAAATATCCCAATTGGTTCTCTCAAAACAGTCCTGCAGCTGGTGAATAGCACCTTCAGGCCAGATTTTAACAGATTTTAATATTGTGGGAGCCCGTTTCCTGACTGGGATATATGCTGGTACCAGGAACAGAGACATATGGTCGGACTGGCCCAAGTGTGGCAGCTGTAAAGCCCTATAGCCGTGATTTACATTCGAATAAACTTTATCCAGTGTCTTGTCCCCTCTTGTGGGACATTTCACATGCTGATAGAGCGTTGGGAGCACTGTTTTAAGTTCAACATGGTTGAAGTCTCCCGCAATGATG